>NC_057798.1:410173219-410507161 GCF_018294505.1 Triticum aestivum
TTCTTCTTCTTCTTCTTCTTCTTCTTCTTCTTCTTCTTCTTCCTCCTCCTCCTCCTCCTCCTCCTCCTCCTCCTCTTCTTCTTCCTCTTCCTCTTCTTCCTCTTCTTCTTCTTCTTTGTGGAGGCCCACCTGGCTCTTTGCCGTCAGCTAGCCGACGTCAAATAGCATTTTTGCCATCTACACTTTCTTTGCCGTCCGCCTTGTGGAGGCGGATGACAAAGAGCCTCTTTGCCGTCAGCTGGCAGACGGCAAAATGCCAGATTCGTCGAAAAGTATCTTGTGAATCACTTAATCAACTAGGAATGAACAAATCCTCGAAAAGTGTGAGGAATAATTCATAGGGGTATTCACGCGGCAACAAACTGCAGGGCAGTAAGCATAAAGGATTCTTGGAACATCAGAGAGTATGTCAGGACATCTTGAAATAACAAGAGCAACTGGGATTGAAGGTATGAACAACAATGTAGGTAGTTACCCATAAGGATTTATCGGTGGTAGGGATCGTAATGGCGAAGGGTACAAGGGTCTCGGGAAAACAGTGAAGAGTATCTTCAGAATCTTGTGGTGCACGAAGCAATCATCTGGAGTGTGGGGCTCTTCGGGAGAAAGTATTTACAAGAACCTAGAGTTAGAGTTAACAAAGTCATTTAAACCAAATAAAAGAGAGGTCAGAGTCCCAGAGTATATACGAGGAGTAAAAGATCCTAATACCACCCAATGGCGACGTGGGCCTGTAAGCCACACATCCATGTTAGTAAAACAGATTTTTAAAGACTAGACTCAACTTCGGCCAAGGAGTTGGAAAGGGGGATTTCTACAGGCAGTCGGCTCTGATACCAACTTGTGATGCCCCCGATTTGACTGTACACTAATCATGCACGCAAATGTGTACAACCAAGATTAGGGACTCACGGGAAGATATCACAAGACAACTCTAGACACAAATTAAAATAATACAAGCTTCATCTTACAAGCGAGGGGCCTCGAGGGCTCAAATACAGAAGCTCAAACACAAATGAGTCAGCAGAAGCAACAATATCTGAGTACAGACACAAGTTAAACAATTTTTGCCTTAAGAAGGCTAGCACAAACATCAACGATCAAAGAGGCAAGGCCTACTGCCTGGGACCTCCTAACTACTCCTAGTCGTCAGCGGTCTCCACATAGTAGTATCCGTCGGCGGTGGCATCTGGCTCCTGGGATCCACCATCTGGTTGCAGCAACCGGAAAGAAGGAAGAAGGGGCAAAAGGGGTAGCAAAGCAACCATGAGTACTCATCCAAAGTACTCACAAGCATCAGATCTATATTAAGTATGCATTGGTAAAAGGAAGGTATGTATCTGTGGAATGAACTGCAGAATGCTAGAATAGAGGGGAAGGCCTAGCCTATCAAAGACTAGCATCTTCAAGCAGCTCCAAGCAGCTTGCAGCATTCAGAAGAGTATAGAATATCAGTTTATAATTAACAAGCATGTTGTAGCATTAACACCCAGAGATCCTTCCTTGACTCCCTGCGAGAAAGCAATCCCGGAACCACACATCCATCACAAAGTATCAAGTATCCATTTCTAGTTATATAAGATCAGGATACAAGTGTGAACGTCCCTTACCGTGGCACGACTATTCGAACAGATAATCTTCCCTGCAGGGGTGCACCTCATTTTCCAACACGCTTGATTACTCTGGTTGAACACACTTTTGCGAGTCAATGCCAGACCTCGGAAGATCAACACGTCGCAACCCTACCTAGGCTCAGCAGATAGGTCCCCGCCAGTCTACATCCTAAGTACTCTGGGGTCTTGGGCCCATCGCCCATTGCACTCTAGGTCGTTGCGTGTAGGGCGGGTCCAGGCTCCACCATTATAGGATGGTGCCGGCCCAGCCGTGCCGCAATGCTGAACTGGACGTCTGACAAAGCTTCGGCTGATACTATGACGCCGAGGCCCAGAACTATTCCCGTGTGGTGGTTAGTGCGTAAAGGCTAAATGCCAACTCAGAACAAATACACAAACCATTAGTGTATTAGTAGCTTGCGGAGACGAGCGGAGACTCACGATCGATGTGACCCCATCACCCTGTCTCCTGGACTTACGGGAAGGGCCTAGGATGCCCGGCCGTGCCACGTAATTATCATGCGGGTGCTCTCCGGGCCCGCCCGACTTTCACAAAGGTCTCAAGTAAAGTAAAGGTAAAAGTGTGTCCAAACGTCAAGGGGGAAACCCCGAGGAATCACCCTCAATGGATTCCACTTGCTGTAATCATCAAGGTGAACATAGGAGGAATCACCCTTGAGGTTCACACTTGAGGGGTTGCACGACAGAGTCGTATCAGGAATGGTGAAGGAGGAATCACCGTTGATGACCATGGCCGAATAACTACACTATAGAGCTATCATTAGGAGTTCGTTATGAGGTATCACCCTCGACACTCGATAGTAACTATACAGAGTCGTACAACTAAGGGGGTGAAGTGATGTGAGGTTTCGGGATCTGGTCGTAGATCACGTTGATCGAGTCATCGATGATGAAGCAGGGGCAACAAGGACAAGGTGGGGGTCACTGATGGATCACTAACCAACCTATACTTAGCAGTTTAGGATAAGCAGGTAAGGTACAACAACAAGTACAAAAGTAGGCTATCCATCATAATAGGAGCAATCAATTACAGTAGCAAAATCTAATGTAAGCATGAGAGAATGGAATGGGCGATATCGGGATGATCAAAGGGGGGGGGGATTGCCTGGAAGCTCCGCTGAAAGGGAAGAAGGGTGGTCATCGACGTAGTCGATCACAGGGGCAACATCAGTCTCAGGGTCTACCGAAGAGAAGAGGGGGAAGAAATAGTAAATACAGAGCAAACAAGTGCAATACTATGCATGACAAGACAATAAGCGGTGCTAGGGGTGTTCTAACACAGTGCTACACGATACCGGACATTAGGGAAAGTTTTCCCGTAGTTTGGCATTTTCGGACAGATGAAACGGAGGGGGCGGTTCCATTTTCTCTATGCTAGGGACATGTGACAGACGAACGGAGGGCATATCCGGATTCGTCTTGCCTTTCTCGGCAACTTTCATGTACAAAGTATTTTAATCCGAGCTATGGTTTATTTTATATAATTTTTCAAAGTTTTAAACAATTTCTAGAATTATCAGAATTAATTAAATGGAAACAGGGTTTTGACATCAACATGATGTCGGCAGTCAACAGGGTTGTTGACTGGGTCAGCTGTCGCGTGGGTCCCGGTTGTCATTGCCACAAATTAACTAATAGTGTTAATTAGTTTAACTAATTGATTAGGTTATTTAAACGGAATTAATTAGGTTAATTAATTAATTTAATTATTATCATTGCTTATTTTTTGTTTCTTTTTAACGGGGGGCTGGGCCCCGCGTGTCATACTCAAAGGGCATGTCGGGGCGGGCTAACAGGTGCGTGGGGCGAGCGTGCGGCCACAGGCGTGAGCACGCCCGGCCGGGCGAGCTGAGGGCAGTGGCGGGCCGCGGCAGCCTGGCTTGGCCCTAGCGAGGGCGGTCGCCGGCGGAGCAGCAGCGGTGAGAGGCCAGGTGGGGCACGACAACGAGGAGGCGGGAATGTGTGCGGGGGGTCGTGGGCACGGCGACGAGCTACGGTGGCGGACAGCAGGGGCAGGGGCGGCGCGAGCGGCCGAAGTAGCTAGGGCGCGGGCGTAGGCCCCGGGCGCGGCCGCCGGCGATTGGAGGCCAGGGGCAGGGCCACGGCAGATGGATCAGCACGGAGGCAGCAAACGAGGGCTGGCGATGAGGAGCGGAAGGGTGCGACCATGGAGGGGTTGCAGGTGCGCACGCGCGCAGTTAGCGAGCGGCGGAACGGGGCGGACCGCGTCCTATGACAGAACAAAGAGGAGAGGAGGGAAGGCACTCACGGGGCCCTATAGAGGTGCTAAAGCGAGCTCGGGGAGGCGCCAGATCTCGGGGCAGCGGTGATCGACGGCGGGGCGGGGCCACGGAGGACAGTGCGGTGAGGTGGCGTCGTTCGGGGAGGAGGTTGAGGCGTCCGGTGTGGCGACGGGGACGGCGATGGCGGTGCGTTGGTCCGGTGAGGTGGCTCCGGGCGGCGGTGACGGGCAGCGCCAAGAGGGCGTCGAGGTTTGCCTGATCCTGATCTGGATCGGGAGGGGGGGGATAGGGGAGGAGCGAGGGGATCGTGTGGGAAGTGGGTCATGACGGATCGGGATTTTGCGGTGAGGGAGAGGCCTAAGTAGGCTAGGTGGTAGCGGGGTGGTCTGGCCGGCTGGTGGCCTGGTGGGCCGTAGCCCAGGGGAGGGGGGTTTTCGTTTCCCTTTTATTTATCTGTTTTATTTTAGTTTTCAAAAGCAAATAGGTTAAGTAAAATTAGGAGGCTGGCCTAAAACTAGTGATGCAATTATTTACAGAGCCATAACAAGTTTCGAGATTAATTAAAGTGGTTTGGAAATTTTATAATTTTTAAAAGCAATTGAAATATTGTTATGGCCCTTGTTTTAATCAGTTTAGGGCATTAAACCATTTTATAGAAAATTGGTTCACCTCCAAAATTAGGTATGGAATATTTGCCACACTTTGAACATTTTAGTTCTGACATTTGAAAACTTCTATTTTTGACTTGATTTTAAATTAGAAATTGATCGGAGTTTGGAACACCGTGAGTTTATGAACAGTAAGCGCAGTGACGTGGCATCATTAGTAGAGGTTTATTGTAGGTTAATCATCCGGGCGTCACAACAATTTGCCATTGTATTGGGTGTGTTTGGGTCACAAGAGACTCTTTGTTGTTTGGTTGCAGGGGTGTTTGAGAGAGACCGTCTTCATCCTACGCATCCCACGGGTTGGTAAACCTTAGGTCATCCACTTGAGGGAAATTTGCTACTGTCCTACAAAACTCTCCTTGGAGGCCCAACACAAGTCTACAAGAACAAGTAGTGTAGTAGACATCATACATCAACAAAAATCTTCAATCGGTGCTCCAAGCGAATTTTGATTTCAATCAAATGATTGATAGTGGCACAGTAAGTTGGAATTGGTCAAAGAAAATTACTATGATGAATTCTATGACAGAAGCCCGAGTACATTGTCGCTTTAGAAGCAATAACAGAGGGTGGTGAATCAAAGGTTCATTTATGAACTTATTATGGTTTCTAGATGATTGTGCAAATAGAACACTGTTCTCATATAGTGGTTCTATGGCATAGTCAAAGGAATCTAAGGTCTTGCCAGTGATTCAGTATAAACTAAGCTTGTTTCACATAAATTACGAGTTCATCTGAAAGCATGACAAATACATAGAAATGCAAATGATACAGACGGATCTGAAGTTGTCAGATTCGATAGGACAAATTTTATTGCTACTTCTTGAGCTTGTGTTGGTTTTTCCCTTGAAGAGGAAAGGGTGATGCAGCAAAGTAGAGATAAATATTTCCCTCAGCTAAGAACCAAGTGTCACATCCCTAGTTCTGGCCTGACCTATGCCTGCTTCCATCTGTACATCATGTTTAAATTTTTGAAACTTGAACTGAGGAATTCAGAAGCCTCAAAACCCTAAATAAAAGAAGGGCAAAAACCCTAAAATCTCATTCATTATTCCAAAATGCTCTTCTTAGATGTTTAATATTTTTGGCAAGGGTTTTGATCCGAACCAAAAATAATGAACATTTTAAAAGGATTTATTTTTGGGACTTTGAATTTAATTCATTAGCTATTTGAATTTGAATTATATTCATATAATTAGAATATAATTTTAAATACCCCTGAAATATTTTATGAGATTTTGGAAAAGTCCATCTAGCAAAATAAAAATATTCAGAGGAGCTTTTGGCATTGTTTGAATTATTTTTAAATTCAAAACAGTGGCAAAAGAATTAAAAAAAAATAGAAAATAGAACAGAAATATAAAACAGAGCAACTTACCTGGCCTTACCTGGTAGCCCACCAGCAGCCCAGCCACTTACCTGGCGCTCACCTGCAGCAGAGCCGGCCCAGCTTCCGTTCTGGCCCAGCCCACCGCCGCCTCCCTCCCCTGTCGTCTTCCTCCCTCGCCAGAAGGACAGAGGCGAGGCGTGGCGAGCACCGACGCCGCCCCGGCCACCTCCTGCTTGCCGCTTCACCCTGGCCTCCTCGGGTGAAGCCACGCAGCCCCCTCGCTCCTCTCTCTCACTCTCTCCCGACCCCTTCTCCCTTCTCTGCTCTCCCCCTCTCGCGCCCGGGCGCGCTCGTCGCCGCCGTCCACTGCCACCACGGCCACCGGGCCTCCCTCGCTTCCCCGACTAGCCCAGAGGCTCCGCCTCGACCCCCTCTTCCTCTCCACCGAGCCACGAGGTCCCGGACGCGCTGCAACGCCGCCACCATCGCCATTTCCGTCGCCGGCCACCGAAGCTCACCGCCGTCGATTCGCGACGTCTGGCGCGTCCCCGAGCCCACTGAGCCACCCTGCTGCCTCCCTGTGAGCTTGCCGTCGTTTCCCCTCAACTCTCTCTCTCGCGCGCGCCCTGTAGCCGCCGCCCCACGAGCACCCGAAGCCGCCGTCCGCCATGGCCGGTGAGCTTCGTGCTCCCGAGCTCCTCCACCTACGCTCGTTGCCTCCGAGTGCTCCTGACGACCCAGTAACCCGTAGAGGCCCTCAGCTGATCTCGCCGTGCCGTGTAACGCCGAACCCGAGCACGCCCGAGCTCCGGCCGCCGCTGCCGAGCTCGAGGCCATCGTCTCCGGCCGCCCTAGCTGCTGCTGCTTGCTGAAACGGGCGCGGGTGAGCTCCAGCTCTCCGTAGCCGCTCTCCTCCGTCCATTTGGACGCCGGAGGAGCGAGCCCGAGCTCTCCGCCGCGCCTGTTGCCACCGGCGACGAACCGCCGGCGGGTTAGGCCCTGTTGACCAGGGGTTTGACCTCCCCTGGGTCGATGACAGGTGGGGCCAGCCCCTGTTAATTAGTTTAGTTTTTCTAATTTTTTTTAACCACTGTTTCACTGACAGGTGGGCCCAGAGCCCTGCTAATTTTAGCTTAGTACTAATTAACTTTTAGCTAACCCACTAAGTCACTGACGTGTGGACCCGCCCCTGTTAGTTATTAGTTAGGATTAGTTAGTGTTAATTAACCTAGATTAGTATTTAACCTAACACTAACTAATTCGGTTAGTTAGTAGTGTCACTGACCAGTGGACCCCACTGGTCAGGTTTGAACTGGGGTGCCCAGTTGACCTGCTGACATCAGCATGACCTAGTGCTGACGCAATAAATCATTTTCTGGATTTATTTTTATTATATAGGACCCCGACTCAATGCCACATCGATCTAGCATGTAACACCTCATATCACTTTGCGGCCTCACGCACGTTATTCCCACGGGTGTCGCCTTACCTTTACCGGGACCGTTTGCGCCTTTTGGCACACGTATATGACAGAGGTGTCAGGATCCCGACTCAATGCCACATCGATCTAGCATGTAACACCTCATATCACTTTGCGGCCTCACGCACGGTATTCCCACGGGTGTCGCCTTACCTTTACCCGGGACCGTTTGCGCCTTTTGGCACACGTATATGACAGTGTTGCTAGCATCTATATGATAAGGAGCCCGGGCTGACATGGCTAGTCGTAAACCCAAAGTGGCACAAACTTACAGGGACAGGCATCCATGACCCAGCATCGAACGTGTCGGTCATCAGCGAGTGAATCCAGGCTGTAGCACTGGGCTAGCAGGACTCCGGTGAATCGGGCTGTAGCGGGCTAACAGGACTCCGGTATTCATCGCGTGACATTTCCCCGAAGGGACAGACACAGGAACGAAGAAGGACACATGCCGGCCAGCCTAAGTGTTCCGGAGCAGTAGCAAGCTACCATGGCTCGGTGGAAACACTAGGAGACATTTCCCGGTAAGAGAGGCTACTAAAGATAAACAACTAGATAGTCAGATCCCACACATACCAAGCATTTCAATAACATACACACAATATGCTCGATATGTGCAATACAACATGGCATCACAAAATGACTCTACGGCTCAGTAGTTTTTATTCAATAGGCTCCGAGGAGCGAGATATTACAATCATGGGTCTCATGACCCAACACTCAGAGCATACAAGTCAAAGCACAAGCGGAAGCTATCATGTCTGAGTACAGACATCTATAAATGGAAAAGGCTAAGAAGCCTGACTATCTACCAGATCCTGCCGAGGGCACAAGATCGTAGCTGAGGTAACAAGCTAAACGTCGAAGTCCACGTGGAACTACTAGTGAGACTGAAGTCTCTCTGCAACAACATAAATTAAGCAACGTGAGTACAAATGTACCCAGCAAGACTTACATCAGATCTATCTAAATATGCATCATTATCAACAAAGGGGGTGGTGGAGTTTAACTGCAGCAAGCCAGCTTTGACTCGGTGGCTAACCTGAACTATGACTGCAAGTAACTCTTTTGAGGTGGCGCACACGAGTCCACATATTCACCATATCAATACACCACTATGGATCCGCTCCCGTCTCCCTACGAGAACGCCATCCATAGCACTCACGCTTATCTTGCGTATTTTAGAGTATCCACTTTCACTTGTCTATGAACTGTACAAGGGGTCCAAGTTTCCATATCCGAGGAATCCGGCTATTCGAATAGATGATGTTAACCCTACAGGGGTGTACTTCTTCACACACGCTCTCGCCACTTACCGCCCTGTACACGTCATGTACCTCGGCAACCTTCAAGCGGAAGCCGGGCGAGGGAGTCGGCCACGACCTGACTAACCGAACAAGTCTCTAGTCCAGGTTTATCGCCTATTCGGGTTCCATCCGCAAGGAGATCCGGCCGGGGTGTCGCTTACGGCCCCAAAGAATGTGTGCAGGGTTCCCAAGCCCACCTCGACGGGTGGATGTACGCTTGGTACACCGTGCCACTGTGCCTAGTCTGTCCCAAGCCCACCTGTACCGGGTGCCACTTGGTAGACTACTAACACTACCTACAAACACCAGAAACTAGTTGCAACTCCTGGACAGAGATCATGTTGATTAATAAGTCGAGAGGGGTCGAGTTACCAGAACCCAATGTGTGGTAGTAACTGTTCATGGATCACAAACACAGAACTCAGTTCCTGAGGACGGCTGCAATGAGACAACCCACCATGTACTCCTACATGGCCTCTCACCGCTACCTTTACCAAATCGTGTTCACACACTTAGCTCACACACAGTAGGACATGTTCACACGCCTCTGATTCATCCCTGATGAATCAGACCTGACTCAACTCTAAGCAATAGCAGGCATGACAAACAAACATGAATGAGTAGGCACAACAGGGCTCAAACAACTCCTACTCATGCTAGTGGGTTTCATCTATTTACTGTGGCAATGACAGGTCATGCAGAGGATAAGGGGTTCAGCTACCGCATCAAGTAACAAATATGTCGTTGTTGTCCTAATGCAGTAAAAGAGAGCAGGAGCGAGAGAGTGGGATTTATCGGAATGAACAAGGGGGTTTTGCTTGCCTGGCACTTCTGAAGATAAAATAGCTCTTCATCGGTGTCATCGATCACATCGCCGATACACGCCTATCGAGAGGGGACAATTACCGGCAAACAAGGAAAAACACAATCAATGCAATGCGACAATACGATGCATGCTATGACATGGCAATATGAATGTGTTTTGGGCTAATGCACTTGGCTATGATTTAAATGAAGTTGGTTTGAATACATGATTCAAATTCCAACTCCATATATGATTATTTAAATGCCCTTTATTTGTTTTGTCCAAAACAGAGGACAAACATTGTTCAAACATGCATGAAAATGGTACAGATGGATTCCTTGAATTTTTCTGATAATTTTTCATATATAAATTATTTGATTTGGAGTTACGGTTAATTTTCTATGAATTTTTTGAAGTTTTGGATATTTTCTGAAATAAATAAATCATTTCTGATTTATTTAAAACTCCAGAAAACATTTACTGCGTCAGCCTGACATCATCATGACGTCAGCAGGTCAACGGCCTGGTCCAGGTCAAACCTGACGTTCGGGACCCACATGTCAGCTGCACAGGGCTAGTTAGTGTCAATGACAGGTGGGGCCGGGTCAAAGGCCACGTCAGCGCGGTCAAAGCTGACGCGTGGGGCCACTGCAATTAGATTAAACCTAATCTATTTTAGTTAGCCGGTTAGTTAGGCGGTGGGGCCCGGCTGTCTGTGACACGATGCGGTGGTTAGTGGCTTAGGTATCAATCCAGTAGGAGAAACACGCAAGTCCCCAATATATGCACCTACACAAACAATCAAACACTTGCACCCAACACAATAAAGGGGTTGTCAATCCCTTCACAGCCACTTGCAAAAGTGAGATCTGATAGGGATAGACATAAAAGGTTACTAAAACATAAAAGTAAATAAAAGTAAATAAAACTCAACGAGATGTTTTTGGTATTTTTGGTATATAGATCTGAAAATATATGAAGGAAAATAGACCCAGGGGCCATAGGTTTCACGAGAGGCTTCTCTCTTGAAAGAAATAATATGGTGGGTGAACAAATTACTGTCGAGCAATTGATAGAAAAGCGCAAAGGTATGACGATATCCAAGGTAATGATTATGGATATAGACATCATGTCTGTGTCAAGTAGACCGAAATGATTCTACATCTACTACTATTACTCCACACATCGACCGACTCCTGCCAGCATCTAGAGTATTAAGTTCAAGAGAACAAAGTAACGCTTTAAGTAAGATGACATGATGTAGAGGGATAAATTCAAGCAATATGATGAAAACCCCATCTTTTACCCTTGATGGCAACAATACAATACGTGCCTCGCTACCCCTACTATGTCACTGGGTGAGGGCACCGCAAGATTGAACCCAAAACTAAGCACTTCTCCCATTGCAAGAACTACCAATCTAGTTGGCCAAACCAAACCGATATTTCGAAGAGAAATACAAAGATATCAAATCATGCATATAAGAATTCATATAAGATTCAAATAATATTCATAGATAAGCTGATCATAAATCCACAATTCATCAGATCTCAACAAACACACTGCCAAAGAAGATTACATCAATAGATCTCCAAGAACATCGAGGAGAACATTGTATTGAGAATCAGAGAGAGAGAGAGAGAGAGAGAGAGAGAGGAAGCCATCTAGCTTCTAGCTCTGGACCCGTAGGTCTGTGGTAAACTACTCACGCTTCATCGGAAGGGCAACAGGGTTGATGTACAAGCCCTCTGTGATCGAACCCCCCTCTGGCAGAGTACCGGAAAAGGCCTCCAGATGGGATCTCACGAGGACATACACTTGCGGCGGCGGAAAAGTATTTTGGTGGACGCTTCTGGTCGTTTGGGAATATTTGGGAATTTATACGCCAAGAATTAGGGTTAGAGGACCTTCAAGGGGCCCACAAGCTAGGAGGCGCCCACCCCCTAGGGCGCACCCTGGAGGCTTGTGACCTACTCGGGACTCCTCTGACTTCATCTCCAAGTCCTACTTGTGTCTTCTGGTCCAAGAAAAATCATCGCGAAAGTTTTATTCTGTTTGGACTCCGTTTGATATTCCTTTTCTGTAAAACTCAAAAACAAGGGGAAAACAGAAACTGGCACTGGGCTTTAGGTTAATAAGTTAGTCCCAAAAATAACATAAAATAGCATATTAATGCATATAAAACATCCAAAACAGATAATATAATAGCATTGAACAATCAAAAATTATAGATACATTGGAGACGTATCAAGCATCCCCAAGCTTAATTCCTGCTCGTCCTCGAGTAGGCAAATGATAAAAATAGAATTTTCGATGTGGAATGCTACCCAACATATTTAGCACTGTAATATCTTTTATTTGGCATGAATATTCAGATCTGTATGATTCAAAAAAAAGTTCATTGACATAAAGACAATAATACTAGCATACTATAAAGCAAAGTCATTAAGCTTCAAAAATAACATGGCTAAAGAAAGTTATCCCTAGAAAATCATATAGTCTTGTTATGCTCCCTCTTCTCAGCACAAAGTATAAATCGTGCCCACCCTGGTGTCAGCCAAGCAATTGTTTCATACTTTTTAATGCGTTTCAGCTTTTCCAACTCTTCACGCAATACATGAGCGTGAACCATGGATATAGCACTATGGGTGGAATAGAAAGTGGTAGTAGACAAAATAAGGCAGAAAGTCTCACATCAACTAGGCAAATCAATGGACTATGAAGAAGTCCAACAGTTGATATCAATGTGAGTGAGTAGGGATTGCCATGCAACAGATGCACTAGAGCTATAAGTTTATGAAAGCTCAAAAAGAAACTAACTAGGTGTGCATCCAACTCGCTTGCTCGTGAATACCTAGGGAAATTTGAGGAAGCCCATCATTGGAATACAAGCTAAGTTATATAATGAAAAACTCCCACTAGTATATGAAAGTGACAACATAGGAGACTCTCTATCATGAAGATCATGGTGCTACTTCGAAGCACAAGTCTGGAAAAAAGATAGTAACATTGCCTTTCTCTCTTTCTCTCTTATTTTTTTGGTGTGCTTCTTTGGCCTCTTTTATTTGGGCTCTTTGGCCTCTTTTATCTGGGCTCATTGGCCTCTTTTATTTATAACCTCACATGGGAAAATGTTCTAATAATGATGATCATCACACTTTTATTTACTTACAACTCAAGAATTACAACTGGATACAAAGTTATGACTGTATATGAATGCCTCCGGCGGTGTACCGGGATGTGCAATGATCAAGAGTGACATGCATAAAAAATATGAATGGTGGCCAAGCCACAAATACTATAACTACATGATCATGCAAAGCAATATCACAATGATGGTATGTGTCATAATAAACGGAACGGTGGAAGTTACATGGCAATATATCTCGGAATGGCTATGAAAATGCCATAATAGGTAGGTATGGTGGATGTTTTGAGGAAGGGTATAAGGTGGGTTTAATGCACCGGCGAAATTTGTGCGATACTAGAGTGGCTAGCAAAGGTGGAAGGGTGAGAGTGCGTATAATCCATGGACTCAACATTAGTCATAAAGAACTCACATACTTATTGCAAAAAATCTATTAGCCCACAAAGCAAAGTACTACTACGCATGCTCCTAGGGGAGAGGTTGGTAGGAGTTAACCATCGCGCGCCCCTGATATTCACACAAAGATAGACAATCAAGGATAAATTGCGCTCCAACTACGTCATATAACTAGAAGACCATACGTGCATCTACGGGAATCACAAAACTTAACGCAATTATTTCTTTACCTCCATGATTTACTACTAGCATGACTCTAATATCACCATCTTCATATCTCAAAACAAATGCAATGAATCAAACTTTTCATATATTCAATGCTCTTTATGAAGGTTTTTATTATATCTCCTTTCACTAGTACAACAATGTGCTATACAAATGGTTTTTAACCCCTTTTCGCGATGGAATTTGGAACCGTCGCCTAGTGAGTGTGGGCGATAGGGGGGGTCCTTCCCACACGATCCAGAAACCGTCGGGGAAATGCCCTCCTGGCACACACACTCGGAAAAATGAGGTCGTGTGCGACCGGCGAGCGATCAAATATAGTTATACATACAGTAGTGCTAAAGAAATACAATTATATAGGCAAAATCATTTTCGGTCGTAAGTACATCCCACACAGTCAATCCCCTCTAAGAGTTTCCGTTTGTATATACATCCCACACAGTCTCTCCAAGGAAAACATTTCTGTTCGTAGGTACATCACACACAATTTTCCCCATTAAATCGTTTGTGATAGCGTTTCCATTGAACACGGTATTAACAATTTTATCGTTTGTGTTGGGGAATGCATTAATTTCAAAAAAAAAATATCCTACAATCACGCAAGATCTATCTCTAGGTGATGCATAGCAACGAGAGGGGAGAGTGTTGTCTATGTACCCTTGATACATCTCCAACGTATCTATAATTTTTCATTGTTCCATGCTATAATATTATGTTTTTTGGATGTTTAATGGGCTTTATTATGCACTTTTATATTATTTTTGGGACTAACCTATTAACCGGAGGCCCAGTGCAAATTGATGTTTTTTTTGCCTATTTCAGTGTTTCGCAGAAAAGGAATATCAAACGGAGTCCAAATGGAATGAAACCTTCGGGAGAATCGTTTTTGGAACAAACGCAATCCAGGAGACTTGGAGTGGACGTCAAGGAAGCAACGAGGCAGCCACGAGGTAGGAGGGCGCACCCAGGGGAGTAGGCGCGCCCCCACCCTCATGGGCCCCTCGTGGCTCCATCGACCTACTTCTTTTGCCTATATATACTCATATACCCCGAAAACATCCAAGAGCACCACGAAACCCTACTTCCACTGCCGCAACCTTCTATACCCATGAGATCCCAACTTGGGGCCTTTTCCGGCGCTCCGCTGGAGGGGGAATCGATCATGGAGGGCTTCTACATCAACACCATAGCCTCTCCGATGATGTGTGAGTAGTTTACCATAGACCTTCGGGTCCATAGTTATTAGCTAGATGGCTTGTTCTTTCTCTTTGATTCCCAATACAAAGTTCTCCTTGATCTTCTTGGAGATCTATTCGATGTAATACTTTTTGCGATGTGTTTGTCGAGATCCGTTGAATTGTGGGTTTATGATCAAGATTGTCTATTGACAATATTTGATTCTTCTCTGAATTCTTATATGTATGATTTGATATCTTTGCAAGTATCTTTGAATTATCAGTTTGGTTTGGCCTACTAGATTGATCTTTTTTGCAATAGGAGAAGTTCTTAGCTTTGGGTTCAATCTTGCGGTGTCCTTTCCCAGTGACAGCAGGGGCAGCAAGGTACATACTGTATTGTTGCCATCGAGGATAAAAAGTTGGGGTTTATATCATATTGCCTGAGTTTATCCCTCTACATCATGTCATCTTGCTTAATGCGTTACTCTGTTCTTATGAACTTAATACTCTAGATGCATGCTGGATAGTGGTCGATGTGTGAAGTAATAGTAGTAGATGCAGAATCATTTCGATCTACTTGTCATGGACCTGATGCCTATATACATGATCATGCCTAAATATTATCATAACTATGCACTTTTCTACCAATTGCTCGACACTAGTTTGTTCACCCACCTTAAGATATGCTATCTTGAGAGAAGCCACTAGTGAAACATAAGGCCCCTGGGTCTCTTTTCCATCATATTATATCTCTTTTATTCACATTGCATCTCGTTTACTATTTTGCAATTTATAGAACAAAATACCAAAAATATTTATCTTATTATCTCTATCAGATCTCATTTTTGCAAGTGGCCCTGAAGGGATTGACAACCCCTTTATCGCGTTGGTTACAAGGTTCTTATTTGTTTGTGCAGGTACAAGGCGACTTGTGTGTAACCTCCTACTGGATTGATACCTTGGTTCTCAATAACTGTGGGAAATAGTTACGCTACTATCGGGGATTGGGTGCGACATATGCCAATGGACGGCTTATCATCGTGGGAGCGAGTAGAACGTCGCCAGTGCCTGGAAGTGGGACAAGGCGTAGACACGAACACCGACGCACTTTACCCAGGTTCGGGCCTCTCCTAGGAGATAACACCCCTAATCCTGCTCTACGGGGTCTTCGCATGATCACTAAGGCACAAGTGATACAATGGTGCTCCTTGAGCTGTATGCTAGAGGCAGTAGGAGGCAAGGCTCAGCTCTCTTCGTGCTCTAACGGGTGGCTAGTTCTAATGGGGCCGAACCCTTTGCATGGGTGGCCTGGGGGGTTTATATAGGCCTACCCCCCAGGGGTACAATGGTAATATGGCCAGCTGCTGGGCCCGGCTGTCAGCGTCTCCAGCCTCCGGCTTCTCCGCCGACCGCTGGGGCCCGCTGCCTGGCGGGCCCCGCCGACTGGTTGGCGGCTGCTTACTGTAGCCGTGCCATTGGTGACGAGAGCTTGGTCATCTTAGCGTGGCTACAGTCCCGCCGCCTGGCGGGAGATCACTATAGCCACACCTGGTCTCATCAGCTTAATGGCATGCATGTCTTGGGATAAGGGACGGCCGCCTGCTGGAGGTCGTCCCCTCTTGTATCCGCTTGGTCGAGCTTCCGCCGTCTACCTTGGAGTCGCTGCCAGATAGGGCCCGCCTCCGGCGGGCCATACTGACAGGCCATCATGGGGAACAGGACTCCGCCTGCCCGGAGCAACGTCAGGGTAGATACGGTACAGTGCCCCGTCGTGCAGGGATCTCCATTTGTACGGAGCACTGTAGCCACGCCCGTCTCGAGTGTGGGAGGCGACATGCTTCACTGTAGCCATACCTTGTCTCGTACCCTTGAAGGGAGCTCGGCCACCCGTAGTTGTGAGGTGGCCGCCTGCCCGTTGCCGCCCTCTCTGTAAGGCGGCCGTCAGGAGCCGGCCACTCGGAGCGTCGTAGACTTGGGTCACCCGCCCTCTAGGAGCCGGCCGCTGAGCCAGCCGGCCCCAGAGGGCGGAGTTTCGTCTTGGGGCTCAGCTAGGCGTAGCTGGCCCAAAGTCTTGATAAATGTTGGGACTCGGGTGAGCCTACCCGTGGCCAATTACTTCGACAGTAGTCCCCGAAGCCGGTGACGCGTCGTGGTCGAGGGGGCGCGAGGTCTCAGCGGCTTCCCCCCTCTCCGAGCTCTGGGAGAATGTCGACCCGTCTTTCGGCTAGCCGACTGCTTAAGTCGGCCTCGCCCAGGCGGAGCTATATGGTTGATTTTGAACTTCAAGGCGGGAAACAGGTGGCGTGCCTGTTAAGCTTCCCCAAGCAGCCGCCCGCCGCGGACGCGCCACACGGCGCACGTCAGCCTGACAAGCCTGCCATCCCATGCTATGGATGGGACATAACTCCGGGCCGGGCCTGCCCCTACCGTGCCTCGGCAACCGAGCGGATTTACGGCACCGGAGGGGACGGTTGCCATCCCCGTGACTATTCACGATGGGGTGAATGCACATGGGAGACGGGGGGGCGTAGGGATGTGGGCGCAGTTAATCCCACGACCCCACGTCCCGCCCCCTCGGCTACATAGCCCGGGCGCTATAAGTAGGGAGGGGGGAGAGGTGCGGCAAAGTTCCTGCGCCCCCTCCCACTCTTCTTCTTCTACTCTCAGCCTCCGCTGCTGCTGCCACCGTAGCGCCGTCGCCGTTGCTCGACGCCGACACGTCTCTCCTCCCCGCGTCGCTAGCCGGAGCCATGGGCGACTGGGATGGATCGACCGTGATCAAGGATCACATCGCTTTCCTCCGCGATATGCGCCGGATGCCCAACGCGACCTTTGTCAAGGCACGGGTGCCGCCAGAGACGGAGATTTCGCCGGCGCCGCAGGAAGGCGAGCGGGTCGTCTTCCGCTCGCATTTCCTGCGGGGCTTTGGCCTCCCTGTGAGAAACTTCTTCCATGCCTTCCTCAACTTTTACAACCTTCAACCCCATCATCTCCGCCTTCATCATGGCGTGCGAGGTCTACCTCGGAATCCTCCCCACAATCGAGCTGTGGGGAGCATTTTTCTACGGAAAGCTCAGCACCTCCGCCAAGGAGACGGCGGCCGAGTGCGGGGGCTTCGTCGCTGTGTGCCGGCCGGCGAAACGGAACGCCTTCCCCATCATCAAGCTGGCGCAGTCGGTGAAGATGTGGCAGCAGTCCTATTTCTACATCGAGAACGTGGACCCTGCTGCCGACTTCCTCAACCTGCCGGCCTACGAGGCCGCCCCCCACCGGAGCTTGCGTCTCCTAGAAGTACAAGCCAAAGCCGGTGTCGGCGGATGTTGCGGCCGCCATCGGCCGACTCCGGGTGCTCCAGGAGTCGAAGGGCCTCATGGCCTCCGACCTCCTCGTCGCCTTCGTGGAGCGCCGGATCCTCCTGCTCCAAAGCCGCCCTCACCCGATCTTCCGGATGGGAGGACACCGTGATCCGTGCCGGCTGTGCACGAAGGGAATGCCGCCTGCCGAAGTCTCACGGATGGTGAACGAGATCTCCGACCTCAAGATGTCGGAGAAGGAGTGGCGGTACGGGAAGCGGCCGTACTCTCGCCACAACCCGCCTCCCGCGGTAAGTTCCTTGTCTTTGTACTTTGAACTGCTTTCTTCTGCTTTGTTTCTCTTTATGGCGCCGCTCTTCAAGACTTGATTCCTTATTGGTTGCAGATTTATATGTCTGAGGCAACAGCCGCCCTCCTGGGGCCGGGTGATAACCTCCAGGCGGACAGGGCGGAGAGTGACCTGGACGACCCCGACTTGGGGGCGTCTGCCCTGGTCGACGACGCGTCAAGCGGTGGTGGCAGAGCGGACAGCGGTAGTGGAGCAGGCGGCTCCGAGGGAGGCGACAGCGTGGAGGCATGGCCCGACGACGATGAAGACAAAGACGAGCCGCGCCCTGCCCGGAGCTCCGCCACCACCGACGCCGGCCCCTCTTCTGGGCCGCCCGCCCCAGGCGGCAAGCGCAAGCGGAAACATGGCTCGACCCTGTTCGGCAGCGCCCCAAAGAAGCCCAAGAACCAGGCCACAGCGACCAGGCGGAAAGAGTCCGCGGCTAGGGCGACCCAATATCAAAGGCAGCCGAAGGTGCCAGTTATGGTGTCGGCGTAAGCATCCTTTCCTTACTCCTTGTTTTTTCATCAACCTGTCATGAAAATCCTCTGACTTGTCTTCTTATTTCAGGGCCCCGCTGACCCTTGAGAGGTCAGGTGCCGGCTCGGTCCTCAGGTCAGCAGCGACTTCCTCGACCAGCCGGCGCATCGACCCGGCCGCCGACCTCCGGGAGGCGACAGAGCGGAATGCGCGGGAGGCGCGTGATGAGGCAGAGGCCGACCGCCTGGCCAAGGAGCAGGCGGACCTGTCTGCCGCGTCTGCCGCGAGGGCGCTAGCGCAGGCGGAAGCTCAGGCCGCGGAGAAGGAATGGCTCGCGGAGGTCGCCCGCTGCCGAGAGCCACTACTTGTGGCCCCCCTGAACACTGTGCCGCCTCCGCCTGATTTCGAGGCGACAGCCGGAGGAGCCGGCGGCGACTACCCGATCCGAGAGCGGGGGGGGGGGGGTGACGTAGCCATGCCGGACGTCTTCGTGCCACCGCCCCTGCCGCCGCCTCCACCGCCTCCGCCAGCCAGCGAGCCGCGGGACGAACAGCCAGTGGCGCCGCCGGTGCCACCGGTCGAGACTACGGTGGCAATGGTCTTGGTTCCCGCGGTCCGCATTCCCACACACCGCTATCTGGAGAAGGCGGCCTCAGTGCCGCGGCCGCAGGAGATCGGCGCCTCGAGCTCATCGGCCCCTGACACCGAGGCGACCATTGCCGTGCCCGTGGGTTGGGTACACGAGGGCGGAACTGGCGCCCTAAACGAGGCGTCCCTTGTCGTCCAGGCCAAGCTCCGGGCGGAGGCAGAGGCACTCAAGCGCTGCAACGAGGCCTACTTGGAGTCGCGCACCGCCATCCGAGTAAGCCGTCTTTTGGTTTTCTCTCCGAATGTTCTTCTTTGCTTCTTTCGTGGGGGCGCGCAAGCGCACCCACTGGGTGTAGTCCCCAAGTTCCGGGCCGGCTGCTGAGCAGGCGGGTTGGAACTTTAACTTGTAGTTGCCGATTGCTGATTTTCGTTTTGTTGTTTCTTCTGCAGGATTATCATAACCTCCGCGCGACCGCCTACAACTCCAAGGTCCGGGAGCTGGAGGCGCAGATGGCCCATCTCGCCAAAAGCCGACGTAAGTCTCTTTCTTCTTTCTTCGCGGGGGCGCGCTGGCGCACCCGCGGGCTGTAGTCCCCGAGGTTCGGGCCGACTACTGAGCAGTCGGGCTGAATCTCCTCAGTTGTTCTTTTCTACTTGACTGATGTCTTCTTCTTTTCTTTCCTTCTTCAGAGGCCAATGCCGACCTGCAGCAGCAGCTGGGCGAAGCCAAGACTGCCCTGCGCGGCAAGGGGGCGGAGTGCAGCAAGCTGGCGGAGGAGCGGGACCGCCTGGCCACCCAACTTGCCGAACAGGCAGAAAACCTCAAGGCGGCCCAGCTGAACGCGGAGACGGCGAAGACCAGCCTCCTTGCCGAGTTTGAGCTCAAGCACTCTGCCTGGGCAGACAAGGAGGCCTAGGTGACGGCCTGCTTCAGCAGCATTGAAGACTTGGTCAACGGTAAGCCCTACTCTCTTAGTTTCTTGCTTTGAGTTATCAGCCCTTGCTTATAGCCTTGGCCTTTTTCTTCTTCTGTCCGGACAGACTTCTTCCCGGGCCATTCTGTAGTCGCTACCCAGATGATCGAGGCCCAGCACGAGGAGCGAAGGGCAGAGGGCGCGCAGATCGCCGCTGATGCCCCTCGGACCCTTGGTGAACAGGTCCTCAGCATTCAGGCGCGGCTTCGGCCTACTCACCGCTTGCTGCGCTGCCTGCAGCGCATCGGAGCCCAAGCGGTCTTCTCCCTCTGGCCAGGCTTGCCGGCCCCTCACACCCCAAGCCGGACTGCCGACTGGCTGGAGGTGGCGACCGGCCGCCTGGAGGCCTGGAGGGGCTCAGCAGCCCGGGCAGGAGCACGCCGGGACTTGGAATTCGTCAAGGCGTGGTACCCTAGGCTAGATCTAGCCCAGTTAGCCACGTTCCGACTCGAGGCGCAGGAGGAGCTGGCGGGGGTGGAAGCTGAGCTTGTCAGCAGGGCAGCGGCGATCGCCGACTTCACTGACACCAGTGTCTTTGTGCCGGAGGTGGTCGAGGAAGGCGGCGAGGCTCTGCACGAGTGGCTCGGGCTGAACCCGGAGGACAGCGAAGACTCCACCGAAGTCATCGAGTCCAGCTACGAAGGGGAGGACGGGGAGGAACAAGAGGGGGAGAAGGAGGAGGAGGAGGAAGACAAGAGCGACGTCGACATGCCGGAGGTCGGGGCGGACGGTCAGCCCCAACCTGACCGGACCTCAAGCAACGAGCCACGCACCAAGGTGCCGCCCGTTACTGGAGGCGTTCAAGTGGGGGCGGACCCGCCGCCCGTTCCTCTGACGGATGCTACCGACTCCGTCCTCCTACACTCCAATGCTCCGCCTGCTGCCGGCGATCCCTCTGCTCAAACGAAGCCGCCTGCCGCGCCACGTGGTGCGGCCGACTCCAACGTTCAGCCGGAGCCCTTGGCCACGCCATCCGGCACTGGCCAGCCGGATCTTTCTGCCGCGCCTTAGGATTTTATCTGTTTTCTGCTTGCTACTTTGAACACTTTGGTTAAATTCGCACAATTCCACCCTCGGGGTGTACATCAAACTCTATTTGAATGCTGGCCAGAGGCCTTTATCCATGTAAAAATATTTTATCATTGCTTGTGCTTGCTATGCCGACCTCCACTCTTCTTTCCTTTTTCTCCTTGGTTTTTTCCTTTGCCGCTGACCCTTTGGCTTTGCTTTCACCGGCCATGCGGCCGCTCTGCGGACCATGGCTGGTTTGAGCACTCTAGCTGTTTGTGAGGGAGGCTAGGTTTTAACCATTCGGAGCTTTGGGTGGTAAGGTGGAGGCCGGCCGTCTGGCCGCCAGGCGGCTAGTCGACTAGGCGCGATGCCGCCTTCTACTATATGCGCCTTCTTCCTTAGTCCTTTTTTCGTGTGGGGCACTTCTTTGCCACCTTTGCCCGCCATGCAGTCGCTCTGCAAGCTGTGGCTTCTGACAAAGGAGGCTTTGGTGCCGGCACACTACTTGTCCTGCTGCAGGAGGTGGCATATTGTAGAAGGCGGCGAGGCTTCGGGCCGACTGGTCGAACCCGGTGCCAGGCGGAAGAAAAATAGAGTACACATTCTCATAGGCATGACATTTATCATATAGATAAAAAGAGGGCAGTCCCCGAGCTCTTCTCGGGGGACCCGGAGTCTTTATACATAGTACAAATGGTAGTGTGATACATACTGCTTTCAACTGTAAAACCTTCGGAGGAGGTTTGCGTTCCACCGCCTCTCCGTTTCTTTGCCTGAATCATCTCTCTTGCGCGCTCTGGGCCTCTGGGCAACGATTAGATAGTAGGCATCGTTGGCCAATACTTTACTGATGATGAAAGGGCCTTCCCAAGGTGCCGAGAGCTTGTGCTGTCCGGCTGTTCGCTGGATCAACTAGAGCACAAGGTCTCCCTCCAGGAAGGATCTTGGCTTCACCTTGCGGTTGTAGTATTGGCGCAGACTTTGCTGGTAGATGGCCGACCTGCTGACCGCCAACAGCCGGCCCTCTTCCAGCAAGTCGACACCGTCTTCTCGTGCCTCCTTGGCGTCCGCCTCGGTGTACATGGTGACTCTTGGGAGTCAAATTCAATATCCGTCAGGATGACGGCTTCGGCACCGTAGACGAGGAAGAAAGGCGTGAAGCTTGTTGATTTTTTTGGAGTTGTGCGCAAGCTCCATAGGACGGCCGGCAGCTCATCGAGCCAAGAGCCGGTCGAACGCTCCAGAGGCTCGACCAGTTGGGGCTTGAGGCCGGACAAAATGAGACCGTTTGCGCGTTCCACCTGGCCGTTTGACTGGGGGTGGGCAACAGACGATAAGTCCAGGCGGATGCCCTGTGTTGCACAAAAACGGGCCAAGGCTCCCTTGGCGAAGTTAGTGCCATTGTCGGTGATGATACTGTGCGGGATGCCATACCGCGTGGTGATGTCGGCGATGAAGGTCACGGCAGTCGGCCCATTCAACTTCTTGATTGGTTTTGCCTCTATCCACTTGGTAAACTTGTCCACCGCAACCAGCAAGTGAGTCATGCCACCGCGGGCCGTCTTGAATGGTCCTACCATATCCAATCCCCACACAGCAAAGGGCCAGGCTATGGGAATGGTCTTGAGTGCAGAAGCCGGCAGGTGTGGCTTGGAGCGGTACCTCTGGCACCCTTGACACTTCTGAACTAGCTCCTTGGCCTCTTCCAGGGCAGTGGGCCATAAGAACCCATGGCGGAAAGCTTTGGCCACCAGGGCTCTTGAAGCCGCGTGGTGGCCACACTCGCCCTGATGGATATCTCTGAGTATTGCTTGGCCTTGGTCCGACTCCACACACCGCTGATAAACTCCTGTGACACTTCTTCGCACCATATCTTTGTTGACTATGGTATAAGCCACAACTCGCCTCTGTACTTGTCGGGCTAAGATTTCATCGGTTGGCAGCTCCTTGTTCACCAGGAACTTGAGGATCGGCTGGGCCCATGAGGGCGCCGCAATTTCTTCGACTACAACTTCTGCGATTTGTACGAGGGCGGTTGGGCCGGAAGGCGGCGGTCCAGCGGCCGCTTCCGCCTGATGTGCTGAAGAAGTCCCCGGGCCGACTGGTGAAGTCCCCGGGCCGGGCTCCGAAGTCCCGGGGTTGGTATTGGCTGTAGCAGCCCCGGAGCCGCCTGTCGAAACCCCCGTGCCGGCCTCTGGGGCCACCAAGTCGGATCCGACTGCTCCGGGGGGGGGGCACAAAGATGGAGTCTGAATCAGGAGATGGCTTGACAAACGGCTTCAGAAGATGGCGTAGGGCGACGCCGGCCGGTATTGCTTGTCGGGTGGAGCCGATCCGTGCCAAGGCATCTGCTTGCTCATTGTCATTCCTTGGCACGTGAAGGAACTCACATCCATCAAAGTATCCGCTGAGTTGCTGCACCAGGAAGCGATAGCTCGCCATGTTTGCATCCTTGGTGTCCCAGTCGCCCGAAGACTGCTGGACCACCAAGTCGGAGTCACCATAACACAGGATCCGGCGAATGCTGAGTTCCTTGGCGAGCCGGAGCCCGTGTATGAGTGCCTCATATTCTGCTACGTTGTTGGAGGCGGCAAAGTGGACTTGCAGTACGTATTTAAGCTTGTCGCCCTTGGGAGAGGTGAGGACAACACCGGCTCCCAGACAAGTGCGCATTTTTGAACCATCAAAATGCATCCGCCAATGGGTGGAGTCTGGTGCAGGCGGCAAATATTGGGTTTCAGCCCAGTCGACGAGGAAGTCTGCCAACATTTGTGATTTGATGGCGGTGCGTGGCTGGTAATAGATGGTGTAGGGGCCAGATCAATAGCCCATTTGGCCACTCGGCCTGAGGCATCCCGGCTTCCAATGATCTCAGCAAGTGGGGCTGTGCAGACGACATTTATGGGATGCTCTTGGAAGTAAGGCTTCAGTTTCTTGGCAGCAAAATGCACGCCATAACACATCTTCTGGTAGTGGGGGTAGTTTTGCTTGGAGGCGGACAATACTTCACTCAAGTAATACACCGGTCTGTGGACCGACAATGCTTTGTCCTTCTCCTTGCGCTCTACTACCATGACTATGCTGACAACCCGACTGGTGGCTGCAATGTAGAGGAGCATGGGCTCCTTCTCAGTTGGTGCTGCCAGGACAGGCGGGGTTGCCAACATCTTTTTAAGTTGGAGAAATGCTTCGTCCGCCTTGTCGTTCCATTCAAAAAAGGTGGTGTTCTTCATGAGTTGGTACATGGGAAGGGCCTTCTCGCCCAACCGGCTGATGAAACGGCTGACTGACGCCAGGCAGCCGGTGAATTTCTGCACGTCCAGCAGTCGGGTGGGTACCTTCATCATCTCAATTGCCTTGATCTTCACAGGATTGCACTCTATGCCGTGCTTTGAGACCAGGAAACCAAGGAGCTGGCCGGCTGGTACTCCAAAGACACATTTCTCCAGGTTGAGCTTAATCTGGAATCGACGCAGGTTTTCAAAGGTCTCCTTGAGGTCCTCTAACAGAGTGCCACGCTTCTCCGTCTTCACCATCAGATCATCCGCATATACATGGGCGTTTCTGCCGAGTTGCTTGAGGAGGCACTTTTGCATGCAATGTTCAAACGTGGCGCCGGTATTTCTCAAGCCGGACGTCATGGTCAGGTAGCAAAAGGCTCCAAACGGCATGATGAAGGCGGTCTTCAGCCTGTCGGCCGGGTTCAGCTTTATCTGGTGATAACCTAAGTATGCATCCAAGAAACTCAACAGCTCGCATCCGGCTGTGGAATCTATCTCTTGATCAATCCTTGGTAGAGCAAAGGGATCCTTGGGGCAGGCCTTGTTGAGGCTGGTGTACTCAATGCACATGCGCCACTGCTTGCTCTTCTTCAATACTAAAACTGGGTTGGCCAGCCACTCTGGAAAGAATACTTCCATGATGAATCCGGCTGCCAGGAGCCGGGCTATTTCTTCTCCGACAACTCTTCTCTTCTCTTATGACAAACGGCGCAAGGGTTGCCTGACTGGCTTGACATCAGGTCGGACGTGTAGTTTGTGCTCGGCAAAATCCGTCAGAACACCCAGCATGTCCTTGGGGGACCATGCGAAGATATCCCGATTCTCATGAAGGAAATCGACGGGCTCGCCTTCCTATTTGCTGTCAAGGCCTGTGCCTATGACAGTGTGCCTCTCCGGGTGCTCTGGTTCCAAGGGTATTTTCTTTGTTTCTTTGGCCGGCTTGAACGAGCCCTCAGCTTGCGACTCCTAGGGTGTGGGTGGCATTTCCGGCTTCTTTCCTGCCAACGCCACCACTCGGTCAAGGAGCTGCTTTTCGGCTGCAATCACGAGGGACTCGGCCAGCCGGCTGCTATCTGCAGCGCAAGCGATCGACTTCTTGTAGTCTCTGACAATCGTCAGGATTCCCTTGGTACTCGGCATCTTCATCTTGAGGTAGGCGTAGTGGGGGACCGCCATGAATTTGGCTAGAGCAGGCCGGCCTAGCAATGCATGATAGGGGCTCTGGAGGTCCACCACTTCAAACCAAACTGGCTCTCGGCGAAAGTGGTTCTTGTCCCCGAAGAGGACATCAATCTGGGTCTTGCCAATTGGTGAGAAGGAAAGGCCAGGGACTATGCCATGGAATACAGTCCGACTGGGGACGAGTTGCTTCGGCTTGATTCCCAACTTCTCCATCGTATCACGATACAGGATGTTGATGCTGCTGCCGCCGTCTATCAGGACTCTGGAGAAACAGGCTGCTCGCCTCTCTGTTGCAAGGGTCGCTTCTAGGACCAGGGCGTACGAACCAGGGGAAGGCATCACTTCCGGGTGGTCGGCCCTGCTCCAACTGATAGGCTTTTTGGACAAATGCATGAACTCTGGGGTACTGGAGGCCACTGCTTGCACTTCTTGTTGTTGTTGCCGTCTGCTGCGTCTGTCATCATCCATGCTGGTGAACACAACATAAGCTCCGTGTTCCTCTGGGTATTCATCTTGGATGGCGCCGACTGGCCGGGCCGCCGGCTGCTGGGGCTGAGGAGGCGGCGGTCCGGCAGGCGGAGGAGGTAGGAGTCCGTCTCCCTTGGCAATTCTGGTGAGCCAGTGACACTTCCGAGTGGTGTGGTTGGAGGGCTTTGCGCCGCTACGGAATTTGCAGGGTGCATCTAGGGTCTGCTCGTAAGAGAAGGCGGGCAACCAATTGGACTTGTCGCCCTTCTGCCGCTTGGGGGCTGGCTGCCCTTCTGGCTGCTGATCCTCGACCGTTGCCACCTGCCGGCTAGTGGAAGCCGGCTGAGTGGCCTTTCGCTTGTTATCTCCTGGCTGCTGTCGCCGACTAGTGTCACCAGCCGAAGTCCGGGGTGCCTGGGATGCCACCTTTCCGGATGCGTCAACCAGGATTTCCGCCTTCATGGAGGAGTCAGCCGTGGCGTGCTTGTCGGCGATGACCAGCAGCTCATCGAGGGTCTCGGGCTTGTCGCAAAGGAGTCGATGCTTGAGGAGGGTGCCCTCTCGGCACCCGACAGTAAAGTACTCGATTGCCTGCACCTCGTGCACACCCTCGCAGGAATTGCGCAGCTCGGTCCAGCACATGAGGTAGTCGCGAGTTGACTCCGTGGGCCCTTGGACGCATAAGGAGAGCTGTCGGGGCTTGGGGGCCCGCTTGTAAGTGCTGGTGAAGTTGCGGATGAAGACCTCGGTGAAATCAACCCAGCTGTTGATGCTGCGGGGCTTCAGGCTATTGAGCCACGTCCGAGCAGTGCCTTGAACCATGAGCGGGACGTATTTCACGGCAACATGCTTGTTGCCATTTGCTATGTTGACGGCGGTGGAATAGTCGACCAGCCAGTCCTTCGGCTTCACAGAGCCGGTGTGTTTGGGCGTGTCGCGTGGGAGGGTGAACCCTTTGGGGAAGGGCTCAGCACGGATTCGGGGGCCGAAGCAAGGCGGGCCCAGTGCATGTTCTTGTTCGAGCGCCAGGGATCGATTGAGGCGGTCGATCCGACGGCGAGCATCGTTCTCTCCGATTCCCTCTCGGTGGCCAAGGCGGTCACCGAGAGTCGGGTGCATGACAGGAGGCAGAGTGGGGTATCTCGCTCCACGAGGCGGGGGAGGTGGCAGGTCGCCTCGCCGCTCTACTGCACGAGGGTGGCCTTCCTCGTCCCGCTCGATGGAGATGCGCCTCCGACTGCGGCTAGCAGCCGACTCATTGCCCTTTCCTCTGCGGGCGCCGCCAGTTGGCATCCGGGAGGTCGCACCATGGTTTCGGCGTGGGGGCGGCTCGTTGTTTCGCCCGACTGGATCTTCAGCGCGACAGGCGGCCTCGTGCTGCGCGGCTGCCGCGTCCAGGAGCTGCTGGACTCGTTCCGCCTTATGGCGGAGTTCATCGCCGTTGTACTTGTTCAGCTCATCTGTCACCGCCTGGGCGGCCCGGATATTTTCTGCAGGCGTGGTGTAGACGGGGCGCTCCACCCGAACATGGTGGCGATGGTCGCGCCACGTTGCCGAACAGTGCCGAGGCGGCTGGGCCCTCTAGGAGCTGGCGTGCCGCCTACGGCTCGGTCCATCTCACGCTGATAGGCGTCTGATAGCCGGCGCATGCTGGCCAAGCGGCCAGCGCTCTCGACGAGCTGAAGGCGGCGTGCCTCCAGCACCTCAGCATCCGCGTCCTCGGGAATGGGCGCCGTGAGGTCGTGTAGAGTGGCCTCGAGGGGATCTTGAGAATGCCCGTCCGAGTGCTCCTCGCTGTTGACGACGAGCACCTCCGTGACGGTGCTCCCGCCGCTGTACTCGCGAGGAGGTGGCTCATCGTAGACCACCACGTCAATGGGAAATGCGTCGAGCGACACCGTGTCAGAGTCGACGATCATCGGATCGGTCGAGCCGACGGACTCCAGGTCCGCAGCGGGCTCGCTGGCGACATGGAGCTGGTCGAGGAGGCTGACGAGGCGGCTCTCGGGGCAGCCTGTGCCCGCGTCGGAGGCTGGCTCGTCGGAGAGGTCGATCTCGCCGACGAGGTCAGCGAGGCAACTCGCCGCGCAGGCAATCTCCGCGCCATGCAGCATGTCGAGGCTGGCGCCATCGGGCGTGCTGGGATGGCTTCGCTCGCCAGGAAGGAATAGGGTTCCCGTCCAGAACAGATCTCCGGGAGACGGTGCACCTCACCCCATGGTGGGTGCCAAATGTCGGGGGTTGGGTGCGACATATGCCAATGGATGGCTTATCATGGTGGAAGCGAGTAGAACGTCGCCGCTGCCAGGAAGCGGGATAAGGCGTAGACACGAACGCTGGCACACTTTACCCAGGTTCGGGGCTCTCCTAGGAGATAACACCCCTAATCCTGCTCTGCGGGGTCTCCGCATGATCACTAAGGCACAAGTGATACAATGGTGCTCCTTGAGCTGTATGCTAGAGGCAGTAGGAGGCAAGGCTCAGCTCTCTTCGTGCTCTAACGGGTGGCTAGTTCCAATGGGGCCGAACCCTTTGCATGGGTGGCCTGGGGGGTTTATATAGGCCTACCCCCCAGGGGTACAATGGTAATCTAGCCGGCTGCTGGGCTCGGCTATCAGCGTCTCCAACCTCCGTCTTCTCCGCCGACCGCTGGGGCCTGCCGCCTAGCGGGCCCCGCCGACTGGTTGGCGGCTTCTTACTGTAGCCGTGCCGTTGGTGACGAGAGCTTGGTCATCTTAGCGTGGCTACAGTCCCGCCGCCTGGGGGGAGATCACTGTAGCCACACCTGGTCTCATCAGCTTAATGGCATGCATGTATTGGGATAAGGGACGGCCGCCTGCTGGAGGCCGACCCCTCGTGTATCCGCTTGGTCGAGCTTCCGCCGTCTTCCTTGGAGTCGCTGCCAGATAGGGCCCGCCTCCGGCAGGCCGTACTGACAGGCCATCGTGGGGAACAGGACTCCGCCTGCCCGGAGCAACATCAGGGTTGATACGGTACAGTGCCCCGTCGTGCGGGGATCTCCATCTGTACGGAGCACTGTAGCCACGCCCGTCTCGAGCGTGGGAGGCGACGTGCTTCACTGTAGCCATACCTTGTCTCATACCCTTCAAGGGAGCTCGGCCGCCCGTAGTTGTGAGGTGGCCGCCTGCCCGTTGCCACCCTCTCTGGAAGGCGGCCGTCAGGAGCCGGCCACTCGGAGCGCCGTAGTCTTGGGTCACCCGCCCTCTGGCAGCTGGCCACTGAGCCAGCCGGCCCCAGAGGGCGGAGTGTCGGCTTGGGGCTCAGCTAGGTGTAGCTGGCCCAAAGTCTTGATAAATCTTGGGACTTGGGTGAGCTTACCCGTGGCCCATTACTCCGACAACTACTTTGCTGCATCACCCTTTCCTCTTCAAGGAAAAACCAACGCATGCTCAAGAGGTAGCAAGAAGGATTTTTGGCGCTGTTACCGGGGAGGCTTACGCCAAGTCAAGTCAAGATTTGATCTCTTGACAACTCGACAATTTCTGGCACCGTTGCCGGAAAGATCTACGCACAAGTCAAGACATACCAAGTACCCATCACAACTCTTATCCCTCGCATTGCATTATTTGCCATTTGCCTCTCGTTTCCTCTCCCCCACTTCACCCTTGCTGTTTTATTTGCCCTTTTTCCGTTCGTCTCTTTTTGCTTGCTTCTTGTGTGCTTGTGTGTTGGATTGTTTGTCGCTATGCCTCAAGACAGTACTAAATTGTGTGATTTTTCCAATACCAACAACAATGATTTTCTTAGCACTCCGATTGCACCTATTACCGATGCTAAATCTTGTGAAATTAATGTTTCTTTATTGAATCTTGTCATGGAAGATCAATTCTCGGCCTTCTTAGTGAAGATGCCGCTACACATCTAAACAACTTTGTTGATTTATGCGATATGCAAAAGAAGAGAGATGTGGATAATGATATTGTTAAATTGAAGTTATTTCCGTTTTCTCTTAGAGACCGTGCTAAAACTTGGTTCTCTTCTTTGCCTAAAAATAGTGTTGATTCATGGAATAAGTGCAAAGATGCTTTTATCTCTAAGTATTTTCCTCCCGCTAAGATCATCTCTCTTAGAAACGATATTATGAATTTTAAGCAACTTGATCATGAGCATGTCGCACAAGCTTGGGAGAGGATGAAACTAATGATACATAGTTGCCCTACACATGGTTTGAATTTATGGATGATTATACAAAAAAATTATGCCGGATTGAAGTTTGCTTCTAGAAATCTTTTAGATTCGGCCGCGGGAGGCACTTTTATGGAAATCACTTTAGGATAAGCTACTAAACTCCTAGATAATATTATGGTTAATTATTCTCAATGTCACACCGAAAGATCTACTAGTAAAAAGGTTCATGCAATTGAAGAGATCAATGTTTTGAGTGGAAATATGGATGAACTTATGATTTTTTTTGCTAATAAGAGTGTTTCTTCTGATCCTAATGATATGCCCTTATCCACTTTTATTGAGAATAATAATGAATCTATGGATGTGAATTTTGTTGGTGGGAATAATTTTGGTAACAGCGCGTATAGAGGAAACTTTAATTCTAGGCCGTTCCCTAGTAATTCCTCTAATAATTATGGTAATTCCTACAACAGTTCTTATGGAAATTTCAATAAGATGCCCTCTTATTTTGAGACTAGTGTTAAAGAATTTATGATTTCACAAAAGAATTTCAATGCTTTGCTTGAAGAAAAATTGCCTAAGATTGTTTAGTTGGCTAGGAACGTGGATATAATTTCTCTTGAAGTCGATTCTTTGAAACTTAGATCTATTCCACCTAAGCATGATATAAATGAGTCTCTCAAAGCCATGAGAATTTCAATTGCTGAGTGCAAAGAAAGAACCGCTAGGATGCGTGCTAAAAAGGATTGCTTTGTGAAAGCGTGTTCTTCTAGTTTTCATGATAATAAGGACAAAGATCTGAAAGTGATTGATGTGTCTCCTAGTAAACCTTTGTTTACCAATATGAATCTTGATAAATATGGGACTGGAGATGAGTCCACTTTAGCTAAAAGGCGTCCTGATGATTCGGAGTTTTTAGACCTTGATGCAAAAATTGGTAAAAGTGGGATTGAAGAAGTCAAAACTTTACATAGCAATGAACCCACTATTTTGGATTTCAAGGAATTTAATTATGATAATTTCTCTTTGATATATTGTATTTCCTTGTTGCAATCCGTGCTAAATTCTCCTCATGCTTATAGTCAAAATAAAGCTTTTACCAAACATATCATTGATGCTTTAATGTAATCTTATGAAGAAAAACTTGAATTTGAAGTTTCTATCCCTAGAAAACTTTATGACGAGTGGGAACCTACTATTAAAATTAAGATTAAAAAATCATGAATGCTATGCTTTGTGTGATTTGGGTGCTAGTGTTTCCACGATTCCTAAAACTTTGTGTGATATGCTAGGTTTCCATGAATTTGATGATTATTCTTTAAATCTGCATCTTGCGGATTCCACCATTAAGAAATCTATGGGAAGGACTAATGATATTCTTATTGTTGCAAATAGGAATTATTTCCCCATAGATTTCATTGTCCTTGATATAGATTGTAACCCTTCATGTCCTATTATTCTTGGTAGACCTTTCCTTAGAACAATTGGTGCAATTATTGATATGAAAGAAGGAAATATTAGATTCCAATTTCCATTAAGGAAAGGCATGTAGTACTTACCTAGGAATAAAATTAAATTACCTTATGAATCTATTATGAGAGCCACTTATGAATTGAATACCGAAGATGGTAATACCTAGATCTATTCTTGTTTTTATGGCTAGCTAGGGGCGTTAAACGATAGCGCTTGTTGGGAGGCAACCCAATTTTATTTTTGTCCTTTACTTTTTGTTCCTGTTTAGTAAAAATTAATTCATCTAGCCTCTGGTTAGATGTTGTTTTGTGTTTTAATTACTGTTTGTGCCAAGTAAAACCTTTAGGATAACCTACATTGATAGTAGATTTGATCTTGCTGGAAAACAGAAATTTTTGCGCACACGAGATTAGTTTTCATAAATCACAGGAACGTGATTTTCAATTGAATCTTTTTTCATAAGATTTATAAACAAATTATCTAGGTCTTCCTACTTTGGTAGAATTTTTGGGGTTCCAGAAGTATTCGAGAGTTACAGATTGGTACATACTGTTCTGTTTTTGATAGATTCTGTTTTTCATGTGTTGTTTGCTTATTTTGATGAATCTATGGCTAGTATCGGGGGGTATGAACCATAGAGAAGTTGGAATACAGTAGGTTTAACACCAATATAAATAAAGAATGAGTTCATTACAGTACCTTAAAGTGGTGGTTTGTTTTCTTGCACTAACGGAGCTCATGAGATTTTCTGTTGAGTTTTGTATTGTGAAGTTTTGAAGTTTTGGGTAAAGATTTGATGGATTTTGGAATAAGGAGTGTAAAGAGCCTAAGCTTGGGATGCCCAAGGCACCCCAAGGTAAAATTTAAGGACAACCAAAATCCTAAGCTTGGGGATGCCCCGGAAGGCATCCCCTCTTTTATCTTCGTCTATCGGTAACTTTACTTGAGGCTATATTTTTATTCACCACATGATATGTGTTTTGCTTGGAGCGTCTTGTATGATTTGAGTTTTTCTTTTTAGTTTATCAGAATCATCCATGCTGTACACACCTTTTGGAGAGACACACATGAATCGAAATTTATTAGAATACTCTATGTGCTTCACTTATATCTTTTGAGCTAGACAATTTTGCTCTAGTGCTTCACTTATAACTTTTTAGAGCATGGTGATGGTTTTATTTTGTAGAAATTATTGACCTCTCATGCTTCAGTTATATTATTTTAAGAGTCTTTTAGAACAGCATGGTAATTTGCTTTAGTTATAAAATTAGTCCTAATATGATGGGCATCCAAGTTGGGTAAAATAAAAACTTTCATATGGAGTGCATTAAACACTATGATAAATTTGATACTTGATAATTTTTTGAGATATAAAGGTGGTAATGTTAGAGTCCTGCTAGTTGGGTAATTATGAAATTGAGAAATACTTGTATTAAAGTTGGCAAGTCCCATAGCATGCACGTATGGTGAACGTTGTGTGACAAATTTGAAGCAGGGGTGTTCTTTGATTGCCTTCCTTATGAGTGGAGGTCAGGATCGCGCGATGGTTAACTCCTACCAACCCTTCCCCTAGGAGCATGCGTAGTAGTACTTTGCTTCGAGGGCTAATAAACTTTTGCAATAAGTATATGAGTTCTTAATGACTAATGCGAGTCCATGGATTATACAGACTCTTACCCTTCCACAATTTGCTAGCCTCTACGGTACCGTGCATTGCCCTTTCTCATCTTGAGAGTTGGTGCAAACGTTGCTGGTGCATCCAAACCCCGTTATACGATACACTGTATCACACATAAACCTCCTTATATCTTCCTGAAAACAGCCATCATACCTACCTATTATGGCATTTCCATAGCCATTTCAAGATATATTGCCATGCAACTTTCCACCATTCCGTTTATTATGACACGCTCCATCATTGTCATATTGCTTTGCATGATCATGTAGTTGACATCGTATTTGTGGCAAAGTCACCTTTATAATTCTTTCATACATGTCACTCTTGATTCATTACATATCCCGGTACACCACCGGAGGCATTCACATAGAGTCATATTTTGTCCTAAGTATTGAGTTGTAATTCTTGAGTTGTAAATAAATATAAGTGTGATGATTTCCATTATTAGAGCATTGTCCCATGTGAGGAAAGGATGATGGAGACTATGATTCCCCCACAAGTCGGGATGAGTCTCCGGACGAAATAAAAAAAAGGGAGAGAGAAAAAAAGGGAGAAAAAAAGAGAGGCCAAAGAAGCCCAAATAAAAAATGAGAGAAAAAGAGAGATGGGTTAATGTTACTATCCTTTTTCCACACTTGTGCTTCAAAATAGCACCATGATCTTCATGATAGAGAGTTTCTTATTTTTTCACTTTCATATACTAGTGGGAATTTTTCATTATAGAACTTGGCTCGATATTCCAATGATGGGCTTCCTCAAGATGCCCTAGGTCTTCGTGAGCAGGCAAGTTGGATGCACACCCACTTAGTTTCTTTTTGATGAGCTTTCATACATTTATAGCTCTAGTGCATCCATTGCATGGCAATCCCTACTCCTCGTATTGACATCAATTGATGGGCATCTCCATAGCCCGTTGATTAGCCGCGTCAATGTGAGACTTTCTCCTTTTTTGTTTTCTCACATAATCCCTATCATCATACTCTACTCCACCCATAGTGCTATGTCCATGGCTTATGCTCATGTATTGCATGAGGGTTGAAAAGACTGAAGCGCGTTAAAAAGTTTGAACCAACTGCTTGGCTGAAACCGAGGTCGTGCATGATGGGAGCATTTTGTGTGACGAAAATGAAGCATGGCCAAACTATATGATTTTGTAGGGATAAGCTTTCTTTGGCTATGTTATTTTGATTAGACATAAACTACTTGGTTAGCATGCTTGAAGTATTACAATTTTATGTCAATATTAAACTTTTATCTTGAATCTTTTGGATCTGTACATTTATGCCACAATAAAGAGAATTACATTGAAACTTATGTTAGGTAGCATTCCACATCAAAAATTCTGTTTTTATCATTTACCTACTCGAGGACGAGCAGGAATTAAGCCTGGGGATGCTCGATACGTCTCCAACGTATCTATAATTTTTTATTGTTCCATGCTATTATATTATCATTTTGGATGTTTAATGGGCTTTATTATGCACTTTTCTATTATTTTTGGGACTAAGTTATTAACCGGAGGCCCAGTTTAAATTGTTGTTTTTTTTGCCTATTTCAGTGTTTCACAGAAAAGTAATATCAAACGGAGTCCAAACGGAATGAAACCTTCGGGAGAATCGTTTTTCGAACAAACGCTATCCAGGAGACTTGGAGTGGACGTCAAGGAAGCAACGAGGAGGCCACGAGGTAGGAGGGCGCACCCAGGGGGTAGGCGTGCCCGCCACCCTCATGGGCCCCTCATGGCTCCACCGACCTACTTCTTTCTCCTATATATACTCATATACCCCGAAAACATCCAGGAGCACCACGAGACCCTATTTCCACCGCCGCAACCTTGTGTACCCATGAGATCCCATCTTGGGGCCTTTTTCGACGCTCCACCGGAGGGTGAATTGATCATGGAGGGCTTCTACATCAACACAATGGCCTCTCCGATGATGTGTGAGTAGTTTACCACAGACCTTCGGGTCCATAGTTATTAGCTAGATGGCTTCTTCTCTCTCTTTGATTCTCAATACAAAGTTCTCCTCGATCTTCTTGGAGATCTATTTGATGTAATAGTTTTTGCGGTGTGTTTGTCGACATCCGATGAATTGTGGATTTATGATCAAGATTATCTATTGACAATATTTGATTCTTATCTGAATTCTTATATGTATGATTTGATATCTTTGCAAGTCTCTTCGAATTATTAGTTTGGTTTGGCCTACTAGATTGATCTTTCTTGCAATAGGAGAAGTCTTAGCTTTTGGTTCAATCTTGCAGTGTCCTTTCCCAGTGACAGCAGGGGCAGCAAGGCACGTACTGCATTATTTCCATCGAGGATAAAAAGACAGGGTTAATACCATATTGCTTGAGTATATCCCTCTACATCATGTCATCTTGCTTAATGCGTTACTCTGTTCTTATGAACTTAATACTCTAGATGCATGCTGGATAGCGGTCGATGTGTGGAGTAATAGTAGTAGATGCAGAATTGTTTCGATCTACTTGTCACGGACGTGATGCCTATATACATGATCATGCCTAGATATTCTCATAACTATGCGCTTTTCTATCAATTGCTCGACAATAATTTGTTCACCCACCGTAAGATATGCTATCTTGATAGAAGCCACTAGTGAAACTTATGGCCCCCGGGTCTCTTTTCCATCATCTTATATCTCTTTTATTTACATTGCATCTAGTTTACTATTTTGCAATCTTTACTTTTCAATCTATACAACAAAAATACCAAAAATATTTATCTTATTATCTCTATCAGATCACACTTTTGGAAGTGGCCGTGAAGGGATTGACAACCCCTTTATCACGTTGGTTGCAAGGTTCTTATTTTTTTGTGCAGGTACAAGGCGATTTGCGTGTAACCTCCTACTGGATTGATACCTTGGTTCTCAAAAACTGAGGTAAATACTTACGCTACTTTGCTGCATCACCCTTTCTTCTTGAAGGGAAAACCAACGCATGCTAAAGAGGTAGCAACCCTCGTAGACCGAAAGCGGAAGCGTTATAACAACGCGGTTGATGTAGTCATACGTCTGCACGATCCGACCGATCCTAGCACCGAAGGTACGACACCTCCGCTATCTGCACACTTCAGCTCGGTGACGTCCCATGGACTCTAGATCCAGCTGAGGTCGAGGGAGAGTTTCATCAGCACGACGGCATGGTGACGGTGATGATGAAGTTACCGGCGCAGGGCTTCGCCTAAGCACTACGACGATATGACCGAGGTGTGTAACTATGGAGGGGGGAACCACACACGGCTAAAACAATTGTAACCTTGTGTGTACTAGGGTGCCCCCTACCCCCGTATATAAAGGAGCAAGGGGGAGGCTGGCCGGCCCCTGTAGGGCGTGCCCCAAATAGGATTCCTACTAGGAATCCTATTCCAAGTAGGTTTCCAACAAGGGAAGAAAGGGGGATGGAAGGAGAGGGAGAGAGGGAGAAGGAAAGGGGGGGGGGGCGCCGCCCCCTTCCCTTGTCCTATTCGGACTCAAGGGGGGGAGGCGGCCAGCCCTCCAACAGCCTCCTCTCTCTATAATAAGGCCCATCAAGGCCCACTAGTTCCCCCGGGGGGGGGGGGGTCCGGTAACCCTCCGGCACTCCGGTTTTATCCGAAACTTCTATGGAACACTTATGGTGTCTGAATATAGTCGTCCAATATATCAATCTTTATATCTCTACCATTTCGAGACTCCTCGTCATGTCCGTGATTATTATCCGGGACTCCAAACAATCTTCGGTACATCATATCACATAAACTCATAATACCAATCGTCATCAAACGTTAAGCGTGCGAACCCTACAGGTTCGAGAACTATGTAGACATGACCGAGACACGTCTCCGATCAATAACCAATAGCGAAACCTGGATGCTCATATTGGTTCCTACATATTCTATGAAGATCTTTATCGGTCAAACCGCATAACAGCATACATTGTTCCCTTTGTCATCGGTATGTTACTTGCCCGAGATTCGATCGTCGGTATCGTAATACCTAGTTCAATCTCGTTACTGGCAAGTCTCTTTACTCGTTCCGTAATACTTCATCTCGCAACTAACTCATTAGTCACAATGCTTGCAAGGCTTACAGTGATGAGTATTACCGAGAGGGCCCAGAAATACCTCTCCGAAACATGGAGTGACAAATCCTAATCTCGATCTATGCCAACCCAACAAACAACTTCGGACACACCTGTAGAGCACCTTTATAATCACCCATTAATGTTGTGACCTTTGGTAGCACACAGAGTGTTCCTCTGGTATTCGGGAGTTGCATAATCGCATAGTCTGAGGAACTTGTATAAGTCATGAAGAAAGTAGTAGCAATGAAACTAACATGATCATAATGCAAAGCTAATGGATGGGTCATGTCCATCACATCATTCTCCTAATGATGTGATCCCGTTCATCAAATGACAACACATGTCTATGGTTAGGAAACATAACCATCTTTGATTAATGAGCTAGTCAAGTAGAGGCATACTTGGGACTATATGTTTTGTCTATGTATTCACACATGTACTAAGTTTCCGGTTAATACAATTCTAGCATGAATAATAAACATTTATCATGATATAAGGAAATATAAAATAACAACTTTATTATTGCCTCTAGGGCATATTTCCATCAGTCTCCCACTTGCACTAGAGTCAATATTCTAGATTACATAGTAATGATTCTAACACCCATGGAGCTTTGGTGCTGATCATGTTTTGCTTGTGAGAGAGGCTTAGTCAATGGGTTTGCAACATTCAGATCCGTGTGTATCTTGCAAATCTCTATGTCCCGTTCCGACACTTGATAACAGATGGAATTGAAGCGTCTCTTGATGTGCTTGGTTCTCTTGTGAAATCTGGATTCCTTTGCCAAGGCAATTGCACCAGTATTGTCACAAAAGATTTTCGTTGGACCCGATGCACTAGGTATGACACCTAGATCGGATATGAACTCCTTCATCTAAACTCCTTCATTTGCTGCTTCCGAAGCAGCAATGTACTCCGCTTCACACGTAGATCCCGCCACGACACTCTGCTTGGAACTGCACCAACTAACAGCTCCTCCATTCAATAAAAATATGTATCTGGTTTGCGACTTAGAGTCATCCGGATCAGTGTCAAAGCTTGCATCGACGTAACCGTTTACGACGAGCTCTTTTTCACCTCCATAAACAAGAAACATATCCTTAGCCCTTTTCAGGTATTTCAGGATGTTCTTGACCGCTGTCCAGTGCTCCACTCCAGGATTACTTTGGTACCTCCCTGGTATGCTTATAGCAAGACATACATCAGGTCTGGTACACAACATTGCATACATGATAGAACCTATGGCTGAAGCATAGGGAATGACTTTCATTTTCTCTCTATCTTATGCAGTGGTCGGGAATTGAGTCTGACTCAACTCCACACCTTGTAACACATGCAAGAACCCTTTCCTCCACTGATCCATTTTGAACTTCTTCAAAACTTTATCAAGGTATGTGCTTTGTGAAAGTCCATTTAAGCGTCTTGATCTATCTCTCTAGATCTTGATGCTTAATATGTAAGAAGCTTCTCCGAGGTCTTTCATAGAAAAACTCTTATTCAGGTATCCCTTTATGCTATCCAGAAATTATATATCATTTCCAGTCAACAATATGTCATCTACATATAATATTAGAAATGCTATAGAGCTCCCACTCACTTTCTTGTAAATACAAGCTTCTCCAAAAGTCCATATAAAACCATATGCTTTGACCACACTATCAAAGCGTTTATTCCAACTCCGAGAGGCTTGCACTAGTCCATAAATGGATTGCTGGAGCTTGCACATTTTGTTAGCACCCTTTGGATCGACAAAACCTTCCGGTTGCATCATATACAACTCTTCTTCCAGAAATCCATTCAAGAATGTTGTTTTGACATCCATTTGCCAAATTTCATAATCATAAAATGCCGCAATTGCTAACATGATTCGGACAAACTTAATCATCGCTACTGGTGAGAAAGTCTCATCGTAGTTAACTCCTTGAACTTGTCGAAAACCTTTCGCAACAAGTCGAGTTTTGTAAAAAGTAACATTACCATCTGCGTCGGTCTTCTTCTTAAAGATCTATTTATTTTCTATGGCTTGCCGATAATTGGGCAAGTCCACCAAAGTCCACACTTTGTTTTCATACATGGATCCCATCTCATATTTCATGGCCTCAAGCCATTTCGCAGAATCTGGGCTCATCATCGCTTCCTCGTAGTTCATAGGTTCATCATGGTCTAGTAACATGACTTCCAGAACAGGATTACCTTACCACTCTGGTGTAGATTTTACTATGGAAGACCTACGAGGTTCGGTAGTAACTTGATCTGAAGCTTCATGATCATCATCATTAGCTTCCTCACTAATTGGTGTAGGAATCACGGGGACTGGTTTCTGTGATGAACTACCAATAAGGGAGAAGGTAAAACTACCGCATCAAGTTCTACTTTCCTCCCACTCACTTCTTTCGAGGAAACTCCTTCTCTAGAAAGGATCCATTCTTAGCAACAAATATTTTGCCTTCGGATCTGTGATAGAAGGTGTACCCAACAGTTTCCTTTGGGTATCCTACAAAGACACACTTCTTCGATTTGGGTTCGAGCTTATCAGGTTGAAGCTTTTTCACATAAGCATCATAGCCCCAAACATTAAGAAACGACAACTTTGGTTTCTTGCCAAACCACAGTTCATAAGGCGTCATCTCAACGGATTTTGATGGTGCCCTATTTAAAGTGAATGCAGCCGTCTCTAAAGCATAACCCAAAAACGATAGCGGTAAATCAGTAAGAGACATCATAGATCGCACCATATCCAATAAATTACGGTTACGACGTTTGGGCACACCATTTCGCTATGGTGTTCCAGGTGGTGTTAATTGTGAAACTATCCCATGTTGTTTCAAATGAAGACCAAACTCATAACTCAAATATTCTCCTCCACGATCAGATTGTAGAAACTTTATTTTCTTGTTACGATGATTTTCCATTTCACTTTGAAATTCTTTGAACTTTTCGAATGTTTCAGACTTATGTTTCATTAAGTAGATATAACCATATCTGCTCAAATCATCTGTGAAGGTAAGAAAATAATGATACCCACCACGAGCCTCAATACTCATTGGACCGCATACATCGGTACGTATTATTTCCAACAAGTCAGTAGTTCATTCCATTGTTCCAGAGAACGGAGTTTTAGTCATCTTACCCATAAGGCATGGTTTGCAAGCACCAAGTGATTCATAATAAAGTGATTCCAAAAGTCCATCAGTATTGAGTTTCTTCATGCGCTTTACACTGATATGACCCAAATGGCAGTGCCACAAATAAGTTGGACTATCATTATTAAACTTCAATCCTTTTGGGTTCAACACTATGAATATGTGTATCACTACTATCGAGATTCAACAAAAATAGACCACTCAGCAGGGGTGCATGAACGTAAAAGATATTACTCATATAAATAGAACAACCATTATTCTCCGATTTAAATGAATAACCGGCTCGCATTAAACAAGATCTAGATATAATGTTCATGCTCAACGCTAGCACCAAATAACAATTATTCAGGTCTAAAACTAATCCCGATGGTAGATGTAGAGGTAGCATGCCGACCGCGATCACATCGACTTTGGAACCATTTCCCACGTGCATCATCACCTCGTCCTCAGCCAATATTCGCTTAATCCATAGCCCATCTTTCGAGTTGCAAATATGAGCAACAGAACCAGTATCAAATACCCAGGCGCTACTGCGAGCATTAGTTAAGTACACATCAATAACATGTATATTAAATATACCTTTCACTTTGCCATCCTTCTTATCCACCAAATACTTGGGGCAGTTCCGCTTCCAATGACAAGTCCCTTTGTAGTAGAAGCACTCAGTTTCAGGCTTAGGTTCAGACTTGGGTTTCTTCTCTTGAGCAGCAACCTTTTTGCCGTTCTTCTTGAAGTTCCTTTTCTTCCCTTTGCCCTTTTCCTTGAAACTAGTGGTCTTATTGACCATCAACACTAGATGCTCCTTTTTTGATTTCTACCTCCGTGGCCTTTAGCATCACGAAGAGCTCGGGAATATTCTTGTTCATCCCTTGCATATTATAGTTCATCATGAAGCTTTTGTAGCTTGGTGGTAGTGATTGAAGAACTCTGTCAATGACACTATCATCAGGAAGATTAACTCCCAGTTGAGTCAAGTGGTTGTGGTACCCAGACTTTCTGAGTATGTGTTCACTAACAGAACTATTCTCCTCCATTTTGCAGCTGTAGAACTTATTGGAGACTTCATATCTCTGAATCCGGCCATTTGCTTGGAATATCAACCTCAACTCCTGGACCATCTCATATGCTCCATGATGTTCAAACGTCGTTGAAGTCCCGGTTCTAAGCCGTAAAGCATGGCACACTGAACTATCGAGTAGTCATCAACACGCGTCTACAAGACATTCACAATGTCTGCAGTTGCGGGCACGGGTGGTACACCTAACGGTGCTTCCATGACACAATTCTTCTGTGAAGCAATGAGGATAATCCTCAAGTTACGGACCCAGTCCGTGTAGTTGCTGCCATCATCTTTCAACTAAGCTTTCTCTAGGAATGCATTAAAATTCAAAGGAACGGTGGCACGGGCCATTGATCTACAACAACATAGACATGCAAAATACTATCAGGTACTAAGTTCATGATAAATTAAATTTCAATTAATCATATTACTTATGAACTCCCACTGAGATAGACATCCCTCTAATCATCTAAGTGATCACGTCATCCAAATCAACTAAACCATGTCCGATCATCACGTGAGATGGAGTAGTTTTCAATGGTGAACATCACTACGTTGATCATATCTACTATATGATTCACGCTCGACCTTTCGGTCTCAATGTTCCGAGGCCATATCTGCATATGCTAGGCTCATCAAGTTTAACCCGAGTATTCTGCATGTGCAAAACTGGTTTGCACCCGTTGTATGTGAACGTAGAGCTTATCACACCCGATCATCACGTGGTATGTCGGCACGACGACGGTAGCATCGGTGCATACTCAGGGAGAACACTTGTACCTTGCAATATAGTAAGGGGTCATCTTATAATGCTACCACTTTCTAAGCAAAATAAGATGCATAAAGGATAAACATCACATGCAATAAAAATATGTGACATGATATGGCCATCATCATCTTGTGCTCATGATCTCCATCACCGAAGCATCGTCATGATCTCCAACGTCACCGGCGCGACATCTTGATCTCCATCGTAGCATCGTTGTCGTCTCACCACCTATTGTTACTATGACTATCGCTACCGCTTAGTGATAAAGTAAAACAATTACATGGCGATTCCATTGCATACAATAAAGCAACAACCATATGGCTCCTGCCAGTTGCCGATAACTTTGTTACAAAACATGATCATCTCATACAACAATTTATATCACATCATGCTCGACCATATCACATCACAACAAGCCTTGCAAAAACAAGTTAGACGTCCTCTACTTTGTTGTTGCAAGTTTTATGTGGCTGCTACGGGCTTCTAGCAAGAACCTTTCTTACCTACGCATCAAAACCACAACGATTTTTCGTCAAGTGTGCTATTTTAACCTTCAACAAGGACCGGGCGTAGACACACTCGATTCAACTAAAGTTGGAGAAATAGACACTCACCAGCCACCTATGTGCAAAGCATGTCGGTAGAACCAGTCTCACGTAAGCACACGCGTAATGTCGGTCTGAGCCGCTTCATCCAACAATACCGCTGAATCAAAGTATGACATGCTGGTAAGCAGTATGACTATTATCGCCCACAACTCTTTGTGTTCTACTCGTGCATATAACATCTACACATAGACCTGGCTCGGATGCTACTGTTGGGGAACACATTAATTTAAAAAAAAATCCTACGATCACACAAGATATATCTCTAGGTGATCCATAGCAATGAGAGGGGAGAGTGTTGTCTACATACCCTCGTAGACTGAAAGCGAAAGCGTTATGACAACGCGGTTGAAGTGGTCGTACGTCTTCACGATCCGACCGATCCTAGCACCGAAGGTACGACACCTCCGAGATCTGCACACGATCAGCTCGGTGACGTCCCATGAACTCTAGATCCAGCTGAGGTCAAGGGAGAGTTTCGCAGCACGACGGCATGGTTATGGTGATGATGAATTTACCGGCGCAGGGCTTCACCAAAGCACTACGACGATATGACCGAGGTGTTTAACTGTGGAGGGGGCACCACACATGGCTAAAACAATTGTCAACTTGTGCGTTCTAGGGTGCCCCCTGCCTCCGTATATAAAGGAGCAACGGGGGAGTCCGGACGGCCCCTATAGGGCGCGCCCCAAGTAGGATTCCTATAAGGAATCCTATTCCTAGTAGGTTCCAACAAGGGAAGAGAGGGGGAAGGAAGGAGAGGGAGAGAGGGAGAAGGAAAGGGGGGAGGGGTGCCGCCCCCTTCCCTTGTCCTATTTGGACTCAGCGGGCGCAGCCAGCCCTCCTGCAGCCCTCCTCTCTCTCCACTAAGGCCCATCAAGGCCCAATAGTTCCTCCGAGGGGTTCCGGTAACCCCCCGACACTCTAGTTTTATCCAAAACTTCTCCGGAATGCTTTTGGTGTCCGAATATAGTTGTCCAATATATCAATATTTATGTCTCAACCATTTCGAGACTCCTCGTCATGTCCGTGATCATATCCGGGACTCCGAACAACCTTCGGTACATCATATCACATAAACTCATAATACCAATCGTCATCGAACATTAAGCGTGCGGACCCTACGGGTTCGAGAACTATGTAGACATGACCGAGACACGTCTCCAATCATTAACCAATAGCGGAACCTTGATGCTCATATTGGTTCCTACATATTCTATGAAGATCTTTATCGGTCAAACCGCATAACAACATACGTTGTTCCCTTTGTCATCGGTATGTTACTTGCCTGAGATTCGATCGTCGGTATCTCAATACCTAGTTCAATCTCGTTACCGGCAAGTCTCTTTACTCGTTCCATAATACTTCATCCCGCAACTAACTCATTAGTCACAATGCTTGCAAGGTTTATAGTGATGAGTATTATCGAGAGGGCCTAGAGATACCTCTCCAAAACATGGAGTGACAAATCCTAATCTCGATCTATGCCAACCCAACAAACACCTTCGGAGACACCTGTAGAGCACCTTTATAATCACCCATTTACGTTGTGACGTTTGGTAGCATACAAAGTGTTCCTCCGGTATTCGGGAGTTGCATAATCTCATAGTCCGAGGAACTTGTATAAGTCATGAAGAAAGCACTAGCAATGAAACTAACACGATCATAATGCTAAGCTAACAGCACTACAAAAAAAAGACACATCCATGACATTTTGGGCTGAACGATTTTTTTTCTGTCATACATATGACACTTCTATGACGATAATTGTGACAAAACCCGGTATCATCATAGATGTGGTGGGCTCCTACTTCTATGACAAAAAATCATGACAGAAAATGGGCATTTCGTCCTGGGCGGGCCGGAGACGCAGCTGCATGACATTCTTTGGGCTGTCCATGACGGAAAAAACCGTGGTAGAAGCGAGGGGGAGGAAAATTTCGAGGAGTTGCCGGTTACGGTGGGAGGTCGGGGGCCGAGCGATGCGCGTTTCTCTTGTACACGTGCGAGGCATTGGCTCTAACTGAACCCGAGTGAGGCGGTGGGCTCTAACTGAACCCGAGCGATTGCACTGCAGGCTACGCGTTACTGAACCCGCGCGATCGATCGATAGCTGTTAACTGAACCCGATGGAGCGATTCCTTCGCTACTGCTGCTAACTGAAGCCGATCGATTTGATGAACAGTGAGCGTTGCGGGGGGGGGGGGGGGTTGGATGAACAGTGAGCGGTGGCATTGCCTCTGGATGAACAGGACCCCATGGTGTGGAGGGTTGGATGAACAGTATATGGTGGAGGGGTGGCCGTGGAGGAGTGGTTGAACAGGACCCCGTGGTGTGGAGGGCTGGATGAACAGTAGACGGTGGAGGGCTGGTTGAACAGTAGACAGTGGAGTAGCGTGCGGTGGAGGCTGGATGAACAGGAGCCCGTGGAGGCTGGAGGAGGTCGACGGTAGCCCGTGGAGGCTGGAGGAGGTCGACGGTGGAGATGAACAGTATCCCGTGGAGTCCCGTTTTGTGGTACGCCACACCCCTCCCGATGAACAGGACCCCCGTTTCGTCTATAGCGCTCCAACACAAGTCCGTTTCGTCTGTTTTGCGGTTCGCCACACCCCCCAACAACAGGGCCCCTGTTTCGACCGTAGGAGGTCCGTTTCGTCCGTTTTGCGGTACGCCACACCCCTCCCGATCAACATGACCCCCGTTTCGACCGTAGGAGGTCCGTTTCCTCCATTTTGCGGTACACCACACCCCTCCCGATCAACAGGACCCCCGTTTCGACCGTAGGAGGTACGTTTCCTCCGTTTTGCGGTACGCCAGGCCCCTCCCGATCAACAGGATCCCGTTTCGAACGTGGTCGGTCGAACACAGGGCCGTTTCCTCCATTGTGCGGTACGCCAGGCCTCGTTTCCATCGCTTGTTTCGTCCAAGCCCTCCCGATGAACACGACCACGCATTCCGTTCCGACCCAGCCGGTTGGCTCCCCATGAACACGACGACGACGTTGTTCCTCCGTTCCGACCCAGCCATGTACGTATGCATGAGTAGGCGTTCGAGACCCTGCCCGTATGTACGTACATGGCCGTATTTTCTTTCTTGCACCCTCGCCGCTGTACATATGTGTACATGCTACGTGCGCGCCTCTACTACAACACGTGCACGCCTCTACTACGACACGTGCGCGCCTCTACTACAACACATTCGCGTCTCTACATCGACCAGTATGTACGTACATGTTCGCGACCAGAATGACAATGCTACGTACGCTTTGACCAGGTGGGTCCCGACTGTCAGGCACTTTCCTTGCCTGCGAAGATGTAGCTGGTGGGTCCCAGCAGTCAGGGGGGCGAATCGTTTTTTTGCCCGGACGCACTTCCTTGCGTGCGAAGATGTAGCTGGTGGGTCCCAGCAGTCAGGGGGGGGAATCATTTTTTTTGCCCGGACGCACTTCCTTGCGTGTGAAGGTGTCACTGGTGGGTCCCAGCTGTCAGGGGTTCGAATCGTTTTGTTTTTTTTGCCCGGACGCACTTCCTGGTGTGCAAAGATGTAGCTGGTGGGTCCCAGCACTCAGGGGGAAACGTTTTTTTCACGAAATACAGTGGCCCGTCCGGTGGGTCCCAGCTGTCAGGTGGAGGAATCATTATTTTCTTTGTAATAAGGAGGCACTTCCTTGCTGCGGCAGTGGACCAAGCTGTCAGCCTCTCCACGTACAGTCCACGTCCGATGGAAGTCGTTCCTTGACCACATTGAACATGCTGCACCGAGAGCACCAAGGCGGTGGACGACAGCGAGGCCTAGGAAGGGGACGACGAGGAGCCGAGGAAGACGCGGCAGTGGAAGCCCGCGCGGAGAGGTGTACGAGGGTTCACTGGTTTGGCTGCGGTGTGAGACTGCCGTCGCCGCAGGGCCTGGCCAGCGATGGGAATAGTAGGGGGCGGTGAGGCCTCCGCGGTAGCACAGCCGGCCACGGGAGGCAGGAGCATGCAACACGACCGGCGCTGCTTTGGGCGGCTGGAGCAAGAAGACGAGAGGTTGAAGAAGCACTACGGCCGTTGGATGGACATCGTACGACCACTAGAGCTAGAATCGTTCATATTGACTAAAGTTGACAAAGGACCCCGTCCCAGTCAACTTAGTAGGCCCACAAGTCAGCCTCCCACCATGGTGGGTCCCAGCTAGCAGGGGGAGTATTCATTTTTTGTGCGTAATAAGGAGGCACTTCCGGTGGGTCCGAGCTGACAGCGCGGGGAACGTTTTTTGTTCGTGAAATACGCTGGCCCGTACGGTGGGTCCCAGGAGTCAGGGGGAAACGTTTTTTTCGCGAAATAAGGTGGCCTGTCCGGTGGGTCCCTGCTGTCAGGTGGAGGAATAATTATTTTGCACGTAATAAGGAGGCACTTCCTTGCGGCCGCCTAGACCCAGCTGTCAGCCTCTCCACGTACAGTACTCTTCCGATGGAAGTCGGTCGTTGACCACGTTGACCATGTCGCGCCGAGAGCACTAGGGCGGTGGTCTGGACGATGGCGAGGCCTAGGAAGGGGATGACGCGGAGCCGGGGAAGACGCATCAGTGGTAGCCCACGCGGAGAGGAGTACGAGGGTTCACTGGTTTGGCTGCGGTGTGAGGCTGCCGTCGCCGCAGAATAACAGGGGGTGTGGGTGAGTAGAGGGATAGCCTGGCCAGTGGTGGGAGTAGTACGGGGCGGTGAGGCCTCCGCGACATCACAACCGGCCACGGGAGGCAGGAGCACGCGACACGACCGGCGCTGCTTTGGGCGGCTGGAGCAAGAAGACCAGAGGTTGAAGAAGCACTACGGCCGTTGGATGGACATCGTATGATTACTGCAGCTAGAATCGTTTATATTGACTAAGTTGACAAAGCCCTTGGTACGCGTCAACTTAGTAGGCCCACAGCTTGGATTTGGCAGAAAACATATAGCCCATTTGCAATTTGTAAGAATGTACAACCCATTTTTCAATTCTAATGGAATTTACTACAGCCCATTTACAGTTTGTTAAAAGTACAGTCCAACTTCTAGCTAGGACAACGATTAATAATTTCAAACAACTGCTCAAAACAGAATTCAAATAAAAATTCCCACATTTTGATGGGATCCGAAATATTTTTATCCGAAATTTCTAGTCAGGTTAAATATAATTTCAAAATAAAGTTGTATCACGTTAAAATGCAACGAAATATTGCGCGCGCAACAAGTAATGAAATTAAAATTTCCAAATTCCAAAAATAATGTATTTTTCAAACTAATTACGTGTTTGGTGCATAGTAATTGCCCAGTTATTATAATTACATCCCATTTATTATTTCTTAAAGTCCATTTTCTTGTTAAGCCTAATGCATACCTCCTAGGAAACTTTGCAGCCCAGCGGGGCGGATAACAAGTTGACCCGGATATTGTGTACAACTATCGGCCCAGTTGCATTGCTGATGTTGAAAAAAAGGCCTGTGTAGTATAGTACAACCTAACATGGTTACTCAGCCCACATTCAGCGACGCCGGAAAGGCCCAAACAAGGCTTCTGTACAACTTTTTGAAGTAACTGAGCTCAAATAATGACTTAAGAAAAAGGTTCGATTACAGCGGAACCTAATTAAAAGCTGTCACGAGCAAATAAATAATTCAACGGGTCCCACTTGTGCGTGTGCGTGCGTGTGTGTGTGTGTGTGTGTGTTCGTGTGTGTGTGAGAGAGAGATAGAGAGAGAGATAGAGAGAGAGACCCATCGGTCGATGCTTGTAAACACATCTTTCAGCCATATGCATTGCTGATGCTTAGTAAAAACTTATATAGTTGACACAATCATATAGAACATCATAGCACACTAAACTTGCATACAAAAATTTCACGCAGGCGGCACAATCAGGATGGAAGCAGTGGATCGCTACTGGAAGGGCTATGTTGAAACCAACGAAGTCGTACATAATGGTTCATCGTCTTTATAAATGATGGAGAAATATCTTGAATGTTGTGCAAAGAAAACAGACAGACAACACAATAAGTTCTGCTAGCACATTAAGTTGACGTACAACCCTTTCTAAAAAAAGTCCACGTACAAAATTAGAACATGTCACAATCAAATGTACTGGCATATTAGTGCTTCAGACCATAGGTCGGATTTAACTAGTACTATCTGACAAGATTCAGTTGTTACCTCAAATTAGAGCACATCCAGGCAGCCAGCCCTCCCTCTTCTCCCAAAGAAGCAGTGGCCTCCGCCGCGCGATGGAGTAGGCCCTGTGCCATCCATCGTTCCGAGCAACACGGGGAAAGTCTGACGTTGACTCCTGTAATGGACGTCGTCGATGGACCCTGGCACCAGCGGCGGCGGCAGGACTTCGATTGATCGATTGACCACTTCTTCGACATGCACGAACACTCGATACAGGTACATCCCTAACGTGGTCCGCGGCGGCCTTGGTGGCGACGAATAGTACAACCCCGGTTCCTGCACCGGTATCTCAACACCAATCACCTTCGGTATGGTGGACGACTTCTTTATCCATGCCATAACAGTCAGAGCCCAGCTGTCTGGAGGAACAAACATACTTACAAGCTCACCTCCAAGGTCGTTGATAATCTCGTTCATGGACTTGCTGTTCCAAGCTTGTCGAGGCATGCCGTGGAAGGTAAGCTTTGTTAAAAACTCAAGCTCAGAGGGCACCGAGCCCCATCCTGGGTGCCACCGATCAAAGCTCACCAGCGCGCCATCGCAGAACAAACGCCAGGAAGATTCGAACACACGACTGCAGTCGAAAGTTGTCCGGAACCTGACAAAGAAATCAGCCGGTGGCGGACAGACTTCGACAAGCAAGTCACTTATTTGGATGCCGTGCGCAATGCCAAGAGCTTTGACAAGGTCGTCTGGTGAGACGGGAGGCCGGTCGCCGTTGATGGTTACCATCTGCACTTTGCCGGCAAACTGGTCGTCAAGCGCCGCCATGCCACTGTTGAGCGACAGCACACAGCGACCGAAGGCAGGACGGACCTCAGGATCTCTGGCTTGGAGATCCGCGTTGACCGGCGACATGATAGTGTGCTTGAGTACAGGGAGTACAGGAGGGGGATTTGGGGGAATTGGAGTAGGAATCAAGATTCCAGAGGTGGGGGAGGGGTGGGATACAAGGGATGAAAAGGTAGCATGAATTTCGAGCACGCGCCAATATGCTCTCGGCGCGCAAGCGCACGAAAACACCGGTGGTGCCCACATGTCGGCCTAAGAGTCCTTATTCTTTCTTTTTTGGAGAGCCCGACCTTTTTTTAGGATCTTTTGAGAGCCCGGCCCGAGATTCATAATTGACCTATTTGGCATTGTGTTACTACTCGGCGCATATTCAACGACACCTCACTGGCCCAAACAAGTGTACATCATCCAAAAGGCTGTGAGCTCAAATTATATAACTTGAAAAAAAGGAGATATACTCTGAACACTGGAAAATGGTGATGCCCTCATTTAGCCCACCAGTAGTTCGAGACAATAAACAGTTCAAAACAACGATATATACAACATTCAAACACTGACTAGTGACTACTACTGACATAAACAGCAAGACATGATAGTTCATAAGAAGTCTTTCTACACCACCAGAACGTACCCATCTGCAGCGCTCAGACTCTCGTGATCCAGATGAGAATGACATTCTAAACAGAATAAACTATTACATAGAAAGAGTGACATAGACGAGGATGACCAAATGACAAGGAATATGCATAACAAAAGAAAGAACCACCCATCCAGAACCAGCAGCAAAGACAACAAAGTCATTCGAAGAGATGATCCAACACCATCATAATTTGCAGCCCCGCTTCAGCGAACAGTGATCCCGAGACACCAGTACTCCACCCTTCCGATGCAACATCCCAGTTACCTATCAATCTGAAGGCTTGAACCACATCACTGCCTGTCATAATTGAGACATCCAAGGATCAAAGTTAATCTGGATGCCTTTGTCATTCTCACCTTCTTTTGGCTGCAGGCTGTATCATTGGCAATCAGGGGAGTTTGCTTCCGAACTGCTAGGGCTCGCCGTGTAGACACAGTTTTCCATAGCAAACAAAGCCTCTGTACCATCAAGGTCCTTGCCAACGGTGATCTCCTAGTTAATCGGATAATTGAGTCCAAAAAACAGAGAGTGTGAACCAAGGCTGTTTACCCGCCTCCAACTAAAAAATCCTAAAGGCTCCAACAAGCTGGTATCCTACTCATAGACGTAACAACCACTGTCCGGATACTCACGTATTACACGATGCTTGTATACAGTGGGGTTTTTGCAATATAACTTTTCCGGCTCATGTGTCCGAATGATCATCAGTCTTTTGCCGTCGTCTGAGTAGTTTATCTTTGTGCGTTCGACGAAACATCAAGATGCATTTGTATGAGTAGTTTATCTTGTGAGAGAAAAGGATGAACGAGGGGAGGCCTCTAGAGATAGAGATGGACCCTACTACTACCAATGTGCTGGCCCGTGCATTGCAATGGATCCAAACTAGTAGAATAATACTTGTTCACGTGCTTGAAATATAAACACTCTAGTTTTGATATACATGTGTCAGCAGACACGACAGCTTGTCCATGAAAGTTGAACCACGGCGACCATCACTTTTCTTGTTTCTACCACTGCCACACCCACACGCGATTCCCACGACGCCGCTCCAACCCACCGCACGACGTCCCCCGACATGGACATGGATCCTCTGACGTGGCTAGCACTGCCTTGCCTTTCCTTCACTGATAGGTGGGACCCACGCTTATGGGTCCCACATGTCAGTGACAGAATGGTAGGATTGTTTGTGCCCCTCATCCCTCTCGGCCCCACTGCTCCTCTGCCTTTGTGTGCATGACATGCGAGCCAGCTGAACTGCGGCGACCATCAACTTTCTACCACAGACACACCCGATTGGACGCGGTTTGCCTGCTCCGCTGCTGTGCTCCGATACGTACTCCCGCACCATCGAATTTTCATCCAGCGGCTGTGACACATTTCGTCTCGGGCATCAATCCTCAGCTGGAGTACTTATGTACTACAGGTAGTACCCACCGGTGTGGCCATCTACGCCTCGTAACCTCCCGACACCCAGCTGTGGTACCCTCGCCACGGCCACGCCAACATCGGATGGTTTATCTCGAACGAGTGAGTCGCGAACCATGCCACCACCATGAGAATGACATGTGGGCCAGCCGCATTTAAGGTCCGCATGTCATTGACTCATAGGCTGGGCACTAAGCCACTGAAGTTCGGTCCCGTGGGCCCCGAAAGGGAAATGTAACTCCTGCGACAGGCCTTGTGGTGCTCCCGTAGTACGAGCTCGTGCCAAAACTGGAATTTGTTTCTTACTACTACCAACTAGTACTAGTAAGGTACACGTGCATTGCACGCATGAGATTCTGGTGGTTTGTGCATTATGCTTCTACATGTGGAGTTTTCTGAATTCTAACATGTGGCAAAATCTGGTGGAATGTAAGGTTAGGCAAGTTTGATTAACTTAAGTGAGTATTTGGTTCAAGCCACACCTTAGGCAAGCCACACTAAGGCCCCACATGACATACACACAAAAAATGTGGCAAGATTCCCTTAGGCTTGCCAACTTGTGGCTCTCATTTTGAAGAACTAATAACTTTGCCTAAGCTTAGTTGTGGCAAAGTTAGTCATGAATTAAGTTCAACCATGCAGTCTTCTAGATTATACATGTGGCAGAATCTGGTGGATGATATCCAACGGCCAGTAGTGCTCGGATTAGCCATCTTTGTACCGTCGGATTGGCTTCATCCAACGACCAACTTTCAAAGTTTTTCACACACTATATAGGGGGTGTAGATATAGATGTGCCGGTCCATTGCAATGGATCCAAAGTATATCTATTTAGTGGAGTGCACTCTAAACACATTATCTATTTATTTTTCTCTAACCTTCCGTAGCCATGCAACCAAGCCACATAAGCTTCATGGGTGCCCCCCACATCATATTATTCATACTACGTTGATTGAAAAAAATATAAATCACCCAAAACAAGATCTTCCCGTTTTTTGTTCCTACGATGTTGTGCCGTGCACGTATCTACTAGTAGTTGTATAGTGGCAGTACTAGTAATATAGTATTAGGAGTACAAACTTGGTAGTACTAGTAGGAGTAGTACTAGTACGGAATGCTCCTACTCTATCAACGAGCCCCGTCTGACACAAAATTTCTTGGCTTTCATGCTACAGCTAGATCTTCCCCTTGTTTCTGTTTTCCATCCCGGCGGCGGGCGGGGTGTCGGTTTGCTCAACGGCGGTCCCACATGAAAGTGAAAATGCTAGGCAGGCAACACGCCTTCCCTAAGCTATGTGTCGTGCCGGACGGGCCGTGTTGTACTCCCGATTCCCGGGCGTGTGGGGGTGTGATGCAAACGCGGCAGGCCTTTTCCTTTTACTAGCAATGTGCCCGTGCATTGCGACGGATCCAAAGTAGTAGAATAGTAGTATTTGTTCACAAACTTGGAAGAAATCACGATTGTTTTGATTTACTCCTAATATATTACTCCCTCCGTACCTAAATATTTGTCTTTTTTGAGATTTCAAATGGACTATCACATACGGATTATATAGACATATTCTAGTGTTTCTAGCAAGATGCCCGCAGGTTGCATGAAGTTGATGGAAAAGGTAAGCACAACTTATAAATTGATGGATGGAGTACTAGTTACAGGGATCGCACATGTCGGTATTGACTGGAACGAGAATGCAACAGCACAATAAGAATTAAGGCCACGATGATGCGATCGCAGTGGCTAAGGAGCGACGGATTTTGTGGCGAGGTCGAGGTGCTTCTCAACAAAGGTATCCAAGGCTTACAGCCGGTTGAGGAAGGCCAAAGTCGTAGCGTCCTCACTGGCCTTGTAGATACCTATGTACACGATTTGCTCGTACGCGTGGATGTGTAGGTCAACGAATTCTTGCAGGGCGAGGCGCCTCGCGGCGAGCGCGACCTCTAGGTGGATATTCTTCGTGGCGTCGGTGGGTAGTCGCAGGGCCACCAGTGCTTGAAAGAGTTTCCGGCCATGGAGGCCGATTAGGGTGGCAGGCAATGAGGAGCCCGGGCGCGCGGGCTGGAGGAGTACGGCGATGTCGTCCGCGAGCTTCTTGAGGACGATGAACTTGTTGCTGGTGGCAACGATCATCTGGTCCAACTGAGAGTCATAGTTGGCATCGACGGCGGCCATCCACCAGCCGGTCTCCAACACCGTCTGGAGACGATCTTCGGCGCCATGCCGCATGCCGGCGTCGTGGACCATCTGGTGCAGGCGCTGGCCGCTCACGCGCATCGCCGCCATGGGTCTGGAGCGAGCTCTTTTGCGCTTAGTGTAGGTGCTTAGGCAAATGCTTAGGTGCGTACGATGTGGTAGATGCATTGGAATGGAGGGGCGCCTTTATATGAGGGCAATGAGGGCAAACTGCGTTGCATTCACATCGTGTAGCCTCTTTTCCCGGACCTCCTCCCATTACTTCCCTCATGCATTAATTGAAGGAGGATGCATTGGCCGTTCAACATATCGGGAACCGCTACTCCCTCCCTCGTCTGCATTAAAGCCGTATCGGGAACTACACCGCCTGCTGTCAAATCGAATACTCCCTCCGTCTAGGTGAATATTAAGTCATCTTACGAAAACCAAATACAAGTAAACACATAGGCGTGGTGCATTAACTCTCACGTTGTTTCTTATTTTTTGACATAAATAGAGGAATCAACCAAGAAGAGATGTGGGGCTTGTATGCTTTTAATGACTTGAGACTATCAAACATGACATGTAGTGGTCAGTTCGTTGCACAAGAACAAATACAACCCACGTCAGCACACACGCATCTTATAGCATCACATCCAATGGCTATAAAAGATGAATGAGACCAAATTATATCTCATCTAGATGAGTTCTAGCAAAACTGTATTAATAATACTTAGTACTCCTGCGCCATGTATCATATATTAGGCTGGTTGTAATGGGGAGTATCATATACTAGTATCATGCATATGATACTAGTGTATGATACTACATCCGTAATGCATGGTATCATATGTTGGTATCATATAGGACTACATTTATTGCCATGCATGACACAAAGTAGTATATGATACTCAAGCTCCTCTTTCCTCATTTAATTCAATGACACCTCATCAAAATTGCTTAGTTGGCATGCATGATACTACCTATGACACTCCTATTACGACCAGCCTTAGTATCATGTAGTACTTTATTTATTGCCATGTAATGACACATAGTTCACGAGCGCTCTCTATATGTACCACCTTTTTTTAATTTCAAGTTTTGCTCCATGGCGCAATCCATCGATACTACTACTGTACAAAAGTGGAGTATATACATTTTTTAAAAGGCTAGAGGGCGGGGCAGTCTAGCTCGGTCGGTTTCACGAGAGGCGAGGGACTTTGTGATTTGATGGCTCATTAATGCTGTCAAATCGAATAGTACTGCGCCACCCGCTGCACGCCCGGCGCCTCCATTAAATCCCTCCGTTAAACCCGCATGCAAACCGAGAATCCTACTCCGGCCACACGTCCGTTCATGAGGGGCCGGAATTAAACGCAACACCAGCCGAGCTCCTCCCGTCCGCCCTTAGTTTAAACGAGGCCAGACACCGGCCAAGCTCCTACCGTCCGCCCTTTATTTGCACGAGGCCAGACAGACAGCGGGCAAGAATCGCACCCCTCCGCCACTCCCCCATCTCCTCCTTTACCATTTTCTCCACCCTTTTGATGGCTTCCGATGAGCCGTTCTCCGGCAGATTACCCGGCTGGGTGGCCCGCCGAGCCCTCCAGATACGAGCGAGGCCGCTCGGTGCTTCACCAACCTCGCTTGGCCCGACGGAGCCAGTTGCCGCCCCAAGCAGGCGCGTGGTTCAGCAACTCGCCGCTCCAGTTCAGCTCGATGAGGAGTGGCGAGTTGCTCCACACCGGCACGGCGGCGAGCATGCCGATACAGGCGCCGTCGCTGCCGCGTCGTACCGCGCACCAGTGTCTGCGGTGGCTACGCCTCCCGTGTCTGTGGGCGCGCCTCCCGTGCCTGCGGCAGTGCCATGCAGGCAAAGACAGAAGCCGGGGGCGTGGAGAGCGACGAGTCGGTGGCCAGCTTCTCCGTGTCCGCCGCCATCACCGAGGAGAAGTAGAACACGGGAGGCCGCCGCCACTTGGGACCCATGAAGGCCACCGCCGAGGCGACGACCGCGGATTCAGGTGGTTTCTTTGCTGCTTCGTCTCTTCGGAGGACCTTCGTCGACCCCGCAAGTGTCTGACGGACATGAGGAAGACAAAGGGATCCGCGGGCGGCCATTTAGAACTAAATTAAGTCTAGATATAGCCATTTCTAGGACAAGTATTTCCGGACGGAGGGAGTATTAATTATACAAGAGAGCCGGATTGGCACCTCTTAGTTCATGTAAATGTAATGAAATCCATCATGTGTATATGAAGATCTGGCTTTTTTATATGAAATCCTTCATGCTTATATGAAATCAGTCTGTGTTTGCATGAATTTCATCTAGTTGGTTAGAGTTGTAAAAATGTATGCCGCTGGCGTTTGATGTCGTCCTCCACGGAAGGAAGCGGGAGGAAATTTGCCAGCTACCGTTGGAGATGCTCTTTATGCTCGAAATAATAGAGTGAGATCCAATCCATTTGAGTTAATTGCATGTATGATTGTCCCTCTATAAAAAGTTAATTGCATGTATAGTGTACACGTGACTTACAGGGTGGCTACAGCTTCGTACAGAAAGTTAAAAAGAAACAAGTCCATCCTTAATATTCTAAGTACTCTATGGGTTCCACTGTCAGTACAGTAGCGAAAGAAGTATATATTAGATAAGTAGAGTAATATATAATATAAAAATCTAAAGTTAAAAGACAAAATTCGAACTCATGTCATCGCGTTGTGAGCATCCGGCGCTAAGCAGCCCAACACATTTTTGTTGTAGACCATGCTGGAGATATATCTCCATGTCTACTCTTATATATACTCCATTCGTTCCTAAATATTTGTCTTTTTCAGATTTCAAATGGACTACCACATACCTCATAAATAAATCAAGGACAAATCTGACCCCTTCCTAAACAGACATACGTAGCAAAATGAGTAAATCTACACTCTAAAATATGTCTAGATGGCACTGCACCGCCAAGAAAAGAGGGTAACATCAAAATTATGGACTACTTTTTTGAGTATGTTGGTAAGGTCCGGTCATAGTCACTTGTTGAAATCTCTAAAAAGACAAATACTCCCTCCGTCCGGAAATACTTGTCATCAAAATGGATAAAAGGAAATGTATCTAGACGTATTTTAGTTTTAGATACATCTATTTTTATCCATTTTGATGACAAGTATTTTCGGACGGAGGGAGTAAAAAACAGAGTTGGTGATGATGGTGTGCGTGCCATCCTGCAATATAGGCCGTCGGATTTATATCTAACGGATAGGAAAGAAACTATGGCAATTTTGCAAAAATATACCCACACGTCTCTCCACGTTCGCAAATAAGGCCTTCCCTCGTTCAGCCTTTTCTCTCACAAGATAAACTACTCATACAAATGCATCTTGATGTTCCGTGCAACGCACGGCAGCTAGCTAATTTCTTTTAAAATAGTTGCTGCGATAATTGGGTTGAAGTGATATATTTTATGTCTGCCCCGAATGATTTCAGATTCACTAGTAGTAACAAAGAAAAGGTTGCCTTGTTAATTAACAGAAAACAGGGTGAAAACTATCACATGAGGCCGGTAAAAACAAGGCACACTGGGTTCAGCGTCATCGTCACTACAGCTGTGCGCGCGCGAGAAGTCTACATATCGAGGGGGCTACCGAGCGGGGCACCGAGACACAATGTTTGAGAGAGAAACCAATTGACAGATTATGATCAGATCGAGTTGTCACCCTTCTGCTGTCATTGTTGGGGGGGGGGAGAGAAAGACGTATCGAGAGTGTGCGCGGTAGGCACAGAGGCACAACTAGCGAGTGTGTGTGTGTGTGTGTTTGAAAGAGGAGTAGATAGATTATTATCAAGATCTATGTGCCAGCCTACTCCTTCGGTGTCGGGTAGTGTATGTGCGTATGTATGTTTGAGAGAAAATCTAGTCGATAGATTAGTATCAAGATCGAGGTGTCACCCTACTCCTTCGGTGCCGGGTAGTGTGTGTGTGTATGTTTGAGAGAGAAGCCAGTCGATAGATTAGTATCAAGATCGAGGTGTCACCCTACTCCTTCGGTGTTGGGAAGTGTGGGTGTGTGGGGGGGGGGGCAGTGACACTCACATATCTCTACTCTTATAAAAAACAGAGTTGGTGATGATGGTGTTCCTGCCATCCTGCAATATAGGCCATCCGATTTATATCCGACGGACAGGAAGGAAAATATGGCAATTTTGCAAAAAGATACCCACACCCCTCTCCGCATTTGCAAATAAGGCATTCCCTCGTTCATCCTTTTCTCCCACAAGATAAACTTCTCATACAAATGCATCTTGATGTTCCGTGCAACGCATGGGCATCTTGCTAGTAGGGAGAAGGAGTTTGTGTGACACATATCTAGCTATATTAAGGGATAGGTAGATAGCATATGTGTGAGAGACATTATTATACTTTGAGACATTAGTGGCTGCGGGTGGGCGGAACTAAAGGGGTGGGCGTGTTAGACATAGAGAGCGTGTGTGTTTCTGTGTGAGAGACTTGTAGGACGGGGTAGAAAGACGAATTTAACCCTGACGGAGGGAGAGAAATACACGAAGTGCGCGTGTGTGATTCCGATGCCCACAGGGAAATGAGATATGTATGCGTGTGAGAGAGATTGCACAATTCATTCACGTATCACTATCTAGCGATCGTGGACGTGCATCGCTTGAACATAAGTCAATATCTACTTCGTATCGTGGCCAAAGGTACAATATCGATTCAACGCTGTAAAGATTGGACACTCACATATCACATTTTTTTCTATTTAAATAAACCTTTTCAGTTGTGCATGCCAAAGTTACAGTGATGTTTCTTCAAACAACCAATGTAGCTATCATGCACATGCACCATTGTTACTCTTGCATTCAAATTCATTAGTCTTGGATGATTTAAGTTTCTATTTTGAAGTAATATATGTAATATTCATATATGAATTCAACGGGTACGCAATTTATGAAATGGAGGCTATGTAATCATATGAGGTAACACTTTTAAGTAGCTAACTACAATATCCATTTCTTTTTGTGCGCCTCTACACTAACACGTCAATGCATTATGTTTAAAGTAAATAACCAATGGCACTAAATTATCTATTTACACGAGAAATACATAGGCTGAGCGTTTGATCCCTTTTTTTGAGAACGCGCCACTACACCCGTACGATTGGCCGCGCCCGTGTGAACGTCCAAGTTATCGGCGCATCATCCCGAGTTATTGTCTTTTTTTCTGGGGTGGACTTCACACCAGTTATTAACTGCTGACGCGTGCCCCGTGTACACAGTCTAGCATGACCTTCCCGCTAGCACGGTCCAAAATTAGTTGAAACTGGATACGAACGATCCCGCGGGCGGCAAAATCTCCCGCCTCCTTCTAAAATTTCCGCCACCTTAGTCTTTAGCATGCGAAATCCCCCTTTTGTCCTTGGTGCACGGAGACCAACAGTTACAATACCGCCCTCATCTACATGATAGGTCGGGGCTGCTTTGGTAACTTCCGGTTCCCCCGACTACACGGCACCCCCATTTCCTCTCCCCCTCCCGCAAAAACGACTAACTCCACAGCACCAGAGCATCTTACATCACGTCGTCCGTACTTCATCGCCCTTTCTCCCCTCCCCTCTCGAAACCCTAGACTGCTCATCCACCGGCGTACCATAGCCCATTCACTGCCAGCGGCGTCCACCTCGCCGGATCTGCTTCTGCGGCCGCATCTACCCCTCCCACCTCCCCTAGAAACAAGTAGACTGCTCATCCACCATTGTACCATAGCCCATTCAGTGCCATCCTTGTCCACGACGCCGGATCTGCTTCGCCGGTACTCTCGTCAACCGCCGCGCATCTGCAGCGGCTCATTCGTACTCCCCATCGGAGACGCTTCGTCCACACCCCCCGGAGCCGCCCCACCGACGCCCCCGTCGATGGCCTCTGATCCTCTTTGCCGGCACCTTCCTCAACCCTACCGGAGCCGCTTCACCGACACCTTCCTCAACCCTACCGGAGCCGCTTCGCCAACACCATCGTCAACCCTAGCGGAGTAGCTTCGCCTATACCATTCTCAACCCTACCGGGGCCGCTTTGCCAACTCACAAGTCCACGGCCTCAGATCCGCTTCCTCGCACCCTCATCCAACCTACCGGAGCAACTTCTGACGCCCCGTCCACGGCCGCAGATCCGCATCATCGACACCACCCTTAACCCAACCACCGGGGCAGCTTCTGACGCCCCATCCACGTCCGCAAATCCGCATCATCGACACCATCCTTAACCCAACCACCGGAGTAGCTTCTGATGCCCCATCCACGGCCGCAGATCCACGTCCTCGACACCATCCTTAACCCAACCACCGGAGCAGCTTCACCTATGCCCTCGTCCACGGGCACATATCCGCTTCGCCCACACCATAGTCCACCCTATCGGAGCCGCTCCACAAACACCCTACTCGACGGTTCTAGATCTCCTTACCGGACCTCGACAGCCAGTGCAATGTCATCACCCTCGATCTTTCTAACCTGATTCCCACCGTCTGGAGAGATGCCAAGCACCTGCCACGGCCTAGGTACTTGTCACCTTTAAACCCGTCCAACATCACCTGCCCGATGCACTTCAAATATACTAACCGGTCGCTGTTACCTGTTATCCAGCTGGCAAAAACTACAAGGACGATGTTTCTTCTAGATCTAACAGCTTGGCCAACCAAGATCCTGGACTGAGGCATTGCTATGATCTTCTAAGCGCGTCTCTCTCTCTCTTGTATTGTTCTGTGCCTGCCAGCGTGCTTTGCTAGGATTTTCGACCAGTAATCCCTTTGTGCAGACAATGATTTCTACTACTGGCTGCTAAATTAGATATGTAGATGTCATACATGATACTACCTCGTACCTCTGTTCCTAAATATAAGTCTTTTAGAGATTCCATTATAGGCTACATACGGAGAAAAATGAGTGAATCTACACTCAAAAATGCATCTATATACATCTGTATGTGGTCCATACTGGAATCTCTACAAAGACATATATTTAGGAACAGGGGCAGTACATTACACAAAATCATAGGTGGCATGTAGGAATTCCAGTGCACTACATTAGGCTCCCTTAGAGTGCCTGCTAGTCCAGCATACAGAGTCATGGCTAGTTTATGGTACACACACAATCGTTAATTGGTGGTTTAAATATGCGCAAGGGATATGCAATGTAGTATCATGTAGAGATGTCTGAAATTAGCCGTGTCAACTTGCAGATAGGGTTACACAATGAAAAAGTACAAGATGTATGTGGCAATTTCATGGAACATCGCAAAAAAGGAGAGGCAGCGGTGAGCCTATACAGTGTGCTATGGTACGTCACTCCTCCATTGCAATCATCGTGACATGTTATTTGTATGCCAGTTCTATTAGCCAAGTTTCTTAGGGACAGTTATTACGAGTTATCCTAAGAAAATAAGCACCTGTGAATATAAGCTCCATGTAATACGCCAACCAGTTCTTTTCATTGCGTTTTCAGCTTATCTTTGGTATGATCAGTGGAAAGTCTAGATTGCATTATATATTTTTCATTTTGCTGCCCATATGGAAATTAATTTGACTTGCAAACATCACAAATTGAACCCAGTGCAGTAATTAATATGATAGGAAAACAGACCATCACTATTTGCTCAAAATGCAAATACAAAGATACCATCTACTTGGCACAATCTACTTTGGTCAATGTTTTCCATAGAGATCCCATTGCCTAATTTAAACGAAGAACACATGATCCACATTTAAATGAAGAATAATTATTTATTGAAATTCGATGGTCCAAGTGGCTAGTTATTATCATATAGAAGCACCACCTGAAAGCATCATATAGCAGCAGCAGCAGCTCATAGCAACTCATCATACAGCAACAGCAGTCTGCAATTCATCATATACCAGCAGCAGCTCATAGCAATTCATCATATAGCAGCAGCAGGAGCAGCTCATAGCAATTCATCATATAGCAGCAGCAGGAGAAGCTTGTAGCAACTCATCATATAGCAGCAGCAACAGCTCATAGCATTTCATCATATAGCAGCAGCAGCAGCAACTCATAGCAACTCATCATACAGCAGCAGCAGCGCATAACAATTCATCATATAGCAGCAGCAGGAGCAGCTCATAGCAATGCATCATATAGCAGCAATAGAAGCAACTCATAGCAATTCATCGTATAGTGGATCAGAATGAAAATTTGGCAAAAAATCAGAGGAGATGCTCACCTTATTGGATGAGCTCATCCTTCAATAGCACCTCAAGGCCATGGCCTGGGAGGTGGGCAGGGGGAGCAAGGTGACTTCTGCTGCAGTGTGGCATCAGCCGTAGTTGTGCAGCGCCCGCCGGAGTAGTGCGTTGGACGAACCACAGTGGAGCAGCTGCTAGAGACCATGAGAATGAGGGGCGGCGCCAGAGGGAGGAGCAGCCAGGGAGATTTGCCCCTATCCGCCGGCCATGTAGCCTAGCTGGACATAGCATCATCGAGGACCAGGCCAGATGGGACCAGTGGCGACGGCTCGCTAGAGGAACCCTAGTGCTGCAGGTAGGGGATCGAGGTAGAGGGAAAGGGGAGAGGAGATGCAAGCGGGCAGGGCAATGAATGCTTGCATGTTTGTTTTTACTTGAGGGTCAGGTGTGACACGGGCGTCATCAGTTGCATTTTGAGTGTAATATAGGCAGACAACAGAGTCATTTCACTATTCCCCTTCCCTTCAATTTTAGTGAGGTTCTACCCGAAACACCCCCCTCCAAAGCGAAATTAGTTAAGCCCAAGCCCATAACTCAAAAATGACTTCTTTACATCTTTTATGGCTTATTTGACAATATGCCCTGAAAAGGCGGAATCGAACTGGCCCTTAACCTGCAATTCAATTGTGCGTGCAATGATGAATCACTCCTGCCTGCTATCTGTACATTTAGGCATCATCATACATGGCATAACCTAATACATGTGCATTCCATTGTAGAATCTGGAATATGCAATGTTTATGTTAGTTCATACGTTGCACATGATGTTTAAATGCCCCTTAAATCTGGTCAGTCAAGTGATGGTCTTTAAGCCTCCTTCTTTGCTTCTTTTCTTGATATGTAAGATTTGCTCACACATCTGTTCAATTGCTTGTTTGCATCAGCCAGCCATACTAGGACTGTTTGCTTTGATTACTTGTGTTCTTGACCTAACACTCTAACAGAGCTTGTCAACGATTTAAACACTAAGGGCTGCTGTAGTGGGGCCTTGTCTAACTCATAGGTGACATAAAGGTTTGGCTGTACACTACAGTAGGCTCTCCAAGAGTACCTGGAGATCCAGTTCGAAGGTATGCCTAGTTTTTACATAGTGCAGACATAGTAAATGCTCATTTCATTGTGTGCAAGTGCAAGAGATGCGGCATGTTTCATTATGTGGTGTTGTTTTGTTATAATCTCATCCTTTTGTGTTCACAGACTGGAAAGTATGCATATTTATCTTCCAAGGAGACGAGTAACTAGTTTGTGTCACCTTGCAGAGGGGGTGCAATGAAGATAAGATTGAGGATTTCCAAGTACAAGATGTTAGGAAGGAGCCTTGCAAGAGAAGTAGGAGCTGCGCTGAGCCTCTTCAACCTGCTAAGGTAAGTCACTGTATGCAACTCAACAGTTCAATTCCTTGTTTGTTTCAGGCATAGTTAATTTTCTCTTTTCAATTGCTTTATTTGTCCTCACTTAATGAGATGCCCAAATAATTATGCCTGATGTTCGGTACTTGTATCACTATTAGTTGACATAATTAAAGGCGTTACCATTTAATTACTCTGCCGAAGTGTGCCTGAAGCTTTGAAGTCTATTAACCAACTATTATTGCATGAGGCTCACAATCTAGTTTATACTACGCTAATGATTGCATAGTTTTGCCTGCTGTAGTATGTTTGTATGAAACCCTCTGCTGTTCATTATGCTCCCTAAGACTTTAATTGAGGTACAGAATGGCCAACTGCTTGCTTACTTATACGCAACGTGCTGTCTAAATTTGTAACTTGTCTGTGTTTTCGATTGGGCCCCAACATCATGCTCCTCTGGTGAGCTAAGAGGGATTTCTGTATGCAGGCTGCACAGACTATCTTTTTTATAATTTTTAAAATATCACCTGCTTATGCTTCATGACGTGTAACATTTTTTTGTGAAAGTGACGTGTAACATTATTGTTAGTCCTGTTTTGCCATGTAGTACAAAATAGTGTCTTGTTCGCTTCACTGTTGTAACTATATTTTTGCCCTAGTCATGTGTACTTACAGAAACATTTCAGGATGAAGTGACATCAACACAAAAATCTGCGAGCAGTGCGGCATGGCCGTTACCGAATGATTATGGATTGGAATTGGAATGTGCTGATGTTCTCGAGCATCAACTAGAGGTGGCAAGACAACGTGTACATGATTGTCAACGTATAATCAACAAGTTGAGACTGGACATGCAGGTATTAGATGCAGGAGTCAAAAAAATGAAACAAGACACCGAGGTAACCATGAAGGAATTGGAGATTTTGCAGACTGAAATTTGTGCTATCTGAATCCGGCCAATCCTATTTTCTGAAGAGATTATAGTTCAAATGGAGTTAAGTTGATGCGCGTCCATGATGTATGAGCTGTATTTGCCCAGTGTATGTAATTTGATGTTTGTGTATGCTTTATTATCACCTGTGCCGAACCATAATGCCAAGTGGGTATAATCGGCTATAATTTCTTTATTGTATAGTGTAGGATTATTCTACCTTTCTATGCCTTGATCTCTTTGTTGTATAGTGTATGCTTTTTAGAGGTGATAGTATTGAGTAGGATAATTCTTTGAATATGCTATACCGTTCAAACGGGGGCCAACTCGCCCGACCATGAGCCTTCACGGGCCGTCGGATCCATGGGCCTTCTACGTCTCGCAGGTTACATCCGCAGGATCCATGGGCCTTCTACATCTCGCAGGATCCATGGGCCTTCTACATCACGTAGGATCCATGGGTCGCCGACTCATTTATGGGTCTTGTATGGGCCTTTAATGGGCTATAGACGGGCCTATAATGGAAATCGTACATTTTATGGGCTGACCATAACGGGCCGTTAATAGGCCGTATTTGGTGATGCTATGAAAATGGCCCAACAGACTAACAGACCACAAACGGGCCGACCTTAACGACGGGCTGAATTTGGCCCACAAGTAGAAATGACAGTAACGGGCCATAAGTAACTGAATGCTGCAAATGATCCCAAGAATAAATGGGCCCTCAGAAGGCCGAAAGTTAACTTGGGCTGGAAACGGCCCAACGGAATAACCACCCGTTAATGGGTATAAAGTGTGACACTATTTATTACGGGCCAGTTTTACCACGGGCCGTTAATGGGTGTAAAGTAATACACAGTTTATTACGGGCCAGTTTCGGCACGGGCCGCTAATGGGCCAAGAGTTACAAAGGGCCGAATATGGGCCAAAAGACGTCATGGGCCATACATGGGCCAGAAGTGAAAACGGGCTGGAATCATATTGGATGGCCCAGATGATGCTACTGGGCCTAATTCGCATAGGTCGTAACGGGCCTTGGTTTAGCGGGCTATAAATGGGCTATATGCTAACAGGCCGTTAACAGGCTTTCCATGGGCCGGCCCGCCAGCTTTTGACCAAGTCAAATGGGCTATATGCCTTTTCACAGGAATGGGCCACTGTTGGGCCGTGCCACGTGTCGACGTATCATAGGCGCCTTCTGTCTAGTGAGTGGATGACATCTGTCCCAACGATGAGCCAACACGTGTTTCCTCCAGCCAATGATGATTTTACACATGGAAAATCCCCATTGGTCGGGGCTGTTAACGGGTTATCGGATCCAAAACCCGACCCGATAGCTTAACGGCGTTCCGTTACGGTGGATGCCACGTGTCCGTCACCCTTGATGAAAGCACTTCTGTGACGCGCGATTTATCGTCATGGAAGTGGACATTTCCGTGATGATAATTTTGGTAATGTCATGGAACACTTCTACGACAGCACATGTATGACTATCTTGATTCTGTCATAAAATCATCATGGATGTACATGCATGACAAAAAACGCGACCTACTATGACAAACATGTATCATCACGGAAGTGTATTTTTTTGTAGTGCAGATGGGTCATGTCCATCACATCATTCTCCTAATGATGTGATCCCGTTCATCAAATGACAACATATGTCTATGGTTAGTAAACATAACCATCTTTGATTAACGAGCTAGTCAAGTAGAGGCATACTAGGGACTATATGTTTTGTCTATGTATTCACACATGTACTAAGTTTTTGGTTAATACAATTCTAGCATGAATAATAAACATTTATCATGAATTAAGGAAATAATAATAACTTTATTATTGCCTCTAGGGCACATTTCCTTCAGTTTGCGTTATACAATACATCATACACGATGCGTAGAAGAAACTGTGTGGGAAAGGCTGTCCATCGCAAACGGTGTGGCAAAGGCTGTTTAGTAATCCAACACGGTAAATTCCTAGAAACTGTGTGCATTGCTTGAGGTCATCGCCCAGAGTGTTTTCTCAATAACCGTTTGCAATAGAAAAACCCAATTAGCAGGCTAGTTATCCTATTATTAATAATCCATTTATTAATCTAATTGACATTTCATAGTAAGCACACAATATATTTCTTTTTCATAATTGAAATACATCAGAGTACAACATCATATAGCTTCAACACTCAGCTACTCCATTACACAACTGCACCAGCACCAAGTTTCACATGCAACATCTATAACCTTTCGAGAATAGCATCATAGATGGTACATAGACAGATGTATCTCTTCTGGAAAACTGCTGAAGTAGAAGGCGAATATTGAACCTTCATTGATGTTGAAGGTCTTTGCAACTTTAGGCCAGTGCCTGTGGATGATTGACCGTCCATCCTTAGTCCTCTTCAGGAACACTTCAATATTGAACCATGGGTGTTGTATGAATACCTTCCTCGCCTCCTGACCATCATGTGGTTTGAGAGGTAATCATCAGAGAACTGCTTTGGAAAGGCCTGAAAACAAGGATGTGCATAAATATCCTCTCTATATTGGAAATGTGGCAAAGGAATAGAAAATGCAAGGTATAATTGTTAGTACCAGCCTGTAGTGAACTGATGTCTTCTCCATTGTGCAGACAAAGATGTTGTTGTTTCTTGTAACTAATTTCTTTATCCTAACTGTCTTTCTGAGCTTCTTGAGTTTACTGATATTCATGGACAACTCATTTCCCCATATGCAAAAAGGGTCGAACAGTGGGTCAAAACCTCTAACAGTAGGACCTACATGTGCAAGACCAAATTGTTTAAAATCTAAATATTAGAATGGTTCCTGCATTGCACAATAATGTGCTATTTAGACAACAGACCATGCACGTGCTAACCTCGATTGTAAACCTCAGTGCTTCCCATTGTTTCCCTGCAACACATATAAGGTAGTTAGTCATTAGATTAAGTAAGGGTTCACATGCTATCAGTAAAATATGTTGATGAAAACTAAGCACATTGCAGATTCATCAGATTAATTAATTCCACATGGAAAACCCATTTATCCAAACCAAGCATGATTAAGAACTAGGAAATATAGCACTTGTATATGTTTCTCATGTATTAAGTGCAGCCAAATTCGATTTATTCCTTACATGCACAACAATACAAAATTCTACCCCATGACAATTGGACATCGCATTGCAGAGTTGAACCAAGCAGTTAACTAAACACCACAAAAAATGAACCAAACATTAATTGAGCACCACATTGCACAATATAACATACTCCTAATAGAAGACCAGACAGTTACCAAACCAAGCATGCTTAACAACTCGGAAATATAGCAATTGTATTTGTTTCTCATGTATTTAGTACAACCAAATTTGATTTATTTCTCACATGGTATACAATAACAGAATGTACCCACAACAATTGAACATCGCATTACAGAATTGAACCAAGAAGTTAACTAAACACCACAACAAATGAACCAAACGTTAACTGAGCACTACATTGCACAATATAACATACTCCTAATAGAAGACCAGACAGTTAACCAAACCAAGCATGCTTAACAACTTGGAAATATATCAATTGTATTTATTTCTCACGTATTTAGTACATCCAAATTCAATTTATTTCTCACATGGTATACAATAACAGAATGCACCGACAAGAATTGAACATCGCATTGCATAACTGAACCAAATAGTTAACTAAACACCACAACAAATGAACCAAATGTTAACTCAACACCACATTGCACAATGTATAACATACTACAAGATCAGACAGTTAACCAAACCAAGCATGCTTGACAACTTGGAGATATAGCAATTGTATTTGTTTCTCATGTATTTTGTAAAGAAAAATTCGATTTATTTCTCACATGGAAGACAATACAAAATTGCACCCTGAAGAATTGAACATCACATTTGCAAAATTGAAGCAAACAGTTAACTGAACACGACAACTAATTAACCAACAATTAATAAGTGAGCACCACATCGCATGACATATAGAACATATACACTAGAGCAACAAATTGCATGGTAAAAGTAGATAGCACAATTCACTATAATTTGTTAAGGAAAGGCAGTAGCTAGCAAACTGAATATGGGTCCTTATAGTGAGCTAATAAGACAAGTTACTCCTCAATGTCGGAGATATCGATGATGATTGGCTCCTTGGACATGGAAGAGGGCGAGGTCTTCGCATCATGGTTGCCCTTGTCGTAGTGTTGAGTTGCCCAAGCCGCTCTAAGGCACCAACCTGCTGGCTCCTGAGTTAAGGTAAGCACATGCACGCTGAGAAAACACCTCGTAGTCTTCGTCTAAGGCACCGAGGGTGGCCTCGAGAAAACACCACAAACTGTTGTTTAAAGCAGCCAACCGCATCACAGCGTCGGCGCGCGAGGCGTCGATGGTGGCATTGATAGTCTCCAATGTATCTACTTTGCCAAACACTTTTGCCCTTGTTTTGGACTCTAACTTGCATGATTTCAATGGAACTAACCCCGACTGACGCTGTTTTCAGCAGAACTGCCATGGTGTTATTTTTTTGCAGAAATAAAAGTTCTCGGAATGACCTGGAAATCCATAGAGCAAAATTTTGGAATTAATAAAAAATACTGGCGAAAGAATCAGCATCAGGGGACCCACACCCTGTCCACGAGGGTGCAGGGCGCGCCCCCTGCCTCGTGGGTCCCCTAGGACTCCACCGACCTCAACTCCCACTCCATATATTCACTTTCAGGGAGAAAAAATCAGAGAGAAGGATTCATCATGTTTTACGATACGAAGCCACCGCCAAGCCCTAATCTTCCTCGGGAGGTCTGATCTGGAGTCCGTTCGAGGCTCCGGAGAGGGGAATCCATCACCATCGTCATCATCAACCATCCTTCATCACCAATTTCATGATGCTCACCACCATGCGTGAGTAATCCCATTGTAGGCTTGCTGGACGGTGATGGGTTGGATGAGATTGACCATGTAATCAAGTTAGTTTTGTGAGGGTTTGATCCCTAGTATCCATTATGTTCTAACATTGATGTTGCTATGACTTTGCCATGCTTAATGCTTGTCACTAGGGCCCGAGTTCCATGATTTCAGATCTGAACCTATTATGTTTTCATGAATATATGTGAGTTCTTGATCCTATCTTGCAAGTCAATAGTCACCTACTATGTGTTATGATCCAGCAACCCCGAAGTGACAATAATCGGGACCACTCCCGGTGATGACTGTAGTTTGAGGAGTTCATGTATTCACTAAGTGCTAATGCTTTGGTCCGGTACTCTATTAAAAGGAGGCCTTAATATCCCTTAGTTTCCAATGGGACCCCGCTGCCATGGGAGGGTAGGACAAATGATGTCATGCAAGTTCTTTTCCATAAGCATGTATGACTATGTTCGGAATACATGCCTACATTACATTGATGAACTGGAGCAAGTCCTGTGTCACCCTATGTTATAACTGTTGCATGAGGAATCGCATCCGACAAAATTATCCATCACTGATCCATTGCCTACAAGCTTTTCACATATTGATCTTTGCTTAGTTACTTCTCCATTACCAGTGTTACGATTGCTACAAAACTGCTACTGTTACTTTTGCCACCGTTACTGTTACTTCGATACCACTTTGCTACTGAATACTTTGCTGCAGATATTAAGTATTTCAGGTGGGGTTGAATTGACAACTCAGCTGCTAATACTTGAGAATATTATTTGGCTCCCCATATGTAGAATCAATAAATTTGGGTTGAATACTCTACCCTCAAAAATTGTTGCGATCCCCTATACTTGTGGGTTATCAAGACTATTTTCTGGCGCCGTTGCCAGGGAGCATAGCTCTATTCTTTGAGTCACTTGGGATTTATATTTGCTGATCACTATGAGGAACTTGAAAGATGAAAGAACCAAGATTTTTTTCCTCAACTACGAGGGGAGGTAAGGAACTGCCATATAGCTCTGCACTTGATTAACCTTCTGTTATGAGGAAATTTGCGACACCTACACTTGCACCTGCTATTGATTCAGATATGTCGCATGTTATTGATGATGCCACTTCTGCTATGCATGATGCTTATGATGATACTACTTCTATGCTTGATAATACTATGCCATTAGGTGAACTTCTTGATGAACAACTTGCTAGGGTTAGAGAGAATGAAATTATTGAAACTGGTAATATTGATGAAAGTAATGATGAAGATTCTCCCCCTAGATATGAATTGCCTGATGTACCAAAGGGTTATGTTATGGATGAAGAAACTGCTAGAGACTTTCTTGCTTGCAATGATAGATATGATCTTAAGAAACTGTTAGCTAAGCTGAAAGAAAAGTCTGTGAATGCTAGAATGAAATATGACACTTGTTGGGGATATAACAACCGAGCGTAAACCGCCCAGGAGGGGCTGGTTCACCTTCAACTATATTAAAGCCCACGAAGACCCAGAAGATGTCGCTTTACTAATCAAGCTTAGAGGCCCGGAGCCCAAAGGCGGATTAGGGCCCATAGTGGTAAACCGCCATGGTTATGTAACTTGTACTGTAAGTTAGGAAAGGAGAGACCAAGCCGGACACTTGTATGAGCTGGCCTCGGGACTCTGTAGACCGGCCGGGCTTCAACCTATGTATATAAAGGGACGACCTGGCGGCGGTTCAGGAACAAGAAACAACAACTCGAGACCCAGGCAAAGCGTATTTGCTCCCTGGTCATCAAAACCCAATCAATTCCATCACAACTAGACGTAGGCTTTTACCTTCATTGAAGGGGCCGAACTAGTATAAAAACTCCTGTGTCCCTTGTCCGGTTTAACCCCTTCAAGCTAACCCGTCGCGATGGCTCCACGACTAAGTTCTTTCATGAGGACATCTGACGTGTTAATTCCACGACAGTTGGCGCCCACCGTGGGGCTATCGCACGATGGTTTCGAGTTCTTGAAGGGCAACTTTGAAGGACTCAAAGGGTACGCGGTTGGCCGGATAACCAAGAGTCATCGCGGCAAGCTCTACATCGACGACGAAGGATGGGGCCCCAAGGCCGGCTCAATCGAGTACGGGTATTGGGTCCCCTTTGGCGGAATTCATGTCTTCATCGACAAGATCGGCGAACCGAGCCCTGAGCCGGACATCTGCACTGACCTCGTCGAGACGGCTCAGCGTGCGAGTCCTGCCCGGGTTAAGCCTGCCACGAAGCGTACGTTCGTAGGATGTGTCCATGGGATCGGATCTAAACCGGTGTCTGGAGGCGAGACGGCTGTTTATTTCGACGGTGAGTCATCCACCGGTGAAACCGAGTCCCTATACCAAATTCATGATGGTGTGTTCGTAGGATATTCCGATGGCAACAGTATTCCGGACCTCCTTGAACCACCAAGTCGGGTTGCTGTTTTCATGGCCGGAACACAGCCCACTTTGCAGTCTTCATCTACAACAGCAATGAATTCCGGATCAGCAGCCGCGGTAGGAGGCCCGGTGCGCCAACCAGCTCAAGTTCTCTCCAGTTTGATGGATGCCTGGGCGACCTTGTTAACCACGGTAGTTACCCTAGAGACGCGGGATCGGCACAATGCGGATGTTGTGAAGCTGAAGGACCAGATAACGCAGGCTAAGGAGGACCTGGCAACTAAGGATGCTAGGATGGCTGAAGAACGGGCCGCTTTGGATGCCCAATCATAGCAGATACAGGCGCAGAATTACCGGCTCATGTTGGATCATAATGCATAAAACGATGTAATGCGAAGGAAGTACCGATCGCGTATGCAGCCGGTCTTTGAAGGATTGAATCTCTTTAATACGCTGGGGCTGGGCCGAGTAATCCGGCAGCTGCAAACCGGACCGACGCGCCTAGGGCAGCGCCAGATCAACCACGGATGACGGGACCACCTCGACAAACGGATAAACCGCCGCAATACGTGTCAACACCACCGGGTCACTTTTCGAGCCCTTTGGATAACATGATTGCTGCAACATCTCACCTAGCAGCCATTCCGATGGAGGGCGATTCACTGGCGGCGATTGAGACACGGCGCGCCAGGGATCTTCTTCAAACCGCCATGGTGCAGCAGCAGGCTTATTCTTATAGCCGAGATAGAATTCATTCGACCCCCCGTCCGAGCAAAAGCTATAGCAGGCACATGGATGAACCAGAAGTGTCTAGCAGTGCACGGAACCATAATGTCCCTCAAGGCCCAATCCGGCGCGCGGTGAGGTAAATGCTCAAGATGTGGTGGATAATGGCAGAGCATGAAGGGAGGCCGCTTTGGCAGCATAATATGCGGGTCGTTATCAACCCGCCCCGGTTCAGCCAGCGGCGTCAGTAGACCGAGGCACCGGGCATGCCTTTACTTCCTGGGGAGTGCCGTGTCTCATTCCGGCTCTCCGTAATGTGCGACTGCCCAAGGATTTCAAGGGTCCACGTAAGGTGCCTAATTACACCGCTAATCAGCCACCTGAGGCGTGGGTCGAGAGTTATGAGATGGCAATGGAGATGCTGGATGTGGAGGAAGCGGCCTGTGCAAAGTATTTCACGATGATGTTGGACGGGACAGCCCGTACTTGGTTAAAAAACCTACCAGCGAACTCCATCGAGTCATGGGATCAGTTGAAGGCCCGGTTTGTGACGCCCCCGATTCAATCGTACACTAATCATGCACGCAAACATGTACGATCAAGATCAGGGACGCACGGGAAGATATCACAACACAACTCTAAAAGTAAAACAAGTCATATAAGCATCATATTACAAGCCAGGGGCCTCGAGGGCTCGAATACAAGTGCTCGACATGAACAAGTCAGCGGAAGCAACAATATCTGAGTACAGACATAAGTTAAACAAGTTTGCCTTAAGAAGACTAGCACAAAAGTAGCAACGATCGAAAAGGCGAGGCCTCCTGCTTGGGACCTACTAAACTACTCCTGGTCGTCGTCAGCGGCCTGCACATAGTAGTAGGCACCTACGGTGTAGTAGGAGTCGTCATCGACGGTGGCGTCTGGCTTCTAGGCTCCAACATCTGGTTGCGACAACCAGGTAGAAGGGAAAGGGGGAAAAGAGGAAGAAAAGCAACCGTGAGTACTCATCCAAAGTACTCGTAAGCAAGGATCTACACTACATATGCATGGGTATATGTGTAAAGAGGCAATATCGATGGACTGAACTGCAGAATGCCAGAATAAGAGGGGGATAGCTAGTCCTATCGAAGACTACGCTTCTGGCAGCCTTCGTCTTGCAGCATGTAGAAGAGAGTAGATTGAAGTCCTCCAAGTAGCATCGCATAGCATAATCCTACCCGGCGATCCTCCCCTCGTCGCCCTGTGGAAAAGCGATCACCGGGTTGTCTGTGGAACTTGTCTGGGTGGGTTGCATTAAGTATCGGGTTCTAGTTGTCATAAGGTCAAGGTACAACTCCGGGTCGTCCTTTTACCGAGGGACACGGCTATTCGAATAGATTAACTTCCCTGCAGGGGTGCACCACATAACCCAACACGCTCGATCCCATTTGGCCAGACACACTTTCCTGGGTCATGCCCGGCCTCGGAAGATCAACACGTCGCAGCCCCACCTAGGCACAACAGAGAGGTCAGCCCGCCGGGTTAAATCCTATGCGTGCAGGGGTCTGGGCCCATCGCCCATTGCACACCTGCACGTTGCGAGGGTGGCCGGAAGCAGACCTAGCAACATCCATTACAAAGGAAGTCACGTTATGCGGTCCAATCCAGCGCGCGCTGCTCCGTCGCTGACGTCAAGAAGGCTTCGGCTGATACCACGACGTCGAGTGCCCATATCTTTCCCACGTAGTTGGTTAGTGCGTATAGACCAAATGGCCAGACTCAGATTAAATACCAAGATCTCGTTAAGCGTGTTAATTGATGTAACCGCGGACACCGACCAGGGCCAGGCCCACCTCTCACCTAGGCGGTCTCAACCTGCCCTGTCGCTCCGCCACAAAGATCCACACAGAGGGCCGTCGGGACAAAGGTCCTTTCAGCCCCCAATCTGTGAATCACTCGCGGGCACTCAACGAGCCAACCCGACTTTAGTCACCATCTATATAGTATGTATATATGTATAGTATATACCCGTGATCACCTCCCAAGTGATCACGGCCCGATAGTATAGCAAGGCAGACTGACGAGAATGTAGGGCCAATGATGATAAACTAGCATCCTATACTAAGCATTTAGGATTGCGGGTAAGCTATCAATGACTGTAGCAACAATGACAAGCTATGCAACAGAATAGGAGTAACTGAACAGTAACATGCTACACTACTCTAATGCAAGCAGTATAGAGAAGAATAGGCGATATCTGGTGATCAAGGGGGGGGGGCTTGCCTGGTTGCTCTGGCAAGGAGGGATCGTCAACTCCGTAGTCGAACTGGGGGTCGCCGGCAGTCTAGATGTCTACCGGAAAGAAGTAACGGAGGGGTAACACAAATAAATAATAGAGCAATCAAAATAATACAAAGCGTAACATGGCAAGATGCCGTGTTAGGTGTGCCCTAACACGGTAGTAGGTGATACCGGCGAAAGGGGGAAACATCCGGGAAAGTATACCCGGTGTTTCATGTTTTCGGACAGATGAACCGGAGGGGGAAAGTTGCGTGTTTGCTATGCTAGGGGTGTGTGGCGGACAAACGGCTACGTATTCAGATTCGTCTCTTTGTTGTGAGCAACTTTCATGTACAAAGTTTTTCCATCCGAGCTAAGGTTTATTTTATATTAATTTTTAAAGATTTAATCATTTTTAGAATTTATTTAATTATTTTAGATCAACATTATCCAGAATAGTGTTTGCTGACGTCATCATGACATCAGCCTGACATCTGTAGTCAACAGAGTGTTGACTTAGTCAAACTGACGTGTGGGTCCTACTGTCATTGACTATTAACTAACTAACCAAGTTAATTAGTTTAACTAACAGATTAAATAGGTTAAGTTAATTAATTTAATTGATTTAGTTTATTAATTAATTATTAATTATATTATTATTATTATTATTATTTTATTCTCTTTTTTTAGATCCAGGGGTTGGGCCCCATTGGTCAGTAGGCCAAAAGGCCTTAGAGGGTCAACGGGCGCGGGCGTTGGCGCCGGGCGGAGCCGGGTGATAGGCACCAGCCCACCCGACTAGGCGCTACGGCCAGCGGGTGAAGGGGGCGGCGCCAGGCCCGACGTCGGCGACCATGGCCAGAGCGGGGCGGCGCTGCGAGGCCAACCGGAGCGAAGGGATGAGCAGCGGCGCCGGGGATGATCAACGGCGCCAGGGGAGGCATGGCGTGAGCGGGTGGAGGTAGCCACCGGCGGGGAGGTAGACTGCGCGCGTGCAGACAGGGGCACGACGAGCGCGCATGGGCCGCGGCCGGAGATGGCACGAGCGTGCATGGTGTCGGGGCGTGAACGAGTGCACGATGAGGTGACGCAAGAGAGAGGGAAGGAGAGGAGGAGCTCATGGGGGGAGCTGTAGGGGTCTGGGCAGCGAGCTTGGGGAGGAGTCGGTGACGGGACGGGGCCGGCGTGGTCGACGACGACCGGGGCGGACTCCGGCGGCGAGGTGGTGCAGAGCACGACGAGGAGGAGTCGATGACGAATCGGTCCCGCGGGGAGGCGGTCCAGCGAAGGGGGCTTCAGGAGGAGGGCGAGGTGTTCCGGCGAGGTCAGCGACGGGAGGCAGGGCCGGGGCGCGCTGGGGTCTCGCAGGGCGAGCGTCGGGTGGATCCCGATCCAGATCGGGGGGGAGTGGGAGGACGAGGGGATAGGGCTAGGGTTTGGTGTGGATCGGGAGGGTTAAGGGGAGGCGGCTGGGCCGGCCTGGCTGGTTGCGGCCAGCTGGGTTGAGGCCCAGTGGGGGTTTCTATTTTTATTTTATTTTTGCTTTGCTTTTTGTTTTCATTTTAACTCTTAGGTTATTTGAGTTTTATAAAATATGGAACTTGTTCCTAAATTAGTAATTCCATTTATATCACTGACACAAAAAAGGTTTGACTTTATTTAAAGTAGTTTGCTTTTAGAAATTATAACATGCATTTATAATATTGTTTAAGACACTATTTTTATTATTTTTGAGCACTTAGACAATTTATAAAAAGATGATTTCTCCACCAATATTTTCTATGGATTATTTGTCACAGTTTGCACATTTTAGTTTACACATTTTGAAAACTTTTGTTGTTGCCTGATTTTGAATTTGAATTTGAATCGGTTTCGAACTAACACAAGATTAGCATCAGTAATCGAGGTGACGGGGCATGATTAATGTGGGACTACTATAGCTAATTATCCGGCGTCACAATTCTCCTCCACTACAAGAAATCTCGTCCCGAGATTTAAGCGGTGGAGTAAGGGGGAAGGTGCTGGTAGTGAAAAACCTAACGAGTCTTCTCGGTCTTGGCTACCCTTTCGAAGAGGTTGATCCCTTTCATTGATGTCTTCATTTCTCTACTTCAAGTCACCATGATCAAGTCTTCATCCTTTCTTCAGGATCTCCATCTTCCTACGAATGCGACCAAGGGGAAAAACTCTGGAAGAACGCATCTCCACAAAGCTGGGCATCTGACGGTGAACTCAATGGGAAATACACAAGGTACCCCACGAGTTGTATTTCAGTGAATTCTTTGAGTGCAATATACGATTGTACCAAAGTTTCAAACAGGTAGGCAATCATTCGATGACTAGACAGAAGCTGGAATGGGGGTTTGAACAACGAGAATAACATGTTGTTTGATTCCAAGATGAATAATGGTATAGCATTCAGCTCGTGAATCACATACGAAGCCAGGTGCAAATGATATATTAGCATCCGGGATATAAAGAAAGTTAGGTTTTGATCCAGTGGACCTGTGGGTTATGGGCCCACCATGTGGGTTGAAATTAGGAAGGGTGGTGACATCTTGCACAGCGGCGACAAGGAGGCATGTCAGTGGATAGGTTGCCAGCTATGTTGGCAACAATGTCGGTACCAAGGACGGGGAACGAAGAGAACCATTTTCCTGCTCGATGAACGAGGCGAACCAATTGGCAAAGTTCTCACCCATCGGTGGTTACCGAAATGTCATCAACAAAAGTAACGGGGTCTTACAGACAGAGTGGTACAACAAGGTGCCTACCTAAGCAGGGAATTATCTCTGCTTAGTTAAGTCAGATTCAGGAAAGATTAAACAAAGAATGGAAAGGAAAACGTGATTATCAGATTAAATAGAACAATGGAAAGGAAAATTATGATTGCACACAAATTTCAAGGGTATATCCTTCCCAAAGACAAGCAGAGCATGATATCCATGACCGGATATAATGTAGAAAACTCTTTAGGTAAGGTGAGAGAAATTTTATGACATTACCCATACAACGGTGTTTGGATAATTGAGCAAGAAACATTTAGCATTGGGCTTCAAATGCTCTTGTTGAAATTCGGAGTACCACAGACATGCTTCGAGATAGCATTGACATGGTCATTGGGTAAAGATCAGAGTTTCGGAACACAAAGGATCCATCAGGAACAACTTATAGAATAAGTCTTACAATTTCCTCATGGAAGAATGGATAACCTTGCTGAAAAGGAATCTATAACAATAGGGCCTCCGACCAGGTGTGCTAGGCACAACATCACCTTACCAGGTCACATACAGACCAATGTTACGACTTTTAGAAAATGTCCCAACCATCATATCTGACCAAGATTCAGATCTGATTGGTGTCAGGATTCCTCAGACTCGGGATGTCTGAGAAGAAAAGGTGCAACACAAATTGACAGGACAACATTGTAAGATTCTCGGGAATGAACTATGGAAGCGAGTTACGAAACAAGAGTTCATTAGTAAACCAAGGAGAGGATGAGGGGGTGGCTGATGGACTCAGTGATGATTCCTCAAGATTTCCAAAAAGATGGATTTCCACAATCATGTGAACAAGGAGATAACATTTGTCAGATCAAATGGTATTAATGATGTATGCCTGAGGAAAACATACGCAAGTAAACATTGGTTGAAAGATGCACCTGAAAGATGGGCTTAGGGAGCATGATCAATGTTAGAAGGGTGATCTGATATCCAATACACAAAGAATGTGACTATCGTTCATTAACTTACAAGCAATAGGGTTGCTAGAAGTTTTGAATTGTTCATATCATTGTCTATTTGTCGGTATTCCGGTTAGAAATAGCACAGGGACTAAGAAACAAAGGGAGATGGCAAGAAGTATTACTTGTATCAAGAATTTTTAAGAGGTGGCGAAATTCTCACGACATTCTTGACATAAAAGATAGTAATACTCCAAGGTAAATAAGAACAAATGCTGGATAGCAAGGAACTCAAGGTATAACACAAAACACGGACAAGTTTGTGTTGAACGGAAGGCAATAAAGTGGTCGATGATAATACAAATCATTGAGGGAAAGGATGGTATTTCTCATCATGAATTCTTGATACCCTGGAAGAGCTCATAAGGTTGATGATGATCACGACACATTTGTCGAGAGGTTTCATGAAGATGTAATTTGACCGATGATGACATCAAGTCAAAGGAATGTTGAAGCGAAAGGTTATTGGAACCATGAGTACGACACAAACTCAAAATCAAGCTTGGTGTTCAAGGCGAAATGATATGACGAGGAAAATCGACGTAAGCTTAGCTCATCGTCGAAAGTTGTGCTCCGTGAAGAAGGACCGGGGCACAGTTAAAATTAGCACGATCATGAAGTAACCGATCAGGCTAGGAGTGACGTGATGGAGTATTAAACGTCTCAACAACAAAGTACTAGGAGTATTGAATCACAGTGTTGATTGATTCACTAATCGGTGTTCCCGGTTGATGACAACCCAGAACCCCCGGAGTGACTATGACAAGGAAAGACATTACTTCAACAAAGTTAGTAAGATGTGGTGCAATGGCAAGACATCTTCGAGATACCAGGGGGTAATACTCGACGGTAGAACAAAATAGAGGTTGGGCAGACGTAATGACTTGTGGATGGCAAGTACTTTTAACTTGTCCGAGAATGGGATCAAAGAAGAACAATCACGGTCGGAACCACGATTGCAAAGGACAAAATCACGACCACGATTGCAAAGGACAAAATCACAGATACAAGATCAAATTATGCCAAGTGAATAATTATTGTTACGAGAAGCTATCATGATAAGCTCAACATCGTTTCCATGGGCATGAAGACAAAGTTCAAGGTCAACTCCCACTTCTCCAATGTATAACCTTTCGTTTACTTCTCGCTTTTGATGAAGTTGTAGTGTTGAAATTATATCTGGCAAAACACCAGAATAGTATGACTTGTGAAAACTCTTCTGGTTCACACAGATTAAGGAAGGCATAGATTCAACCCGTCGGGGCATCTTAGGAACATATACCACAAACTTCAGAAGTAATTGACTCAAGCTCGAAAGTAAAGCATGGTTGAGAAAGCAGAGGATACAATTTACCAAAGGCATTATGTATCTGAAGAAAGGCTCACAAGGTTATTGAATATGAAGGACGTTGTCGGATAAAATTCAATAAAGGATCTGGTGGTCCATAAGGGATCTAATGTGAGCATTGGTACTCAACCAGAAGAAGAAAGCATGCAAGGAGATCAGATGATAGAAACAACTGACTACTTCAAAGCTCAATTGCAAAGGAAATATCATTTCCAAATCAGGGGATCATAAGCCAACGCTCTCATTAAGAATGGATAAGTTGAATAGACTTAGGGGTACAATCAACAACAATTTAATTGGTCGATAACCAGCTCATGTTTAAAATGATGTCTGAGCCAGAAGAAGGAATTCTAGGATCTGATGGAGGATTGTGAGCATTCACAACATTTTGAATCAATGGACTCAAAATCATAGTGACAAAGGCTAACAATAAGATTACTGTAATTGTGGGATTAACCATAATGCAAGCAAGCAAGAATTTCAAGAGCAATAGGTTGCTCAGGATTTTCGAAAGATCGAATGGTATTTCGAAGTCTTTTGCGAAACACATGTAGAACTGGGGAGAAACATATCCTCGGTAAGTGTGAGGATTAATTTGTAGGTGTAATCAGGCGACAAGAAACTACAAGGCAGTAATCACAAGGTTTCTCAGAGCAATAGAGAGAAGTTCGGGGTATCTTGTAATAACAAGTCCAACTGAGAATAAAGGTAAGAACGACTGGTGTATGCATTTATCCATAGTGATGTTTTGGTGGTAGGGAATTGCAAAAGCAACGGGGACAAAGTCTCAAGAGAACATCGGAGAGTAATCTTCAAGATCTTCTGATGCAGCAGGAGACCATCAGTAATAAGGGGCTCTCTGGGTGGAAGTGATCACGAGATCCTAATGTCAGAGTTAGCAAAATTCGTTTAACCCGAGCAGAAGAGAGTTCAGAGTCCCGGAGTAAAGATCGAGGAGTAAAAGATCCTAATACCACCCAATGGCGACGTGGGCCCATGGGCCGCACAACCATGTTAGTAAAACTATTTTCATCGACTAGACTCAACTTCGTCCAAGGAGTGTGGAAGGGGGATTCCTACAGGCAGTCGGCTCTGATACCAACTTGTGACGCCCCCGATTCAATCGTACACTAATCATGCACGCAAACGTGTACGATCAAGATCAGGGACTCACGGGAAGATATCACAACACAACTCTAAAAGTAAAACAAGTCATATAAGCATCATATTACAAGCCAGGGGCCTCGAGGGCTCGAATACAAGTGCTCGACATGAACAAGTCAGCGGAAGCAACAATATCTGAGTACAAACATAAGTTAAACAAGTTTGCCTTAAGAAGGCTAGCACAAAAGTAGCAACGATCGAAAAGGCGAGGCCTCCTGCCTGGGACCTCCTAAACTACTCCTGGTCGTCGTCAGTGGCCTGCACGTAGTAGTAGGCACCTCCGGTGTAGTAGGAGTCGTCATCGATGGTGGCGTCTGGCTTCTGAGCTCCAACATCTGGTTGCGACAACCAGGTAGAAGGGAAAGGGGGAAAAGAGGAAAAAAGCAACCGTGAGTACTCATCCAAAGTACTCGCAAGCAAGGATCTACACTACATATGCATGGGTATATGTGTAAGGAGGCCATATCAGTGGACTGAACTGCAGAATGCCAGAATAAGAGGGGGATAGCTAGTCCTATCGAAGACTACGCTTCTGGCAGCCTTCGTCTTGCAGCATGTAGAAGAGAGTAGATTGAAGTCCTCCAAGTAGCATCGCATAGCATAATCCTACCCGGCGATCCTCCCCTCGTCGCCCTGTGGAAAAGCGATCACCGGGTTGTCTGTGGAACTTGTCTGGGTGTGTTTTATTAAGTATCCAGTTCTAGTTGTCATAAGGTCAAGGTACAACTCCAGGTCGTCCTTTACCGAGGGACACGGCTATTCGAATAGATTAACTTCCCTGCAGGGGTGCACCACATAACCCAACACGCTCGATCCCATTTGGCCGGACAGACTTTCCTGGGTCATGCCCAGCCTTGGAAGATCAACACGTCGCAGCCCCACCTAGGCACAATAGAGAGGTCAGCCCGCCGGTCTAAATCCTATGCCCGCAGGGGTCTGGGCCCATCACCCATTGCACACCTGCACGTTGCGAGGGCGGCCGGAAGCAGACCTAGCAACCTCCATTACAAAGGAAGTCACGTTACGCGGTCCAATCCGGCGCGCGCCGCTCCGTCGCTGACGTCAAGAAGGCTTCGGCTTATACCACGACGTCGAGTGCCCATATCTTTCCCACGTAGTTGGTTAGTGCGTATAGACCAAGTGGCCAGACTCAGATCAAATACCAAGATCTCGTTAAGCATGTTAATTGATGTAACGCGGACACCGACCAGGGCCAGGCCCACCTCTCACCTAGGCGGTCTCAACCTGCCCTGTCGCTCCGCCACAAAGATCCACACAGAGGGCCGTCAGGACAAAGGTCCTTTCAGCCCCCAATCTGTGAATCACTCGCGGGCACTCAACGAGCCAACCCGACTTTAGTCACCATCTATATAGTATGTATATATGTATAGTATATACCCGTGATCACCTCCCAAGTGATCACAGCTCGATAGTATAGCAAGGCAGACTGACGAGAATGTAGGGCCAATGATGATAAACTAGCATCCTATACTAAGTATTTAGGATTGCGGGTAAGCTATCAATGATTGTAGCAACAATGACAGGCTATGCAACAGAATAGGAGTAACCGAACAGTAACATGCTACACTACTCTAATGCAAGCAGTATAGAGAAGAATAGGCGATATCTGGTGATCAAGGGGGAGGGGCTTGCCTGGTTGCTCTGTCAAGGAGGGATCGTCAACTCCGTAGTCGAACTGGGGGTCGCCGGCAGTCTCGATGTCTATCGGAAAGAAGTAATGGAGGGGGAACACAAATAAATAATAGAGCAATCAAAACAATACAAAGTGTAACATGGCAATACGCCGTGTTAGGTGTGCCCTAACGCGGTAGTACGTGATACCGGCGAAAGGGGGAAACATCCGGGAAAGTATACCCGGTGTTTCGCGTTTTCGAACTGATGAACCGGAGGGGGAAAGTTGCGTGTTTGCTATGCTAGGGGTGTGTGGCGGACAAACGACTACGTATTCAGATTCGTCTCTTCGTTCTGAGCAACTTTCATGTACAAAGTTTTTCCATCCGAGCTACGGTTTATTTTATATTAATTTTTAAAGATTTAATCATTTTTAGAATTTATTTAATTATTTTAGATCAACATTATCCAGAATAGTGTTCGCTGATGTCATCATGACATCAGCCTGACGTCAGTAGTCAACAGAGTGTTGACTTAGTCAAACTGACGTGTGGGTCCTACTGTCATTGACTATTAACTAACTAACCAAGTTAATTAGTTTAACTAACAGATTAAATAGGTTAAGTTAATTAAGTTAATTGATTTAGTTTATTAATTAATTATTAATTATATTATTATTATTATTATTTTATTCTCTTTTTTTAGATCTAGGGGTTGGGCCCCACTGGTCAGTGGGCCAAAAGGCCTTAGAGGGTCAACGGGCGCGGGCGTGGGCGCCGGGCGGAGCCGGGTGACAGGCACCAGCCCGCCCGACTGGGCGCTACGACCAGTGGGTGAAGGGGGCGCCGCGAGGCCAACCGGAGCGAAGGGATGAGCAGCGGTGCCAGGGATGATCAACGGCGCCGGGGGAGGCATGGCGTGAGCGGGTAGAGGTAGCCACCAGCGGGGAGGTAGACTACGGGAGCGCGCGCGCAGACAGGGGCACGGCGAGCGCGCATGGGCCGCAGCCGGAGATGGCACGAGCGTGCACGGTGTCGGGGCGTGAACGAGTGCACGATGAGGTGACGCAAGAGAGAGGGAAGGAGAGGAGGAGCTCACAAGGGGAGCTGTAGGGGTCTGGGCAGCGAGCTTGGGGAGGAGTCAGTGACGGGGCGGCGCCGGCGTGGTCGACGACGACCGGGGCGGACTCCGGCAGCGAGGTGGTGCAGAGCACGACGAGGAGGAGTCGATGACGAATCGGTCCCGCAGGGAGGCGGTCCAGCGAGGGGGGCTTCAGGAGGAGGGCGAGGTGTTCCGGCGAGGTCAGCGACGGGCGGCAGGGCCGGGGCGCGCTGGGGTCTCGCAGGGCGAGCGTTGGGTGGATCCTGATCCAGATCGGGGGGGAGTGGGAGGACGAGGGGATAGGGCTAGGGTTTGGTGTGGATCGGGAGGGTTAAGGGGAGGCGGCTGGGCCGGCCTGGCTGGTTGCGGCCAGCTGGGTCGTGGCCCAGTGGGGGTGTATGTTTTTATTTTATTTTTGCTTTGCTTTTTGTTTTTATTTTAACTCTTAGGTTATTTGAGTTTTATAAAATATGGAACTTGTTCCTAAATTAGTAATTCCATTTATATCACTGACACAAAAAAGGTTTGACTTTATTTAAAGTAGTTTGCTTTTAGAAATTATAACATGCATTTATAATATTGTTTAAGCCACTATTTTTATTATTTTTGAGCACTTATACAATTTATAAAAAGATGATTTCTCCACCAATATTTTCTATGGATTATTTGTCACAGTTTGCACATTTTAGTTTACACATTTTGAAAACTTTTATTGTTGCCTGATTTTGAATTTGAATTTGAATCGGTTTCGAACTAACGCGAGATTAGCATCAGTAATCGAGGTGACGGGGCATCATTAACGTGGGATTACTGTAGCTAATTATCCGGCGTCACACGGTTTATAGCCAACTTCAAAGACACATGCAAACAACCTATATCCATTGTGGATCTGGATGCCTGTGTTCAAGGGGAGAACGAGTCAACAACTCATTGGGTGCGCCGGGTTTCAGAAGTTTTGCATTCGTCAGACCGGATTAATGCTGGCCAAGCAATCATAATGCTGGAGCGTAATTGCCGGTTTAAGTCACTAAAGATGAAGTTGGGACGGCTCAAGCGCCACTGCAATGACATGGGAACACTTATGGCAGCCTTGGTCAAATATGTCGATTCTGATAATACCAAGGATCCCGATTCTGATGAGGAGAAACCGGAGAAGGGAAAGAAGAACGGCGGTGCAAAAGGACAACATCACAACCAAGGAGGCGATGGGAATAATGGTAAGCGCAAAGTAGATAGTTTAGATCTTGTGGCTAACACCAATATGCAGCGCCGTAAAGGTAAACCGCCCCAGAGCGGTGGAGGGATGAATCTGGAGCGTCTGTTAAACCAGCCCTGCCCAAAGCATGGGACCAAGGAGGCCCCTGCCACACATCTTTGGAAAGATTGTTATATTATGAAGGAGTTCAAAAACTCTGATCTCTTCCGGTATGATCAGGGTCCGTCGGGCGGTTCAGGTCCAGGTTTTCATGGTGGTGGCGGTTCAAACTCTGGATTTCAGAATAATCAGGGCAACCAGAACAACCAAGGTGGTAATAGCCAACAGAATAATCAAGGGAATCAGCAGCAGTCAGGTTATCAAAGTCACCCCAAGCAGTTGAATGGTGGGCAATATCATGTGTTCACTACTAGCATGTGCAAGCGCGATTAGAAGCTTCACAAGAGGGCAGTTAATGTTGTTGAACCAGCAGTGCCACGTTATTTGTGGTGGTCCGAGCAGCCCATTATGTGGAGTAGAGAGGATCATCCGCCCCGGGTTGACAATCCGGGTCATCTAGCTTTGGTGGTAGCACCTCAGGTGGGAGGTTATAAGTTTACCAAAGTTCTGATGGATGGAGGGAGCAGCATCAACATCCTGTACTATGAGACTTTTCATCGCATGGGGTTGACAGACAAAAGTCTTAAACCATCAAACACTGTTTTTCATGGTGTAGTACCAGGTAAATCGGCATATCCTGTTGGCAAGATCACTTTGGAGGTTGTGTTTAGAGATGAGCATGATTCCAGGTATGTAACATTGACCTTTGAAGTGGTGAAAATCCAGAGCCCATATCATGCACTGTTTGGATGGTCGGCTTACGCAAAGTTCATGGCGAGGCCCTGCTATATATATTTACAGCTCAAAATGCCGGGTCATAAGGGGACTATCACAATGCACAGAAGTCGAAAGACCGCTTTGGATTGTGAGGAAGGTGATGCGGCCTATGCTGAGTCCGTTTGTGCTACAGAGGAGCTGAACTTTTATAAGGACAATGTTGATCCGGCAGACATGACCCCTCTGAAGAAGCCCACCACTGAGCATGACCCGACCCTAAAGTTCAAACTGGCTGATGAGACTAAACTTGTTGACTTTGTTCCTGGCGATTCATCCAAACAGTTTAGCATCAACACCAATCTGGATCCGAAATAGGAAAGTGTGTTCATCGAGTTCATCCGTGAGAAATGGGACATTTTTGCATGGAAGCCTTCTGACATGCCAGGTGTACCGAGGGAACTCGCTGAGCACACTCTCAATATTGATCCCAAGTTTAAACTGGTCAAGCAATTTCTTCGCCACTTTAATGAGGAAAGACACAAGGCCGTTGGTGAAGAGGTAGCCCGACTGTTGGATGCTGGGTTTATCGTCGAAGTATTTCACCCCGAGTGGTTGGCTAATCCGGTGCTCGTTCTTAAGAAAAATGGCACTTGGCGTATGTGTGTGGACTACACAGATTTGAACAAGGCTTGTCCGGCAGATACTTTTGCTCTCCCGCGTATTGATCAGATTATTGAAGCGATGACGGGTTGTGAGCGCCTGAGTTTCTTGGATGCTTATTCAGGTTATCATCAGATTAAAATGGCAGTTAAGGACCAGGAGAAGACAACCTTCATCACTCCCTTTGGAGCCTTCTGCTATGTTTCTATGCCCTTTGGGCTCAAAAGTGCCTAGGCAACTTATCAGCATTGTGTGCAAAATTGTCTTCACACGCAGATTGGGCGTAATGTTCATGCCTATGCGGATGACATTGTGGTAAAATCCAGGAAAAAGGAAACCTTGATAGATGACCTCAAGGAGACGTTTGACAATCTTCGGGTTTACAAAATGATGCTCAATCCAGACAAATGCGTTTTTGGTGTTCCGGTAGGCAAGCCTTGGGCTTTCTTGTGTCCAACATAGGTATTGAGGCCAATCCGGAAAAGATCAAAGCGATCACATCCTTGGCTAAACCGAAATGCATCAATGATGTTCAGTGTATGGTGGGTCGAATTGCAACCCTTTTATCAGCCGTTTGGGAGAGAAGGCAATTCCTTTATATCAGATGTTGAAGAAGACACATGATTTCGTTTGGAGTGACACAGCTAATGCGGCATTTGAGGACTTGAAGCGGCAGCTGGCTAAACCGCCGGTCCTTGCTGCTCTAGTTGATAAAGAGCCCTTGTTATTGTATGTGGCTGCCAATGCCCGTGCCGTCAGTGTGGCAATTGTGGTTGAGCGTAAGGAGGCTGGGAACGAATATCCGGTTCAACGGCCAGTTTACTATATCAGTGAAGTGCTAATCGAGTCAAAACAACGATATCCGCATTGGCAGAAGCTGGTGTATGGAGTTTTTATGGCAAGTCGGAAGCTCAAGCAATACTTTCAAGGCCATCCCATCACAGTGGTTAGTTCTGCTCCTTTGGGTGATATAATTCAGAACAGGGAAGCAACTGGCCGGGTTGCAAAGTGGGCAATTGAGCTTGGTTCACATGGATTGAAATATATGCCTCGAACGACTATCAAATCTCAGGCGCTTGTTGACTTCATCAATGATTGGACCGAGTTACAGGCACCAGAGGACAAACCGGACAGTACATACTGGACTATTCACTTTGATGGGTCCAGGCAATTGGAAGGCTCGGGGGCTGGAGTTGTCCTTACTTCCCCTCGAGGTGATAAAATTTGTTATGTTCTCCGCTTAATGTTTCCTTGTACTAACAATGCAGCTGAGCATGAAGCCTTACTCCATGGTCTCCGCGTGGCTAAGGAAATGAACTTAAGCCAGGTTCGCTGTTTGGAGATTCTGATCTAGTGGCTCAGCAAGTTTTTGGTACTTGGGATTCTAAGGATCCACTCATGGCGGCTTATAGATGCGAAGTGGATATTGTGGCAGGTCATTTTAAGGGTTATTAGGTTGAGCACATTGACCGGCGCAAAAATGAAGCAGCAGATGCTTTAAGCCGGCTGGGATCTTAGCGTAAACCGGTACCACCCAATACCTTTTTAGATATCTTGCATAACCCGTCTGTTAAGTTACCTACAAAGGAGGATTTAGCTGTTCCTGATCCAGAGGCCCAATTGGTAGCCGCTTTACATATCACTTCGGATTGGATGATTCCATATTTGGCGTATATGAACCGGGGCGAGTTACGAGATGATGAGGTCTTTGCCAGACAGATAATCCAACAGTCCAAGTCCATGGTTATTCACAATGGCGAGTTACACTGTTGCAGTGTCTCAGGCGTATTCCAACATTGTGTTTCTCCTGAAGAAGGACAAGAGATTCTACGTGAAATCCATGAAGGGGATTGTGGTCACCATGCCAGATCAAAATCCCTGGTGGCTAAAGCTTTTCGTCATGGGTTCTATTGGTTGACAGCTCATGCTGATGCGGAGGATCTGGTAAAGCGGTGTGACGCTTGTCAGAAGTTTTCACGTCGAGCTCATGTTCCGGCTCAAGAGCTATGGATGATTCCTATCACTTGGCCGTTTGCCACTTGGGGGCCTGATATGGTGGGACCTTTTAAGCGCTCCAAGGATAAGAAGACCCACCTGTTGGTGGCGGTTGACAAGTTCACTAAATGGGTTGAAGCGGAGCCCGTCAGCAAGTGTGATGCAGCCACGGCGGTTCAATTTCTCAAAAAGATCATTTTCCATTTTGGCTTTCCCCACAACATCATCATAGATAACGGCACGAACCTTTCTAAAGGTTAGATGGAGGAGTTTTGTCAACAAGAGCACATCTGGCTTGATGTAGCGTCCGTGGCTCATCCCCAGTCCAATGGTCAAGCTGAGAGGGCGAATCAAGAAATCCTGAAGGGTATCAAGCCCCGGCTTATGGTTCCTTTGAAACGGACGCCGGGTTGTTGGGTGGAAGAATTACCATCTGTGTTATGGAGTATAAACACCACCCCAAACCGATCTACGGGTTATACACCTTTCTTCATGGTTTACGGGGCTGAGGCCGTCCTCCCAAGTGATATTCGTCATGACTCACCCCGGGTTGCCAATTATGTTGAAGCGGACAATGAGCAAGCACGCCAAGAGGCGCTGGACCTGTTAGATGAGAAACGAGACATGGCTTTGGCTCGATCGGCGGTTTATCAACAAGACCTGCGGCGTTATCATAGCCGCCAGGTTAAGACAAGAACCTTTCAAGAAGGCGACTTAGTGCTCCGGCTCATCCAGGATCAGGCCAATATGCACAAGTTATCCCCAGCTTGGGAAGGACCCTTTGTGGTCAGCAAAAATCTGCACAACGGATCGTACTACCTCATTGACGTTTGAGAAGACTCACGCTATTCTGAGGAGGAGACCCGGCGGCCGTGGAACATAGCTCTCCTTCGGCCTTACTACACTTGAGCCATATGCTTTTCTTATGTACATATTTCAACAATGTATATATTATGATCAATATAATAAACCGGCATCCTTGCTATAAGCAGGGCGTCTGCCGTTTTTCTTCAAATCTCTTTGTTTACATGGGGGCTTCAGCTGACAAAGCGAAGTACTACCTGTTAAACTGGCTATCATGCCACAAAACAGCTTGGGAGCTTCACACCCAAGGGGCCAAAGAGAGTCTGGATGCTGTGCAACATTGAGCACAGCATAGGCACCCATTGAGCACAACTCACAAAGTTACTTGGGGGCTCTTTGTGCACTGCAACAAAGAGTTTGAAAGGACCCTTGTAATATGCTATCAAGCACGGTTTGGAAGCCTAGTGTATGCACCTAAAACCCCGGGTTAACCTGCCTTCATCAAGTAAGCCACTCTATCCAGGTAATCCTGGCATGACCCGCCGAACGTTTGACAAGTCAATCTTTTACAGACCCTGAACTTGTCAAAGTTAAAATGACGATTGGTTAGTTGGAGGCCCATCTTAAAAGGCTTTGCAAAATGGTTTAACTCAGCGGCCTCGCAACCCATGAAAAGCCTCGAATTTGGGCCTGGCAGCCCTCACGGTTTTTATTTGTTTTTTGCAAAGTTTTTTACCCTTTGTTAAGTTTATATTGAACCGGTGTCTATTGACCCAGTGTGGCTTTCCAGTCATCATATTAACCTGGTGTTTGTTAACCCGGCTTGGCTTTCAACTACAAGTTGTCAGACCATATTCATGTTAACCCAGTGTTTTGTTAACCCGGCTTGGCTTTCAACTATAAGTTGTCAGACCATATTTCCGGACTGGCTTGATTACATATTACCAGCATGATCATATGGTGTTCTTCACAACCCGGTATGGTTTAAAAGTATACACCAGCACTGCATGGTGGGAATCAATACTAGAAATTTGGGTTTTTCACCCTTACTACAAATACAAGTTGGTAAACAAACTAAGTGATTTAATATCACATGTATGATTTATTTCATATTTTTGATTCAGATTTGGTCATCAACCAGGTTTTGTATGGGGTATTGTGACCCATCCGGCGGTAAACCTCTCGGACAATTCTTTTTATGCAAACAGCAGGATTGCATGAAAATATATAATCAAGCATAGCACATATCATCGTAGATCAAACAAAGTCATGTATTAGTGCTGCAGATCAAAGTACTTGAACTAGCCTATTACAAGGCGCTTTGAGGCCCAAAATGCTGATTGTTCTTACACAACACAAAGTCTGTCAGCATAACCCGATTGCTTGATTAAGACTCATTGCCAGGACACCATGAAGTTGATGGATCTTCAGGTGCCGGTTCAACCTCCTCCTCTCCACCCAGTGGTTGGAAGTCAATGGTGGTCCAGTCAATCTGGGTTAGAGCCTGAAATACACCTTCTTCACTTATCAGATTGGACGGTTCAACATCAGGGGCGTAAGTGTGCTTACGGATTGGCGGGATAAGGTTTTGCGCTTCTGTCACAGTCATATCAACCCGCTGGTTCCTTTCATCATAAAACGACCGATGAACAGTCAAGTTAGCCTCTTCAGCCAGTTGACTCGACAACGGACACATCTCCTTTGTCAGGGCTTTGAGGGCTTCGTTGTCAAATGCTGACCCGTCTGCTTGTTCATCCGGAAATCCCTTGGTGATATCAACTGGATCCAAGTCAGATATCCATGCTTTGGCCGGATTCAGTGCCAATAAAGCGCCAGCCCTGGCAGCAGATCGCTTCACTTCTTCTATCTGCGCCAGCGTCATGGATAATCTTGCTAGTGTGTCCTTGATCAATGTTGGTGCCGGTTTGTTGTATGAGACTGCACAGATAACCCGTTGAGCACCAGTGTATAATTGCTCAATCAAAGTGTACGCTGCCTTCAATTTTATTCGCATATTTATGCCCAGCTGAGCAATGCGATTACCTGCAACGGTTTAAGAATTCAATGTTAAACTTGCAGAGTTCAAGATATTTCCAAACCGGCTATGACAAAGTACTTACCAAAGATTGCAGAAGTCATAGCATCCACTTGATGTTTTAGCCCTGTCAGCTCTTCCGCCACCGGCTTAAGAGCTGCTTCGGCATCTTCAGCCCGCTTCAACAAAGCAGACTTCTCAGTTTCCCAGTTGGTGCGTTCATTTTTGAAACCATCCTTCAATTGCTCCATGGTTGTTAATTGCCTTCAAGAGACAAACCGACCCTTGGGGGCTACTCAGTTGAAGTGTTCTTTATATCGAAGTCCCGGTTTATCTTCAAGAGATAACCCGGCCCTTGGGGGCTACAATGGAAGAGATATATAGAATAAAGTAAATTTCAAAACGTTCTTGAAGATTACCTCATAACGTTCCTTCATCAGGTTCACCAAACCGGCTTCAAAGTCACGGCTGGTGTAAAGGCGGTTTAAAAATACGGAATGAAGTTCCTCGGCACTAAGGTTGATGAAGTTGGATAAATCAGTCTTCCCTTTCCCCTTGCCCATAGCAGTGAATTCCTGGCAGTATGTTTGGCAAGACAACCGGATTACCAGGGCTAGTGTGACCCGTACCGGTAATAATAACATCATCATCATCACCCTTCGGTGGACTTGGCGGATTGATGGTATCCCTGGCTGGACATGGCGGATTAGCAGCTGGGGTCGGCGGATCCGCAGCCGGGCTCGAAGGAGTATCATGAGGGCCTAATGGATCAATATGAGTGGGCGGGTCAGCATCCAGCGGATTAGCTTCAGTGTTCTCGCCTTGTGGGGCGGAATCATCCATAACATCAGTATTTCTACCGGTACCCTCAGGAGCCCTCTCCGATTCAACTTCACCAATAGGGGCACTGGTTTTAGCCTTCTTGCTCAGACGGGCTTTGGCACTATGATATCAAAACAAAGGTTAGCACGGTAAGCCGAACTATGAAGGAAAAATATGAAGGGCAGTATACTAACCCAGGGACGGTTTTCAGGGGAGGCAACTGAGTGGTTGATGAACCGCCAGACGAATTGGAAGACACCTGGTAATTCGGATCATACGGATTGAGTGGGTATCGGAAGAAACTCTTCAAAGGATAAAGTTTTTTGGGAGAACAAGTAACCTCTGGACGACGCTTCCGGGTTGGTGTATCCGGTAAACCGGAAGAGGTGACTTGCTGGCCATTGTGCCGGGTTGTGCAACGCCCTTCAGGTTGCTGTGTCTTCAAAGAAAATTTTGGATCCAAATAAGCAAGAGGGTGAGAGTATTTTACTTTTTGAACTGCATGGCAAAATCTTTGAACCGACACAAGATCTGAATTGGAGGAAAGAGAGATTACCTCAACATGGTCCGCACGGCTGGCCTCCGCATCATCCTGGGAATAGTTATTGTCAATAAAGTGTATGAAAAAGGAACCAAGCGAGTCAATTTCTACCTCTTGATCCGATTCGTCAATATCTTCTGGCGGATCAGAAGACTCGGCGGTTTTCTTCTTGGCAGCTCTCTTTGTGACCTTGCTCTTCACACGATGAGCCCTAATCGGTTTATCTTGAGTTTTCCGCTTACAGAAGGAATTATTGTCCTGTGAAATTAGAATAAAGGAGTATTAGCACATTATTAAAGCGGAGGCGGATCAGTATGCATCAAGTTAAACTTTACCGCTGGCGGTTTGTTGGAGGTGCAAAAAGGTGGCAACCCGGTTTGGCTGCATGCGACGATCAGTTCATCAAGCATCTTCTTCATAGATTTAGTAACTTCATCGTCTGTCATTACCATTTCATGATATCGTTGAGGATCCTTGACGTTGCCAGTATATTCATGCATTAATCCGGGGCGACGACTTAAAGGCAGAATACCCCAAGAAACCCAACAGCGGACGAGATCAATACTGGTCAAACTGTTGGCTAGGAGAGCCCGGAGCTTGGTGAGTTGAGGTGCATAAGTTTGCCTTTCTTTGGCAGTTAATCGTTGAGGTAACGGGTTGCCATTACTAAGCTGGTGAGGGTGGTAACCCGGCAAAGAATTTTCGCCAGCAGGGGCAGTGTTCTGGCAATAAAACCAAGTTCGGTTCCAGTCTTTGGGATGGCTGTGGTGTTTTGCATGAGGGAAATCAACTTCTTTTCTCTTCTGGATTGATACCCCACCAACTTCCGTGTTGGGACCATCAGAGAACTCAATGCGGCGGTTTAAATGGAAAAAAATCCCGAAAAAGCTCCACAAATGGTTCTTCTTGAAGGTAAACTTCACAGAACACTTGAAAATTGCATATATTGGACATGGAATTCGGTCTAATATCTTGTGGATGGAGTTGGAAGCTCGCAAGGACATCCCAGAATTTTTTTGATCCGGGCGGGCTGAATCCCCGGTGTAAGCGTTGCATAAGTATGATCACCTCTCTATCTTGAGGCTCAGGAGGGCACTCAGGGCCAGGGACTCGCCAATGAAGGACCCTTTTTGAGGCTAAAGCGCCAGTGGTAACATATCCATTGATTTGCGTTTCCGTGATCCAGGACGGAACCCAGTTGCAAGCGGAGAATTGTTTGGTCATCTTGGAAAGAAAACTGTAAAGGAAAAATGAAGGCCGGTTTACGATTGACGGTTCAAGTGCACTAATCGGTGAGATAAACCGGAAATTACTATTCAAGTCAAGATGGCGGTTTAAGTGAGGGCTAATGGCATATGGCGGATTATCAACTACTAAAAGTTAAACCGCCCTTAGGTGGAAGAGCCAGAGCTGAAAATCTACTAAGTGTTGACAGAAATAGGTTCCAAAAAATGACAGTATAAATTTGGATCTACCGTGGTTCAGTAAGAAAATTATTCTGAGCCCTAAAATGGCGACGACAGAACACCATAAGTCCAGAAGGGAACTATCAAGGCAAGAGGGGATACTACGGTGAGGTAAACTAAAGTTACAAACTTTGGCCGCAAGAGGAGGATGACAAGTTCATCTAGTTTCAACAGTAAGCAAAAAGGTAGCGACCAAAGATGAACACTTATGAACATGGGTGAACGCAGAAACCCTAAATACAGATGAGGGTTGAGAGGAGGAGGCTTACCAGATGCGCAGGGATAGCGGAGAAGAGCCGCAGGTTTCTGGTACGATCAGGTTGATGCAGCGGCCCTTGTCGATGCAGTGCTCGAAGGTTGAGGGCGGCGGCGGAGCTTCAGAGCTTGAGCATCGCAAGGAGGAAGAAGAGGCATGGAAGGGGAAGAAAGAAAGGACCCCTGAGCCTATTTATAAGGCAAAGGGATAAGTGGCAGGCGCGAGAAGCAAGGAGCCTGAAGCGGCAAAAGTGGGCGCGGCTGTCGCCTCGATCTTCGGGATAACATTAATGAAGGGAATCTTTTTAATCTTTTTATACAGAGATGATGTCATGATGATCCGTTGCTGTGTCCAAAGGATGATGTCACGGCTTAACAAAGTTTACAGGAGAAGACATCATGGCAGTTTACAAGAAATATAAGGAGATGTTCACAGAATTTCTTTAAGCATTGAAGATTGACATGAACAGGTTCAAATCAACCTAGGGCTTAATGTTGGGGATATAACAACTGAGCGTAAACCTCCCAGGAGGGGCCGATTCACCTTCAACTATATTAAAGCCCACGAAGACCCAGAAGATGGCGCTTTACTAATGAAGCTTAGAGGCCCGGAGCCCAAAGGCGAATTAGGGCCCATAGTGGTAAACCGCCATGGTTATGTAACTTGTATTGTAAGTTAGGAAAGGAGAGACTGAGCCGGACACTTGTATGAGCCGACCTCGGGACTCTGTAGACCGGTCGGGCGTCAACCTATGTATATAAAGGGACAACCTGGCGGCGGTTCAGGAACAAGAAACAACAACTCGAGACCCAGGAAAAGCTTATTTGCTCCCTGGTCATCAAAACCCAATCAATTCCATCACAACTAGACCTAGGCTTTTACCTTCATCGAAGGGGCCAAACTAGTATAAAAACTCCCGCGTCCCTTGTCCGGTTTAACCCCTTCAAGCTAACCCGTCGCAATGGCTCCATGACTAAGTCCTTTCATGAGGACATCTCACGTGTTAATTCCACGACAACCCTTCTTTTGCTACTTCACCAATCTGTGTTACTGATAAGGATTATGATTTTTCTGTCGATCCTGAGTTAATTACTTTGGTTGAAAGTGATCCTTTCTATGGCTATGAATCTGAAACTGTTGTGGCACATCTTACTAAATTGAATGATTTAGCCACCCTATTTACTCATGAGGAAAAAATTCATTATTAATATATCCTTAAAGTTATTTTCATTCTCATTAAAGGGTGATGCTAAAAGATGGTTTAATTCTCTTGCTCCTAGTTGTGTGTGTAGTCCCCAGGATATGATTTATTACTTCTCTGCTAAATATTTCCCCGCTCATAGGAAACAAGCTGCCTTAAGGGAAATATATAATTTTGTGCAAATTGAAGAAGAGAGTCTCCCACAAGCTTGGTGGAGGCTTCTCCAATTACTTAATGCTTTGCCTCATCATCCTCTCAAGAAAAACGAAATACTTGATATCTTTTATAATGGACTAACCGATGCTTCCAGAGACCATATGGATAGTTGTGCTGGTTGTGCTTTCAGGGAAAGAATTGTTGAGCAAGCTGAATAGCTATTGAATAATATATTGAGTAATGATAATGATTGGACACTTCCTGAACCAACTCCTAAGCCGACTCCGAAGAAAAGGGGTATTCTATTTCTCAATCCTGAAGATATGCAAGAGGCAAATAAATCTATGAAAGCAAAAAGGTAGTAAAGTTGCAGATGTTAAGAATTTACCACCTATTGAACAAATACATGGTCTTGATAACCCGACACGGGTAGTAAAGGTAAATTCTCTCTATAGATTTGATGAAGGTGATATCCCTCGTTATAAGTCTGCTAGCCAATGCTTGGATGAGTTTGATAATTTTAATGTTAAACAACAAAACTTCAATGCTTATGTTGGTAGACAATTGAAAGGTAATGCCTATATGATTGAACACTTGAGTGATTATATGTCTAGAGTTAAAGGTGACCTTAAACTTATTAGTAAACATGCATCCATGGTTACCATTCAAGTAGAACAAGTGCTTAAAGTACAAGATGATTTGCTCGATGAATTAAATAATAAGAAAATGATAATGCTGTTAGAGTTATGACTAGAGGTGGTAGAATGACTGAGGAACCTTTGTATCCCGAGGGCCACCTTAAGAGAGTTGAGCAAGATTCTTAGAGAACTAATGTTCATGCACCCGGTCCTTCTAAGAAGAAGAAAATGAAAAATGATAGGACTTTGCATGCTTCTAGTGAACTTGTTATAGACACACCTAAGAATCCCAATGATATTTCTATTTCTGATGCTAAAACACAATCTAGTAATGAACATGAACCTAGTGATAATGTTAATGATGATGTTCATGTTGATACTCAACCTAGTAATAATAATGATGTAGAAATTGAACCTGATGTTGATCTTGATAACCCACAATCAAAGAATCAACGTTATGATAAGAGAGACTTTGTTTCTAGAAAGCACGGAAAAGAAAGAGAACCATGGGTTCGGAAACCCATGCCTTTTCCTCCTAAGCCATCCAAGAAAAAGGATGATGAGGATTTTGAGTGCTTTGCTGAAATGATTAGACCTATCTTCTTGCGTATGCGTTTGACTGATATGCTTAAAATGAATCCTTACGCTAAGTACATGAAAGATATTGTTAGAAATAAAAGAAAGATACCGGAAGCTGAAATTTCCACCATGCTTACTAATTATACTTTTAAGGATGGAATACCAAAGAAACTTGGAGATCCAGGAGTACCAACTATACCTTGCTCCATTAAGAGAAACTATGTTAAAACTGCTTTATGTGATCTTGGAGCCGGTGTTAGTGTTATGAATCTCTCTTTATATCGTAGACTTGATTTGAATAAGCTGACACCTACGAAAATTTGTTTGCAAATGGCCAATAAATCAACTATTATACCTGTCGATATTTGTGAGGATGTGCCTGATGTGGTTGCAAATGTTACTATTTTAACAGACTTGGTTATTCTTGATATTCCCGAGGATGACAGTATGTCGATTATCCTTGGTAGATCCTTTTTGAATACTGCAGGGCCTGTTATTGATTGCAATAAAGTTAATATCACTTTTCATGTTAATGGTAATGAGCGTACGGTGCACTTTATGAGGAAACAACCTCAAGTTCATAGTATAAATTCTATTGGGAAAATTTCAATGATTATTATTGGAGGTTTTGAATTCCCTCTTCCTACTGTCAAAAAGAAATATGATATTCTTATTGTTGGGGACGTTCATATCCCTGTTGAGGTGACCTAGTGTTATTCGAAAATTCTCCGGTTTCTTGTTATTCAGAAGAAGTTTCTTAACAAGACTTGATCAACCTTGTTAGTGGATTATTTTTGATGAGAATGAGATGGATGAAGTTAGAAAGCACAACTCTATGTAGCCTCCTTTTACTTTCTGTTATTTAGATTAAATAAAGCAAAAATAGTATTTTCTGTCTGTTTTCTGAGTTATCCATGCAATAAAAAAATACCCCGAAAATGAAAGTTCTCCAAATGCCATGAAAATAAAGTATGATTTTTTGTAGAATATTTCAGAATTTCTGACACTGAGAACACAATAGGGGGGCCCACCATCTGGCCACAAGGGTACAAGGCGTGCCCCCTGCCTCGTGGGTCCCACATGGAACCCCTCCACTTATTCCAGCACCTACTCACTTTGTTTTCCTCTAGAAAAAAATCATCCCATAGCTCAAACCCGTGTTCTAGCTCATCTTGCTCCTATTTTCAATCTCCTTGCTCAAAGCTCCATTCACAAAACTGTTTTGGGGGATTGTTCTTCGGTATGTGACTCCTCCAATGGTCCAATTAGTTTTTGTTCTAGTGATTTATTTATTGCAAATTTTTTCTGCTAAGGTGACCCTATTCTTGAGCTTGCATGTCAAAATTATATGGTCCAAAGTAGTTTTAATGCATGATATAGCCTCTAGGAACTTGTTGGAGTAGTTGCTACCAATCTTGTTGAGTTTGGTTCACTTTTATTTTGAGTCACTAAAAATTTAAGAAATTTTTCAGAGAAAATGATGAAGAGACTGTTGAGGGGCTCTTCGAGCCGAAGCTCGAAGGATAAGCAGAATGAGGAGAACAAAAAGCCCAAGTTCAATCTTCCTCGCACCGCGGAAGTCCGGCCGTGCGAATGGCCTTGTGACGCGTTCTTGAGGGCCGCCCGAATTCATGATGACTTTTATTACTTGGCTGAGAAAGCAGGCCTCACCGACTTCCTCTACGACCAGCGCGAACAGTTTCTCCTACTAACTAATACTTTCGTGCAAAATTTTTATTTCCATGCTAGGAAATCACCACCGTCAGTGGAGTTTCACTTATATGATGAGGTTAGGGAGATGTCACTCCATGATTTTTGTCGAGTCTGCAAGATACCCTTTGTGGGCAGTATCGAGGAACCACATCGTAGTGATGTGGAGGAGTTTATTGATATAATTACTGTAGGGGAAACGAGGAAAGTTTCTGATGCACGAATTACTAGTGTACATTTTCCTGTTCTACGTTACTTTGCGATATTTGCTAGTAGATGCTTAATTGGTTGCGGGAACAGTGGAAATCTCTGATCTTGTTATATTGCACCATGCTTTGTTTCATGATACAACTTTCAGCTTAGGTGCTATTGTTGCTAAACGGTTAAGTCTGAACCATACAAAGGGCCCCATCTTTGGTGGTATCTTTGCTTCTCGCCTTACTGAACATTTTGAGATACCTATTAGGCATTATGAGAAAGAGGAAAAGTTGCTGCCCACTATTTTTCTGGATTATAAGAGTATGGTAGCACATGGGTTTATTGTTAAAAATAAGAAGAAGATGCTTAAGTATAATATGATATTTGGTAAAACTCACTGTGAGACTATTATCTTGCCTGCACCCTCTTTGTTTAACATACTTTCAGGCACGTAGCTCATCGTGCCCGAGGCCATTTATGCATACTGGAGGATAACACCAGCCCTAGAGCCAGAGCCAGAGCCACCACTTGACCCATATAGACAGTCCGTTTATCAGTGGGATCCGAAGGAGATCGCTAACTAGTGGCACCCGGAGGATCCTCCTCAGTACACCGAAGAGAGTAGCTTCGAGCAGTGGCCATAGACCAACTTAGGCCAAAAGCCTAAGCTTGGGGGAGTATGTATTTCTCACTTACATTTATGGTCGCACACTCATGCTAGTTGTCAGTGCTCATACTTTTTCATTGTAATATCCATGCTAGTTTATTTTCTTTTCTTGCCTTCTTCTTGTGTGTTTGAAAAAACCTTAAGAAAAACCAAAAAAATTAGTTATAGCTTTTAGCTAGTTTACTTTCCATGCTAATAGTAGTAATCAAAAGAAAACCCAAAAAAGATTTCTCATTCTTCTTTTACTTGTTGGGAGATTTCCCGTGTAAATAGTTTCATTTCTTTTCTTTTTTGGGGGGGGGGGTCGAGAGGAGAAGACCACGATGAAAAATGTTGAATGGCTCTCATATGCATTATTGTTGATCTAATCAAGAGCCCACATTACCTTGTCTTCTCCTTTGTATTAAATGGTTGAAGATTCCAGCTTAGTCCAATGCACGTGCACTATTATTATTATCCACACTGTTCGGTCATGCGAGTGAAAGGCAATAATGACGATATATGATGGACTGATTGAGATGAGAAAAGCTGGTATGAACTCGACCAATCATGTTTTTGTAAATATGATTAGTCCACCATTCCCGATTCAGCCCATTATGGATGAAACATGTTTGCAATGACAATTAGAGATTATAGTTGCTCATGCCATGCTTAATTAGCTAGGAGTTTATAATGGTTTACCTTGCGTGGCAACATGCTATTAAAATGGCTGTGATGTGGTATGATAGGGTGCTATCCTCCTTTGAATGATTTGAGTGGCTTGACTTGGCACATGTTCACACATGTAGTTGAAACAAAATCAACATAGCCTCCATGGTATTTATGTTCATGGTGATTTATATCCTACTCATGCTTGCACTCATTGTGGATTAATCTTAATGCATGTTCACGACTGTTGTCACTCTCTAGTTGGTCGCTTCCCAGTCTCTTTCTAGCCTTCACTTGTACTAAGCGGGAATACTGCTTGTGCATCCACTTCCATAAACCCCTAAGTTATGCCATATGAGTCCACCATACATTCCTATATGCGGTATCTACCTGTCGTTCCAAGTAATTTGTATGTGCCAAACTCTAAACCTTCAAATGAAATTCAGTTTTGTATGATCGAATAGCTCATGTATCAACTAGGGATGTCTATATCTTCCATGCTAGGTGGGTTATTCTCATGATGAGTGGACTCCACTCATCACTCACGAGAAAATGGTCGGTAACCGGGATGCCCAGTCCCATGCTCAAATCAAATCAAAATAATTGCAAACAAAACTCCCCCAGGATTGTTGTTAGTTGGACGGCACCCGTTGTTTCAGACAAGCCATGGATTGATGTTTGTTGGTGGTGGGGGAGTATAAACTTTACCATTCAGTTTGGGAACCGCCTATAATGTGTGTAGCATGGAAGATATCGAGATCTCTTGGTTGTTATGTTGACAATGAAAGTGTACCACTCAAAATATCATTTATCTCTTTTTCAAAACTCGATCTCTGGCACCTCTACAAATCCCTGCTTCCCTTTGTGAAGGGCTTATCTATTTACCTTTATGTCGAGTCATCATCCTCTTATTAAAAAGCACTAGTTTGAGAGCACTGCTGTCATTTGCATGCATTGCTATTAATTTACATTGACTATGACTGTGACTGGATCTCTTTTACCATGAATTACAATGTCTAGTCAGTCCTTGATCTTCACGGGTGCTCTGCATTTTTGTTTTGCGGTCTCGGAAAGGGCTAGCAATATACCATCTTGTTATATAATATTATAATTGTTTGAGAAAGTGTTGTTATCCGAGATTTATTATTATTTCTCGCTAGTTGATTATGCGATTGATGTGAGTAAACATGAGACCTAAATGTTATTGTGAATATGGTTAGTTCATAATCTTTGTTGAAAACTTAAATGCTGGCTTTACATATTTGCAACAACAAGATCAAACGGAGTTTGTAGAAGTTTTTCTTTATGACTTTCAGTTTGTCAACTGAATTGCTTGAGGACAAGCAAAGGTTTAAGCTTGGGGGAGTTGATACGTCTCCAACGTATCTACTTTCGCAAACACTTTTTCCCTTGTTTTCGACTCTAACTTGCATGATTTGAATGGAGCTAACCCGGACTGCCGTTGTTTTCAGCAGAACTGCCATGGTGTTATTTTTGTGCAGAAATAAAAGTTCTCGGAATGACCTGAAAATCCATGGAGCAACTTTTTGGAATTAATAAAAAATACTGGTGAAAGAATCAGCATCAGGGGTCCCACACCCTGTCCACGAGGGTTCAGGGCGTGCCCCCTAGGGCGCGCCCCTGCCTTGTGGGCCCCTTGGGACTCCACCGACCTCAACTCCAAATCCATATATTCACTTTCGGGGAGAAAAAAAATCAGAGAGAAGGATTCATCGCATTTTACGATACAAAGCCGCTGCCAAGCCCTAATCTTCCTCGGGAGGGCTGATCTGGAGTCCGTTCGGGGCTCCGGAGAGGGGAATCCGTCGCCATCATCATCATCAACCATTCTCCATCACCAATTTCATGATGCTCACCGCCGTGCGTGAGTAATCCCATCATAGGCTTGCTGGACGGTGATGGGTTGGATGAGATTTACCATGTAATTGAGTTAGTTTTGTGAGGGATTGATCCCTAGTATCCATTATGTTCTAAGATTGATGTTTCTATGACTTTGCCATGCTTAATGCTTGTCACTAGGGCCCGAGTGCCATGATTTCAGATCTGAACCTATTATGTTTTCATGAATATATGTGTTGGCACGCGAAATCGCCGCGCAACACCAGGATATTTGTCGTGCTTTTGTGACGATGAACGATTGCTTTACGAGCAAAGCAACAAAGATTTCCTCGCTTTCATGGAGGAGAGACGACCATTTTACAGCGCAAAATGACAAAGATCAACCAAACCCTAGGGCTGCTAGGGCTCGGCAGGAAGTAGCGAAAGAAAATAGACGTACGTGAAAAAGTAATGTTTGTATTGATAGATCAATTACTGGGGTTTTCCAATCGGCCATGGCCTTACATATATACGGCAGGCTGGACTTGGTGTATAAGATTACAACTCTGAAGCTAAAACCGATCAGGACTAGCCTTTCTTGATTCGGTTACCATGTAGCATACTTCTACAAAAAATATAATTGCCCATCTAAGTACATAACAAATCTAGGACATATCCACGTACATGCAGTCTTGCATATATGAATAAAGTATTCCAGCCACGTCGCCATCACACTAAATATAGTGGCTAAGCATACACTACAGGAATCAGCTACTTTGCTGTCTGCCAGGGCGGACAACAAAGGCAGGAACGGCGGACGACAAATGCCTTTGCCGTCTACCGCGGACGACAAAAGGCTCCGGCAAAGTAAGAATCGGCAAAGAGCTACTTTGCCGTCTGCTTCCGGAGGTTGACGGCAAAGGGTCCTTTGCCATAAGCAGCGGACGGCAAAGAAAGCTGGCGGCAGTAAATACGCTGTTAGTCTGTTAGATGGCTAACGGCAGCCTTTGCCGTCAGCTGCTGACGGCGAAAATAATCTGGCCTTTGCCGTCCGCCAGGTGACGTCAGCTGGACGTCACTGCCCACCTAGGCTTTGTCGTCCGCCACTATAGGCAAATGCGGTGATCCTTTGCCGTCTACCATTGTAGGCAAACTAGCCAAATGGGTCAGCTCCCAAGGAGCACAGGTGGCCGCCGCGTGGCTTCTTTGCCGTCTGCGGCGGACGGCGAAGGGTCCTTTGCCATCAGCGGCTGACGGCAAAGATGATGCATTGCCTCTTTTTTTTTGTTTTTTTTAAATCCAACAATTTTCACAGCAAATATATATGATATATATATATATATCACAGGGCTATTTAACAGCAAACATATGACATATCCAGCACATAAGTTTCATCGTACATACATATATAGTTCCATCCATTCATACATAGCAAGTTGCACATACATATTACAATGCTAAGTTTCATCAAGATAGCAAGTTCCATCGTAGCAAGCTAGAAGAATACTAGAAGAGAATGAAATAAAAAACAAGCACTCCATCATAGCAAGCTAGCTTCCGTGAAGTGAACGAAATCTGCAAAATGGCAAATAAGAAAGTTAGGAAAAGGTGACTAGAAGAAGAAGACTAGAAGAAGAAGCACTCCATCGTTTGTGAGGTAACTTAGGTGAAATGGGTCGTTTATGAGCTAACCTAGGTGAAATGGATCATTTATGAGCTAACTTAGGTAAAATGCATCATTTTAGAGCTAACGTAGGTAAGATGGGTCATTTTGGAGCTAACCTAGGTAAAATGGGTCATTTTAGAGCTAACGTAGGTAAAATGGATCATTTTGAAGATAATCTAGGTAAAATGGGTCATTTTAAAGCTAACTTGGGTAAAATGGATCATTTATGAGCTAACTAAGGTAAAATGGGTCATTTTAGAGCTAACTTAGGTAAAATGGATCGTTTATGAGCTAACTAAGCTAATTATGCCGTTTTTTTACATAAGTAAGCTAAGTACATGTCATTATTGAGCAAACCTAGTTAACTAAGCATATTACAACTAACTTAGGTCATTTTGGAGGAAACAAAGGTAGGTATAGATCGTTTTAGAGCTAACTTAGGTAAAATGGCTGGTTTTGGAGGTCAGTAAGCTTATTAAGTCATTTTGGAGGAAAAGAAGCTAACTCTAGGTCATTATGGTAAGCATATTCCTCCATCTCCTCTTCCGAATCCCGAGCATCATCGTAGTCTTGCACCATGTTTTCCATCCCGGTACCATGCTCGTCGGTGTGATGACGATCCACCTCAGCTCGATCACGTTGGGCAGACTCACCATGATATGTCCACACCGAATAATCGGGCGTAAAACCACTCTTCTACATGTGTTTGCCCATTTCAGCCTCTGTCCAATTTTCCCAATTGTCGCACCGGAAACAGGGGCACCAGGTTTTCCTCTGGCCATTTGCAAATGCGGCTTGCACAAACCCCTTGGTTTTTGTGAACCATTCAGCGCTCCATTTGTTCTGACCAGTGTGACCGGTATACATGCATGCACGATCACTCATCTTGACTTTCAGAGCTACTGGAAACACAACAAATATATATATATATAATTCACCATGTATATATTCATCAGTTGATCTACTTTGTCAATTTTATTACGTCCATGCAACCTACACTCTAATAGGTAATGATAGGTCCTAATCCCACACGAGTATGTGTAGATTGGATTCATTTTCGCATGCTATGCTCTGGATCCGATGCAAAATTTCGGCAGCACCTCCCCGTTGTTCTCCTGATACACGTCTCTGCAATAAACAGAGAGGATGTGTACCTGGAGAACAACAGGGGAGGCACGGACGAAATTTATGCGTCGGATCCGGAGCAAAGCATATGGGAAAACAAACCCAATCTACACATACTCGGGCTGTCCATGGATAGCGTTGGACAATTCGAAAGAATCAAGGTTATAAATATGCAAATGCATGCATATTTATAACTATAACGCTTTCGAACGGGAGACACATATTGGTTACGCATACTGATGATTCAAGACACATATATAGCTAGCTATCAAGTTTCATCGGCACGAAGACCGTAACAAAGAAAATAATTAATGGGGGAGGAGGACATGTCATTTGTGCTCACCCACGAACGAAGGGGCAGAGCTCGTCAAACACACGGCGAGGTTGTCGAACACCAAACCTCGCAGCGATGAAACAACTGCACATTTAAATCTACCCGATCAACACAATTATATATGATGTTTTTCATAATAAAATCGAAAAATATATGACCTAACTCATAATTCACAAATATATGACCCCGTCGGCGTGTCGGGGTCGGGGTGTCAGGGTCAGGGGGTCAGGGGGTCGGGGTGTCGGGGTGTGGTCTCGGGGTCGGGGTCAGGGGGATCAGGGGGTCGGGGTGTCGGGGTCAGGGGGTCGGGGTGTTTCCTTCTATCCTTCTTCTTCTTTCTTTCTCTTCTTCTTCTTCTTTCCTTTCTTCTTCTTCTTCTTCTTTCATCTTTTTTCTACTTCTTTTACTTCTTTTCGTTTATTCTTTTCTTCTTCTTCTACTTCTTCTACTTCTTTTCTTCTTCTTCTTCTTTCATCTTTTTTCTACTTCTTTTCTTTTCTTCCTTTCTTCTTCTTCTACTTCTTTTCTTCTTCTTCTTCTTTCGTCTTTTTTCTACTTCTTCTTCTTCTTTCATCTTTTTTCTACTTCTTTTCTTTTCTTCTTCTTCTACTTCTTCTACTTCTTTTCTTCTTCTACTTCTTTTCTTCTTTTCTTCTTCTTCTTTTTTCATCTTTTTTCATCTAAAACCCACGCGACACTAACAATTAAATCTAACACCCATGCGACACTAAATCTAACACTAACAATTAAACAGCAAAAAAATGAAAAAAAACAGAAAAAAAGAAAAAAAATAACTCACCGGAGCAATGCGACAGTCGGGGCAGTGGGGCGGGTGGGCCGGCGACATGGTGGCGCGCCGGGGCAATGGGACGGTCGGGGCAGTGGGGTAGGTGGGCCGGCGACATGGTGGCGCGCGAGGCGCTGGGGCGGCGTGATGGTGGAGCAACGGGGCGTCGGCGGGTGGGGTGGGGGCGGCAGGGTGGTGGGGCGACGGGGCAAGCGAGGGCGGGGGCGGGGCGGTGGCGGAGGCGGTGCCGGGCGGCGGGATGGTGGGGTGACGGGGCATCGGTGGGTGGGGTGGTGGCGGCAGGGTGGTGGGGCGACGGGGCAAGCGGGGGCGGTGGCAGGGGCGGCAGCGGGTGGTGGGGACGGCGTCGGGTGGCGGGGGCGGCGGTGGGTGGATCTGGTGGCGGGGGGCGTCGGGGAAGAGAGAGGGAGAGAAACGGAGAGAGTAACGGGCGGGGGGGGAGGGCTCGATCGGCCGTTAGTTAGGTTAGTTTAGTTAGCCTTTGCCGTCCGCCAAGCCTTTGTCGTCCGCTTTTTTGTATCTTTGTCGTCTGCTAGCAGACAGCAAAGATGGGGGGGGGGCGTTAAGTTTTTCTAATCGGTTCGTTAGTGGGGGCCACCTCTCTCTTTGCCGTCAGCCAGCTGACAGCAAAGAAGTAACTGATGGCAAAGACCTTCTTTGCCGTCTGCTAGTTGTTTGCCGTCCGCTTTTTGGTAGCTGAACGCAAAGACCTTCTTTGCCGTGTGCTAGCAGACGGCAAAGAACAAGAAGTTGGCAAAATCCCTAATTCTAGTAGTGATATTTATAAATACCTTGAGCCCACCAAGAAAATATTAAATATTCTGGCAACATCGCAAATCAAACTGGATAATGGCCATCAGGACTAAGCATACTTCTTCATATACATAGTGCATGCATCACGCCCATGGTCCAGTATAGGATATGATTCTTCTTAGGACTTGTATCTTCACCTTCCATGAAATTTCCTGTGGCAATACTTCAACAATGCATTAACCGACCAGCTTGATAAATCATTGATTTAATTTGGCTCATCACATACTAAGTAGCCAAATTATACCATCAACACATGCCCCCCTGTTTTTGATATAATTGCATTGACCAAAAATATATAGGAATTGTCGTAGGATAAAGTCGATCATTGATCATATCATTACTCAGGGCAATGTCTAATGATACATCGGCCAAAATTTCTTAGGGCGATATTTCAAATAATATATCGGCCAAATTTGCTCGGGGCGATACTTGAAATAACATATCGGCCACAACATGTTCAGGCCTTCTGCCACATGCTAGGATAATACTTCTTCAAATATTTTCCATTAAGAGCTTTGGACAACTTCTCTCCCTGCAAAGATTGTACAAAATATGAATTTCCAGGAACAATCTCTAGATTTTCATACGGGCCTTCCCAACTCGGCGACCATTTGCCGAATTTTCTATCTTTAGTTCCAATAGGTAAAATCATTTTCCACACTAAATCCCCTATTTGAAACGATTTCTCTCTCACCTTTTTATTATAAGCCTTGGCTACTCTTAATTTCTCCTTCTCAATTTCTTGCAAAACTCTTAATCTCTCTGTTGAAATGTCATCTATCTTATCCATCATCAAATCATTATAATCTACAGCCGACAAATCATTTTATCTGGCCACTCTAAGAGCTTGTAAATTAACCTCTAAAGGTAACACCGCCTCCTGACCATATAGCAGATCATACGGTGCCACTTGAGTTGCTCCATGCTTAGATATCCGATGAGCCCATAAAGCTTCTAAAAGTACCTCATGCCATCTTTTTGGATGCTCCTCAATTTTCTTTTTGATAAGCTTAATTAAAGTTTTATTGCTAGATTTGGCCTGTCCGTTAGCTTGAGCATAGTAAGGCGACGAATTTAACAATTTAATTCCTAAAGATTCGGCAAATTCATGAAATTGATGAGACATAAAAGAAGCACCTTGATCAGTAGTTAAAGTTTGAGGAATACCGAACCTATGAATAATATGCTCTAAAACAAAACTAATAACCTCTTTGTGAGTCATATTTTTCAAAGGAACTGCTTCAGTCCATTTAGTAAAATAATCTATGGCCACTAGGACGAAGCATGTCTTTTAAAAGACGAAGGATGTATTTCACCAATAAAGTCTATTCCCCATCCTGTAAATGGCCACAGCCTAATTATAGGATTCAACATAGCTGCAGGCGCTAACTGTATATTCCCAAAATTTTGACATGCGTCACAACCTTTATAGTACCGAAAACAACCCTCTAGCAAAGTCGGCCAATAAAACCTTGCCCTTTTTAATAACCATCGCATTTTGTGAGCCGACTGATGTGTCCCACATATTCCTTCGTGCACTTAACCCATAGCCACTCTAGATTGATCATAATCCAAGCATTTTAAAAATAACCCATCGATTGTTCGGTGATACAACTCATCATTAAATAAGGTATATTTTAAAACTTGTCGCCGAATTTTTCTATCTCTCGTTTGACTTGGATCCTTTAAATGATTAACTAGAGGAACTCTCCAGTCACTCGGGTCTAAGTTATTTAGTAATTCGGTCCTTTGTGACTCATGCACCGAATCTGCACTACACTGTACAACTAATTGTTCAACTGTGCTTGCCCCAAGTGCACTCTATGGCAAAGTATCCAACATTATAGACTCAGCATGCATCGGCTTTTCTAATATAAAAAACATTCCTTTGCTAATGTGATAACCGGATGCTTGCTGTGCTAAACAATTAGCTCTAGAATTTTCTTCTCTGGGTATATGATGGATGGTGAACGTATCTAGAGACTTAATTATGTCTAAACGTCGGTCCAAATAACTATTTAATAACCCATCAAAATATTGAAATTCGCCTTTAATTTGTTGTATTACCAGAAGCGAACCCCCAAAAGCATCTAGATCCTTTACACCCATATCAACTACAGTTTGTAAACCAAACAGTAAAGCTTCGTACTCAGCTTGGTTATTAGTACAAGGATAATCGAAACGGACCGATGTATCATAAACAACATTATTAGGTGAAATTAAAACATTACCGACACCTTGCCCATCCCTACAAACCGATCCATCAAAATAAAGTTTCCATGGACACACACTAACATAATTGATATTTTCATCACCTTTAATCCTATGATCAACAACGAAATCGGCGATAACTTGACCCTTCATAGCACGCAATGATTCATATGTTAAATCATATTCTATTAGTGCGTAAGCCCACTTTCCAATCCTACCACTAAGAATTGGTTGTTGCAACATATACTTAATGATGTCAGCCTAGCAAGCTACCACACACGTACTAGAAAGAAGATAAGGCCGAAACTTGGTACATGCATAGTATAAAGATAAGCATAACTTTTCAATAAACACGTACCGACTTTCGGTGTTGAGCAAACGACGGCTTAAGTATGCAATGATGTATTCTATGCCGCTGACCTCTTGCACCAACACCGAACCGATCACCCTATCTTCGGCAGCAATGTACAACCTGAACGGCGCACCGGACATGGGCGCCCGCAATATTGGAGGATTTGACAAGCATTGCTTTAGATTATTGAAAGCATATCATTGCTCTGCCCCCCAAGTAAATTCGGCTGCATTCTTTACCCGAAGCAGAGGAACAAACGATTCAATTTTTCCTGCAAGGCTAGATATGAATCGTCTCAAGTAATTAATTTTTTCTAACAACTTTTGCACATACCTTTTACACGTGGGTTCCTCCAAATTTCTAATTGCCTCCACTTTCTTAGGGTCAATCTCTATGCCATTTTCATGAATTATGAATCCTAAAAACTTACCAGCCGACACGCAAAAAGCACATTTGAGTGGGTTCATTTTTAATCCATACCGGCGCATCCTTTCAAAAGCTAATCTTAAATCCGCTAAATGATGACCAAACCCATCCGATTTAACAACTATGTCATCAATATATATTTCTAGTACAATGCCTAGAAGATCATGAAAAATTAAATTCATAGCGCGTTGGTATGTAGCACCGGCATTTTTAACCCAAATGTCATAACGACCCACTCAAATAAACCAACAACACCTGGGCAACGAAAAGCAACCTTAGACATATCTTGTTCGGCCATGAATATTTGATTGTAACCTGCATTACCATCTAAAAAGCTAATCACTTTATGTCCCGACGCATCATTAATAAGCATGTCGGCTATAGGCATAGGATATTCATCGTTCGGAGTAGATTTATTCAAATCTCTAAAATGAACAAAGATTCTAATATTACCTGTATTTTTCTTTTCCACGGGCATAATATTAGAAACCCAATCTGCATATCTACGCGGCCGAATAAACTTAGCTTTTAACAACCGATCAACCTCCTCTTTGATGCGGTCATACAAATTAGGATGGAAACTTCTACGAGGTTGTTTATGCGGCCTAAAACCGGATTTAATAGGTAATCTATGTTCTACTAAATCTCTACTCAAACCGGACATCTCAGTATAATTCCAAGTAAAGCAATCAATGAATTCTTTGAGTAATAAACATACCTTACTTTTCTGATCAGCTTTCAAGCTAGTTTTCATGAATATAGGCCTCGGGATACTTCCATCACCAATATCAATTTCTTCAAGTGGATCAGCCAATGAGAATCCTTGTCCAAGCTTTTCCATGTCATCAAAATCTTCAATTGTTTCATGCATATCGCTCTTTCCGGAATGATACTCCTCCGTGCGTCTTTGTAGCCACTTAATATTATCATCTTTATTCAACATTTATATAGATAAATCATTCAGCCGAGCTATGTCAGCCGACTGTGGATTTTGTAGGTACAAAACCATCTCTACCGATACTAATATAATCATAATCCGACAAATCCCTACCGGTCAAATATCGCATGTCACCATGTTGCCAATCAACCGGCGCCTCCGTCAAAGCAATGCAAGAAGAATTGTCCGCCTCAATCACCTCGACATCATCATTAACCCACTGAATTAAGCATTGATGAAGAGTAGAAGGGATGCTACAATTTGCATGAATCCAGTCGTGTCCCAAAAGAATATTATACCAGCCTTTGACATCGACAACAAAAAATGCAGTCGACAATGTTTTGCTTCCGACTGTGAGCTCCATAGAAATAACACCCTTAGCATCGGACAATTCTCCTAAGAACCCACTAAATCCCATGTTGGTCTTCATTAACTCGCTCTCTTTTCGGTTCAGTTTAGAAAATACCGAAAATGGCATAATATTAACACCTGCACCGCCATCAACAAGCATGCGACCAATAGGCTTACCATCAATGTGACCTCTGATAAATAATGGCTTTAGGTGCTGCCCATGCTTCTCTGGTTTCTCAAATGTAGCGTTCTTTTGGGCCAAGAACAAGTTCAACAATTTTTGCCTCGGGCACGCGAAATTCAGCAGGCAATGCGAACACCATATTAACATCCATATCAGTTGGTACATCTTTATTATTCTCTAAATTTTCTGCTATAATGATGTCATCCGTATTTTTATTTTCCTCTATTGCGATGCGCTTCTCCTTCCAAGTCTTTGTAGGCATCATTGGTTTATCCTGATTGAACCATCTATCGCGCTTCTTCTCAGCTATCTCTTCCTTTATTTCCAATGTCTGCAGTCGCTATACATGTCGTTTCTGAGTGTGGGTAAGTCCATTCGGGCACCACTGCGGTCCTGGTTTAGTCCCTGGCGTGACAGACTTAATTTGGCTGCCCCCCCCCCCCCGGGTCCTTCAGCCTATACTGGCGTACTTCTATTTTTCTCGCAAACATTTCATCTCTGGCCAAAAAACTTCTCTGCTGATCATATATGGTACTGGAATTAAATCCCTGGCCGCGTACATTGCCTGAGTCCCAACGTGTAGATGTACTAGTATTAGACTTGAAACTCCTCGGAGGCAAACTCTTGGACGTTCCTTGTAACAGTTCTTTACGATCAAATCAGCTTGTGTGCTAGCCGATTTAGGCTTCTGAATAGTACTTGAGGATATAGCATCCGACCGTGCATGCGGGTTATGCCCAGAATTAGTTTTCTTTTCAAATTGATTAGACTGGCCAGCTTGCCGCCACTTTACACCATTACTTTTCTCCTCCCTACCGAGAGCTTCTTTTGAGACACTGCTTGTTTCTGTACATTTGACAACACCTTCATCAGACTCTTGTTTTGCTATTTTTAGACCATGATCAGCATCCAAATCATCTGAATTTTTTGCTGCTTTAGTTTCAGCATGCTTCACCGGCATCCATACGCGCTTGTAGTTGCCCTTATAGTTATTGTGCTCTGCACTGCGTACCGGTGAATGACCTCCTCGAATCTCAATGGCGTTATGTGATCTAGCTTCCTCACAGAAACGATCCCTTTTCTCATGTACGTTTGGTCTGAACATAGGCCTCGGCGGGATCCATCCCGACTGAAAATAACCTACTGGCCCTGTAGGATATGGTGCCCAAGGATTAAACCCCCATGGAGGAAACTGCGAATACATATGAGGTGCGCACCCCCAATATGTCGGCTCCATTGCAAAATACGGCTGTTGGTCATATGCACTTCCTTGCCATTGCTCATGACTATGAGGTCCAGAAGGAGATCTAGGACGCTTATTACCTTCGAGCCGATTAAACACATTGTTGGTCTTGCGTGAGGTATATTTTTTAAACAACATGCTAACTGTCGGCTTTGGCCCTGGAGCTTGTCTCCTTCCTCCGTTGACTTTCCACACTCCTATTTCTGGATTTTTTTTGGTTTGATCATCCTTGGAGGAGCACTGTTATCAACAACATTTTTCTCTCTTGCGGATTCGGTCTGATCCGAACGAATAAGCATTTTTTTACTCTCAAGCTCGACCATATTGATAGGAAAAGGGTCGTTGTCGAGCTTCATCTTAGGACCTTGTGCAAACGTCAATCGTCCTTCATTGATGGCCAATTGCACCTGTCGACGAAACACGTTACAATCATTAGTAGCATGAGAAAAAGAATTGTGCCACTTACAATAAGCTCTTCTACCCAATTCTTCTGGAGGTGGAATTACATGACCCTCTCTTACTCTAATTAATTTATTCTGCAATAACATATCAAAAATTCTATTACACTTGCTAACATTAAAAGTGTATTTAATTTCATCTCTTCTAGCAGGTGTAGGTTTCAAAGCAGAACATGCAAATGGTTTTGACTTTGGCGCTTGAACCCATTCAGCTACACATATGTTAACATCATCCTCACTAGCCGAATCACTATCATAATTTAAGGCGTTAATGACATGGTTATCCTTCTCTTTATTTCTATTTTCCTTAAACCGGTTGTATTGTTTAATTTCCTTAGCCCGGTTTTCCTGCGCCAAAGCCTTCTGCAAAACTTGATTAACATCTAAAAATTCTTGCCCTTCTAGTTTATCCTCAATATGAGCAAGTAGAACCGAAAAGGCAAGATCGGCTAAATCCTTTTCGGCTATGGTCAAGCTGAAACATCGGTTTTTGACATCCCTAAACCTTCTAATATAATTATGAACATGCTCATTATATTTCTGCCAAACCATAGTTAGATCTGAAAGTCGAAGTTCTGTTTCACCGCTATAAAAATACTCATGAAAATTTTGCTCCAATTGTGCCCATGTTGAAATCGAATTAGGAGCAAGCGATGTAAACCAAGTAAATGCAGTACCGAATAAAGATAATGGAAACAATTTTAATCTATAAACATCCGATGTGCCGACCTCGCTGCATTGTACTAAAAATTGTCTCACATGCTCAAAAGTAGATCTACCATCTTCCCCCATAAATTTAACAAAATCTGGAATTCTAAAACCACGAGGATATGGTGTCGAGTCAAAATAATCAGGGTATGGTTTTTGATATGCACGTGCTCTACCCTTGGGTTCTAAACCAAATTCTCTAAGTATATTAACAAGCTGATCCTTAAAATTATCATTGGGCTGTATAGAACTGGCTTCTGGAGCAGATGAAACACAAGCACGTGGCGGAAACTCCGACAACGAAATTTGAGCATGTGAAGTTTGCAACAGAGTCCCACTAAAATATGAATCGGGTACCGGCCCGTACGGAACCTCGGTAGCAACAGGCGACAGTGGTGGTGTACTATATGCTACTCTCTGATAACTAGGCTGCTGCAAATTAGAATTAAAACCAAAACTTCGGTTATTGTTATTGTGATTTTGTGGAACCCAAGTCGAAACAATAGGAGCAGTAGTACTAGGAACTAAATTATTAGCCGAACTACCAACATAGTTCCGGCCATCCAAATTATTGTTTAAAGGAACATGAGGCTGCATAGCATTAGCCGATGCACTAGGCGTATGTATATTACTTGGAAAATTGTTAAACCTGCTACTGTCTGGTGGCATCTGTCTTTTTCCAAAATACTCATCATTGACTTGCAGCACTAATGAGCGTACATGACCAGGTAGACATTTTTCAAGATCGTTATTAAACTGCTCCTTAAATTCTTCAAGTCTATTAGCTACTGCTTGAGTAATTGTACGTGTCGTATTTTCCATATCAGAACCATATTTACTAGCTACAGACACATTAATTAGATGAGCAATTTCTTCGGTTGAGTTTTTTACCTGAGCATCGGAAGGGCTCAGAACTACCTTTTTGACAACACCGTTCCTCGTCTTCGCGTATCCAGCCAACTTGAGCTTCAACCTCTCAACCTTTTCTTTCTCAAGCTCCTCTTCAAGCTCGCGCTGAACATCTTCCGACAGATCGTCGAGTGTGACGGTGATGACGTTCTCCAGGTCGATGTCGCTACCATTCTTGGAATCGGTACTCATCATGTAGCTCTTCTTCTTCTCGTCCCAGCGGAGTCGCCAATTGTGTTGGCATGCGAAATCGCCACGCAAACCCAAGATATTTGTCATGCTTTCATGACGACGAATGATTGCTTTACGAGCAAAGCAACAAAGATTTCCTCGCTTTTGTGGAGCAGAGACGACCGTTTTACAGTGCAAAACGACAAAGATCAACCAAACCCTAGGGCTGCTAGGGCTTGGCAAGAAGTAGCGACAGAAAATAGGCGTATGTGAAAAAGTAATGTTTCTATTGATAGATCGATTGCTGGGGTTTTCCAATCGGCCATGGCCTTACATATATACGGCACGCTGGACTTGGCGTATAAGATTACAACTCTGAAGCTAAAACCGATCAGGACTAGCCTTTCTTGATTCGGTTACCATGTAGCATACTTCTACAAAAAATATACTTGCCAATCTAAGTACGTAACAAATCTAGGCCATATCCACGTACATGCAGTCTTGCATATATGAATAAAGTATTCCGGCCACGTCGCCATCACACTATATATAGTGGCTAAACATATGTATAAATACCTTGAGCCCACCAAGAAAATATTAAATATTCCGGCAACGTCGCAAATCAAACTGGATAATGGCCATCAGGACTAAGCATACTTCTTCATACACGTAGATATATATCACTTGCATGCATCACGCCCATGGTCCAGTATAGCATATGATTCTTCTTAGGACTTGTATCTTCACCTTCCATGAAATTTCCTGTGGCAATACTTCAACAATGCATTAACCGATTAGCTTGATAAATCATTGATTTAATTTGGTTCATCACATACTAAGTAGCCAAATTATACCATCAACACAACACATATCCTGGTGTTGCGCGGCGATTTCGCGTGCCAACACAATTGGCGACTCCGCTGGGGACGGGAAGAATAAGAGCTACACGATGAGTACCGAGTCTAAGAACGGGAGCGACATCGACCCCGAGAACGTCATCGCCGTCACACTCGACGATCTGTCGGAAGATGTTTGGCGCGAGCTTGAAGAGGAGCTTGAGAAAGAAAAGGTTGAGAGGTTGAAGCTCAAGTTGGCTGGATACGCAAAGACAAGGAACGGTGTCGTCAAGAAGGTAGTTTTGAGCCCTTCCAATGCTTAGGTAAAAAACTCAACCGAAGAAATTGCTCATCTAATTGATGTGTCCGTAGCTAGTAAATATGGTTTTGATATGGAAAATACGACACGTACAATTACTCAAGTAGTAACTAATAGACTTGAAGAATTTAAGGAGCAGTTTAATAACGATCTTGAAAAATGTCTACCTGGTCATGTACGCTCATTAGTGCTTCAAGTCAATGATGAGTATTCTAGAAAAAGACCGATGCCACCAGACAGTAGCAGATTTAACAATTTTCCAAGTAATGTACAGACACCTAGTGCATCGGCTAATGCTATGCAGCCTCATGTTACTTTAAACAATAATCTGGATGGCCGGAACTATGTTGGTAGTTCGGCTAATAATTTAGTTCCTAGTACTACTGCTCCTATTGTTTCCACTTGGGTTCCACAAAATCACAATAACAATAACCGAAGTTTTGGTTTTAATTCTAATTTGCAGCAGCCTAGTTATCAGAGAGTAGCATATAGTACGCCACCACTGCCGCCTGTTGGTACCAGGGTTCCATACGGGCCGGTACCCGATTCATATTTTAGTGGGTCTCCGTTGCAAACTTCACATACTCAAATTTTGTTGCCTGAGTTTCCGCCGCATGCTTGTGTTTCATCTGCTCCACAAGCCAGTTCTATACAGTCCAATAATAATTTTAAGGATCAGCTTGCTAATATACATAGAGAATTTGGTTTAGAACCCAAGGTAGAGCACGTGGATATCAAAAACCATACCCTGATTATTTTGACTCGACAACATATCCTCGTGGTTTTAGAATTCCGGATTTTGTTAAATTTACGGGGGAAGATGGTAGATCTACTTTTGAGCATGTGGGACAATTTTTAGCACAATGCAGGGACGTCGGCACATCAGATGTTTATAGATTAAAATTGTTTCCATTATCTTTATCTGGTACTGCATTTACTTGGTTTACATTGCTTGCTCCTAATTTGATTTCAACATGGGCACAATTGGAGCAAAAATTTCATTAGTATTTTTGTAGCGGTGAAACAGAACTTCGACTTTCAGATCTAACTATGGTTAGGTAGAAATATAATGAGCAGGTTCATGATTATATTAGGAGGTTTAGAGATGTCAAAAACCGATGTTTCAGCTTGACCATAGCCGAAAAGGATTTAGCCGATCTTGCCTTTTCGGGTCTACTTGCTCATATTAAGAATAAACTAGAAGGGCAAGAATTTTTAGATGTTAATCAAGTTTTGCAGCAGGCTTTGGCGCAGGAAAACCGGGCTAAGGAAATTAAACAATACAACCGGTTTAAAGAAAATAGAAATAAAGAGAAGGATAACCATGTGGTTAACGCCTTAAATTATGATATTGATTCAGCTAGTGAGGATGATGTTAACATATGTGTAGCCGAATATGGGTTCAAGCGCCAAAGTCAAAACCATTTGCATGTTCTGCTTTGAAACCTACACCTGCTAGAAGAGATGAAATTAAATACACTTTTGATGTTAGCAAGTGTGATAGAATTTTTCATATGTTATTGCAGAATAAATTAATTAGAGTAAGAGAGGGTCATGTAATTCCACCTCCAGAAGAATTGGGTAGAAGAGCTTATTGTACGTGGCACAATTCTTTTTCTCATTCTACTAATGATTGTAACGTGTTTTGTCGACAGGTGCAATCGGCCATCAATGAAGGACGATAGACGTTTACATAAGGTCCTTAAATGAAGCTCGACAACGGCCCTTTTCCTATCAATATGGTCGAGCTTGAGAGTAAAAAAATGCTTATTCGGTCGGATCAGACCGAATCCGCAAGAGAGAAAAATGTTGTTGATAAATATGCTCCTCCAAGGATGATCAAACCAAAAAAATCTAGAAATTGGAGTGTGGAAAGTCAACGCAGGAAAGAGACAAGCTCCAAGGCCGAAGCCGACAGTTAGCATGTTGTTGGAAAAATAGACCTCACGCAAGACCAACAATGTGTTTAATCGGCTCGGAGGTAATATGCGTCCTAGATCTCCTTCTGGACATCACAGTCATGAGCAATGGCAAGGAAGTGCATATGACCAACAGCCGTATTTTGCAATGGAGCCGACATATTGGGGTTGTGCACCTCCAATGTATCCGCAGTTTCCTCCATGGGGGTTTAATCCTTGGGCGCCATATCCTACAGGGCCAGCAGGTTATTTTCAGCCGGGATGGATCCCTCCACCTATGTTCAGACCAAACGTACATGAGAAAAGGGCTCGTTTCAATGAGGAGGCTAGATCACATAACGCCATCGAGATTCGAGGAGGTCAATCACCGGTACGCAGTGTAGAGCGCAACAAGTATAAGGGCAACTACAAGCGCGTATGGATGCTGGTGAAGCGTACTGAAAAAAATTCAGATGATTTGGGTGTTGATCATGGTCTGAAAATAGCGGAACACTAGTCAGACGAAGGTGTTTTCAATTGTACAGAAACAAGCAGTGTCTCAAAAGAAGCTCTCGGTACAGAGGAGAAAAGTAATGGCGTAAAGTTGCGGCAAGCTGGCCAGTCTAATCAATTTGAAAAGCAAACTAATTATGGGCATAACCTGCATGCACGGCCTGATGCTATATTCTCACCTACTATTCAGAAGCCTAAATCGGCTAGCACGCAAGCTGATTTGATCATAAAGAATTGTTGCACAGAAACGTCCAAGAGTTTGCCTCCGAGCAGTTTCAAGTGTAATACTAGTACATCTACACGTTGGGACTCACGCAATGTACGTGGCCTGGGATTTAATTCCAGTACCGTATATGATTAGCAAAGAAGTTTTTTGGCCAGAGATGAAATGTTTGCCAGAAAAATAGAAGTACGTCAATATAGGCCGAAGGACTCGGGGGGTAGCCAAATTAAGTCTGTCGCGCCAGGGACTAAACCAGCACCGCAGTGGTGCCCGAATGGACTTACACACACTCAGAAATGACGTGTACAGCGACTGCGAACATTGGAAACAAAGAAAGAGATAGCTGAGAAGAAGCACGATAGATGGTTCAATCAGGATAAACCAATGATGCCTACAAAGACTGGGAAGGAGAAGCGCATCGCAGCAGAGGAAAATAAAAATACGGATGACATCATTATTTCAGAAAATTTAGAGAATAATAAAGATGTACCAACTGATATGGATGTTAATATGGTGTTCGCATTGCCTGCTTAATTTCACGCGCCCGAGGTAGAAATTGCTGAACTTGTTCTTGGCCCAAAGAATGCTACATTTGAGAAACGAGAGAAGCATGGGCAGCACCTAAAGTCATTATTTTTTAGAGGCCACATTGATGGTAAGCCTATTGGTCACATGCTTGTTGATGGTGGTGCAGGTGTTAATATTATGCCATTTTCAGTATTTTCTAAACTGAACCGAAAAGAGAGCGAGTTAATGAAGACCAACATGGGACTTAGTGGGTTCTCAGGAGAATTGTCCGGGGCTAAGGGTGTTATTTCTATGGAGCTCACAGTCGGAAGCAAAACATTGCCGACTGCATTTTTTGTTGTCGATGTCAAAGGCCGGTATAATATTCTTATGGGACGCGACTGGATTCATGCAAATTGTTGCATCCCTTCTACTCTTCATCAATGCTTAATTCAGTGGGTTAATGATGATGTCGAGGTGATTGAGGCAGAAAATTCTTCTTGCATTGCTCTGACGGAGGCGCTGGTGGATTGGAAACACGGTGACATGTGATGTTTGATCGGTAGGGATTTATCGGATTATGATTATATCAGTATCGGTAGAGATGGTTTTGTACCTATAAATGCACAGCCGGCTGACATAACTCGGCTTAATGATTTATCTATATAAATGATGAATAAAGACGATAGTATTAAGTGGCTACAAAGACGCACGGAGGAGTATCGTTCCGGAAAGAGCGATATGCATGAAACAATTGGAGATTTTGATGACATGGAAAAGCTTGGACAAGGATTCTCATCGGCTGATCCACTTGAAGAAATTGATATTGGTGATGGAAGTATCCCGAGGCCTACATTTATCAAAGCTAGCTTGAAAGCCGATCAGAAAAGTAAGGTATGTTTATTACTTAAAGAATTCGTTGATTGCTTTGCTTGGAATTATACTGAGATGTCCGGTTTGAGTAGAGATTTAGTAGAACATAGATTACCTATTAAATCTTGTTTTAGGCCGCATAAACAACCTCGTAGAAGTTTCAATCCTAATTTGTATGACCACATCAAAGAAGAGGTTGATCGGTTGTTAAAAGCTAAGTTTATTCGGCCGTGTAGATATGCAGATTGGCTTTCTAATATTGTGCCCGTGGAAAAGAAAAATACTGGTAATATTAGAATCTGTGTTGATTTTCAAGATTTGAATAAAGCTACTCCTAAAGATGAATATCCTATGCCTATAGCCGACATGCTTATTAATGATGCGTCGGGACATAAAGTGATTAGTTTTTTAGATGGTAATGAAGGTTACAATCAAATATTTATGGCCGAACAAGATATGTCTAAGACTGCTTTTTGTTGCCCGGGTTTTGTTGGTTTATTTGAGTGGGTTGTTATGACATTTGGGTTAAAAAATGTCGGTGCTACATACCAACGCGCTATGAATTTAATATTTCATGATCTTCTAGGCATTGTACTAGAAATATATATTGATGAAATAGTTGTTAAATCGTATGGGTTTGATCGTCATTTAGTAGATTTAAGATTAGCTTTTGAAAGGATGCGCCGGTATGGATTAAAAATGAACCCACTCAAATGAGCTTTTGGCGTGTCGGCTGGTAAGTTTTTAGGATTCATGATTCATGAAAATGGCATAGAGATTGACCCTAAGAAAGTGGAGGCAATTAGAAATTTGGACGAACCCACGTGTAAAAGGGATGTGCAAAAGTTGTTAGGAAAAATTAATTACTTGAGACGATTCATATCTAACCTTGCAGGAAAAATTGAATCATTTGTTCCTCTACTTCGGCTAAAGAATGAAGCCAAATTTACTTGGGGGAAGAGCAACAATACGCTTTCAATAATATAAAGCAATGCTTATCAAATCCTCCAATATTGCTGGCGCCCATGTCCGGTGCACCGTTCAGGCTGTACATTGCTGCAGAAGATAGGGTGATTGGTGCGGTGTTGCTGCAAGAGGTTAGCGGCAAAGAATACATCATTGCATACTTAAGCCATCGTTTTCTCGACGCCGAAAGTCGGTACGTGTTTATTGAAAAGTTATGCTTATCTTTGTATTATGCATGTACCAAGTTTTGGCCTTATCTTCTTTCTAGTATGTGTGTGGTAGCTTGCCAGGCTGACGTCATTAAGTATATGTTGCAACAACCGATTCTTAGTGGTAGGATTGGAAAGTGGGCTAACGCACTAATAGAATATGATTTAACATATGAATCGTTGCGTTCTATGAAGGGGCAAGTTATCGCCGATTTCATTGTTGATCATAGGATTAAAGGTGATGAAAATATCAATTATGTTAGAGTGTGTCCATGGAAACTTTATTTTGACGAATCAGTTTGTAGGGACGGGCAAGGTGTCGGTAATGTTTTAATTTCACCTAATAATGTTGTTTATGATACATCGGTCCATTTGGAATATCCTTGCACTAATAACCAAGCTGAGTATGAAGCTTTACTGTTTGGTTTACAAACTGTAGTTGATATGGGTGTGAAGGATCTAGATGCTTTTGGGGATTTGCTTCTGTTAGTACAACAAATTAAAGGCAAATTTCAATGTTTTGATGGTTAGACATAATTAAGTCTCTAGATACGTTCACCATCCATCATATACACAGAGAAGAAAATTCTAGAGCTAATTGTTTAGCACAACAAGCATCCGGTGATCACATTAACAAAGGAATGTTTTTTATATTAGAAAAGCCGATGCATGTTGAGTCTATAATGTTGGATACGTTGCCGCAGAGTGCACTTGGGCCAAGCACAGTTGAACAAATAGTTGTACAGTGTTGTGCAGATTCGGTGCATGAGTCACAAACGACCGAATTAGCAAATAACTTAGACCCGAGTGATTGGAGAGTTCCTCTAGTTAATCATTTAAAGGATCCAAGTCAAACGAGAGATAGAAAAATTCGGCGACAAGCTTTAAAATATACCTTATTTAACAATGAGTTGTATCACCGAACAATCAATTGGTTATTTTTAAGATGCTTGGATTCTGATCAATCTAGAGTGGCTATGGGTGAAGTGCACAAAGGAATATGTGGGACACATTAGTCGGCTCACAAAATGCGATGGTTATTAAAAAGAGTAGGGTTTTATTGGCCGACTTTTCTAGAGGATTGTTTTCGGTACTATAAAGGTTGTGAGGCATGTCAAAAATTTGGGAATATACAGTTAGCGCCCGCAGCTATGTTGAATCTTATAATTAGGCCGTGGCCATTTAGAGGATGGGGCTTAGACTTTATTGGTGAAATACATCCTCCGTCTTCTAAAAGACTTCGCTTCGTCCTAGTTGCCACAGATTATTTCACTAAATGGACTGAAGCAGTTGCTTTGAAAAATATGACTCACACAGAGGTTATTAGTTTTGTTTTAGAGCATATTATACATAGGTTCGGTATTCCTCAAACTTTAACTACTGATCAAGGTGCTTCTTTTATGTCTCATCAATTTCGTGAATTTGCCGAATCTTTAGGAATGAAATTGTTAAATTTGTCGCCTTACTATGCTCAAGCTAATGGACAGGCCGAATCTAGCAATAAAACTTTAATTAAGCTTATCAAAAAGAAAATTGAGGAGCATCCAAAAAGATGGATGAGGTACTTTCAGAAGCTTTATGGGCTCATCGGATATCTAAGCACGGAGCGACTCAAGTGGCACCGTATGATCTGGCATATCGTCAGGAGGCGGTGTTACCTGTAGAGGTTAATTTAAGAGGTCTTAGAGTGGCCAGACAAAATGATTTGTCGGCTATAGATTATAATGATGTGATGATGGATAAGATAGATGACATTTCAGAAGAGAGATTAAGAGCTTTGCGAGAAACTGAGAAGGAGAAATTAAGAGTAGCCAAGGCTTATAATAAAAAGGTGAGAGAGAAATCGTTTCAAATAGGGGATTTAGTGTGGAAAACGATTTTACCTATTGGAACTAAAGATAGAAAATTCGGCAAATGGTCACCGAGTTGGGAAGGCCCGTATAAAATTATAGAGATTGTTCCTGGAAATACATATTTTGTACAATCTTTGCAGGGAGAGAAGTTGTCCAAAGCTCTTAATGGAAAATATTTGAAGAAGTATTATCCTAGCATGTGGCAGGAGGCCTGAACATGTTGTGGCCGATATGTTATTTCAAGTATCGCCCTGAGCAAATTTGGCCGATACATTATTTGAAATATCGCCCTAAGAAATTTTGGCCGATGTATCGTTGGACATCGCCCTGAGTAATGATATGATCAATGATCGACTTTATCCTATGGCAATTCCTATATATTTTTGGTCAATGCAATTGTACCAAAAATAGGGGTGCATGTGTTGATGGTATAATTTGGCTACTTAGTATGTGATGAGCCAAATTAAATCAATGATTTATCAAGCTGATCGGTTAATGCATTGTTGAAGTATTGCCATAGGAAATTTCATGGAAGGTGAAGATACAAGTCCTAAGAAGAATCATATGCTATACTGGACCATGGGCGTGATGCATGCACTACGTATATGAAGAAGTATGCTTAGTCCTGATGGCCATTATCCAGTTTGATTTGCGACGTTGCCAGAATATTTAATATTTTCTTGGTGGGCTCAAGGTATTTACACATATGCTTAGCCACTATATTTAGTGTGATGGCGACGTGGCCGGAATACTTAATTCGTATATGTAAGACTACATGTACGTGGATATGGCCTAGATTTGTTACGTACTTAGATTGGCAAGTATATTTTTTTGTAGAAGTATGCTACATGGTAACCGAATCAAGAAAGGCTAATCCTAATCGGTTTTAGCTTCAGAGTTGTAAACTTATACGCGAAATCCAGCATGCCGTATATATGTAAGGCCATGGACAATTGGAAAACCCCAACAATCGATCTATCAATACAAACATTACTTTTTCACGTATGTCTATTTTCTGTCGCTACTTCCTGCCGAGCCCTAGTAGCCCTAGGGTTTGGTTCATCTTTGCCGTTTTGCACCATAAAACGGTCGTCTCTCCTCCACGAAAGCGAGGAAATCTTTGTTGCTTTGCTCGTAAAGCAGTCGTTCATCGTCATGAAAGCACGGCAAATATCCTGGTGTTGCGCGGCGATTTCGCGTGCCAACAATATGTGAGTTCTTCATCCTTTCTTGCAAGTCAATAGTCACCTACTATGTGTTATGATCCAGCAACCCCGAAGTGACAATAATCAGGACCACTCCCGGTGATGACCGTAGTTTGAGGAGTTCATGTATTCACTAAGTGCTAATGCTTTGGTCCTGTACTCTATTAAAAGGAGGCCTTAATATCCCTTAGTTTCCAATAGGACCCCGCTCCCACGGGAGGGTAGGACAAAAGATGTCACGCAAGTTCTTTTCCATAAGCACGTATGACTATATTCGGAATACATGCCTACATTACATTGATGAACTGGAGCTACTTCTGTGTCATCATATGTTATAAGTGTTACATGAGGAATCACATCTGACATAATTATCCATCACTGATCCATTGCTTACGAGCTTTTCAAATATTGATCTTTGCTTAGTTACTTCTCCATTACCACTGTTACAATTGCTACAAAATTGCTACTGTTACTTTTTCCATTGTTACCGTTACTTCCATACTACTTTGCTACTAAATACTTTGTTGCATATATTAAGTCGTTCGGGTGTGGTTGAATTGACAACTCAGCCGCTAATACTTGAGAATATTCTTTCGCTCCCCTTCTGTCGAATTAATAAATTTGGGTTGAATACACTACCCTTGAAAACTGTTGCGATCCCCTATACTTGTGGTTTATCACGCCTCCACGGTGAGGTGATCCTCCATGGTCTTGGGGTCAGCACGAATGGCATCCATCGCGAACTCATCCGCGCGTGCAGCCGCAATTTGCTTCTCTACTGCCAAATGCTCCTTGAGATCCTAGCTATACCGTGTGCACCTTGGCTTAGGATGGTGCTTATTTGATGGAGGGGTTGGTGATTTGGGTGGAATGCGTTGCGCCGGCGGTCGGGGCATGTGGGATGTGGAAGGAGGAGGAGGATGGGGGTCGGGTGTGGATTACCTGCCTGGATAGACGAGGCTGAGCGGCGTGAAGGAGGTTCGCTGGCGAGGAGGTGGCGCTGCAAGAAAGGAGTGAAGGTTTCAACTTGGAAAGGAAGGCATAAACAGGGGAAATGTGGCTTTTTGTAAGGGGAGGAGGCGGGGAGGTAGATATTTCTACGGAAGCCAAAAATTTGGAATCGGTTCAGCAAAAAAACTGGCGCGCAAAGAGTCATCAGACACGGTCCCTTATTCAGAACTGTGTATGATATGTGAACATCACAAACGATTCAGATAGCTTAACCCGTGTGTGATGAGTTTGAACGTCAAAATTTTTGGTTCGAATTTCCCTGGTTACAGTGGTCATCCACGTCATTGTACAACTTGGGTACACAAAGGAGACTACAACACACCTGGTTACAGTGTTAACATAGGACGACAGGAGTGTTGTGTTAAATTTTGGAATTTTTCTGGGTTCGCTTGGACATTTTTATACATTAACTAGGTTTTCTAGGCATTTTATGTGCATAATTCAAATTTGAACTACATGCACATGCTCCAGTGCATATAAATTGGTTGAAAAATCAAATCTGTGTCCATGGTTGCATTCTTAGGTCCCATGCAAGAAATGGGAATGAATGTCAAACACCCTGCCACCGTCGCTTGGCCACAAACATTGAGATACCTGGTTTTTAAATTCTAGTAAATCCAAAAATCGTCTGAAATTCATCAAACTTGGCATGCTATCATGGAGCGGCATCAACATGCCGTGGTAAATTTTTTGTCCCATTCGGGGCAGTTTGGGTATAAGCTTCTCACAAACCAGAGCTTCTCACAACAAGCATGATGGTTTCAGTAGGGAACGTGCCATGTTTGGGGACCAAACGATACCCGTTGCCTCTTATTGCTTTCAAAAAATTTCTAGTGTCAACATAGAACAATAGGAATGTTGTGTTAAGTTCTGGAATTTTTCAGGGTTCGTTTGGACCTTTTATACATTAACTGGGTTTTCTAGGCATTTTATGTGCACAATTCAAATTTGAACTACATGCACATGCTCCAGTGCATATAAATTGGTTGAAAAATTGAATCTTTGTCCTTGGGTGCATGCTTAGGTCCCATGCAAGATATGGGAATGAATGTCAAACACCCTGCCACCATCACTCGACCGCAAACATTGAGATACCCGGTTTTTAAATTCTAGTAAATCCAAAACTCGTCTGAAATTCATGAAACTGGGCATGTTATCATGGAGCGGAATCAACATGCCGTGGTAAATTTTTTGTCCCATGTGGGGCAGGTTTGGGTATAAGTTTCTCAGAAACCAGAGCTTCTCACAACAAGCGTGATGGTTTCAATAGGGAACGTGCCACCTTTGGGGACGAACGATATTCATCGCCTCTTATTGCTTTCAGAAAAATTCTAGTGTCAACATAGAACAACGGGAGTGTTGTGTTAAATTTTTGAATTTTTCGGGGTTAGTTTGGACATTTTTATACATTAACTAGGGTTTCTAGTCATTTTATGTGCATAATTCAATTTTGAACTACATGCACATGCTCCAGTGCATATAAGTTTGTTGAAAAACCAAATTTGTGTCCTTGCTTGCATGCTTAGGTCCCATGCAAGAAATGGGAATGAATGTCAAACACCCTGCCACCGTCACTCGGTCGCAAACATTGAGATACCTGGTTTTTAAATTCTAGTAAATCCAAAACTTGTCTGAAATTCATGAAACTTGGCATGCTATCATTTAGCAGCATCAACATGGCACGGTAAAAAATTTGTCCCATTTGGGGTAGGTTTGGGTATAAGCTTCTCACAAACCAGAGCTTCTCACAACAAGCGTGATCGTTTCGGTAGGGAACGTGCCACCTTTGGGGATGAAACAATATCTATTGCCTCTTATTGCTTTCAAAAAAATTCTATTGTCAACATAGAACAACAGGAGTGTTCTGTTAAATTTTGGAATTTTAAAGGTTCATTTGGACATTTTTATACATTAATTGGGTTTTCTAGGCATTTTATGTGCATAATTCAAATTTGAACTACATGCACATGATCCAGTGCATATAAATTGGTTGAAAAATCAAATCTGTGTCCTTGGGTGCATGCTTAGGTCCCATGCAAGAAATGGGAATGAATTCCAAACACCAGGGCACGGTTGATTGCCGGCAAAATGTTGAGATACTTTGTTTTTAAATTCTAGTAAATCCAAAACTCGTATGAAATTCATGAAACTTGGCATGCTATCATGGAATGGCACCCGACATGCTGTGGTATTTTTGGTGTCCACTTTGAGAGAAGGCGCACTCGAATAACAACCAACAAAGGCATTAAACAAACATATGTCACTGTAACATCTCAAACATTTTGTATAATTTAAATCATGTGCGTTCTGTTAACCATTCACCTAACGCCATGCCTCACTCTTTTAATGGCTAGGAGGTGTTGTGAAGACAGGTGCTTGAGTGCTTGACTAAATGTGAGGCATGCGAGCTGTACTCCAATGCAGAGGCTCACCAGGAAGCGTGCGAGCTGTATGCCGCACAGGCTCACCAGGAAGTGAGCCCTCTGACTTCCATGGCCGCCCGCCTTGCTCGCATCCTCTCCATTAATGGCGCCCAAGCCGCAGTTTAATATGTTTTTTAAATATAAAACACTCATCGCAAACGTTTTAGTTAGAACACCCGTATGCAAACCGACAACTTTCCCGAGAAGCCAAGGGAAAATGTACCGAGCTGGATTTGTGTAGCTCTGGATCGCAAACGTTTTAGTTAGAACACCCGTATGCAAACTAACAGCTTCCCCAGGAAGCCAAGAGAAAATGTGCCGAGCAGGATTTCTGCAGCTCTTGATCGCAAACGTTTTAGATAGAACACCCGTATGGAAAGTGAGAGCTATGGTCTTTCCCCTTAAGTCGAGGGAAAATCTGCAGTGCAGGATTTTCGCATCCCTTCAACGTAAACGGTTGTTTTGGATGACCCGTGTGCAACCATGTACAAACAATTTGGTAAGATTTGTTTCTTTCATATTGGGTATCTTGCCATTTGTCAAACTGGAAAGATTGACATTTGTTGATCTAGTAATATTGCCATTTGTCAATCCTTGTAACACTGCGATTTGTCAAAATATGCAGTTAAAAATCACTAGCACTATCTAATTTTTGCAACTAATATTCCATAATTAAGCATAGATTTCATTCATAGAGTAAGAAGTCGTTCTTAATTTATAAAAACATTTCAACTCGACAGCTGAACTGATCAAACGTTTCCCCAATTATTGCCAACCACGTACTGAAATAGCTAGTTCAACTATATATACTAGCTAATTTTAAGTATGTTGTACAGTTCCACCACATCTATAGTAAGATGAACTGAACAAGATAGCCCCTAAATACTACTACTACGGAGGGCTTTGTACTACTTCTGACAGCCTCTCCTCTACCGAGCGCGCTCAGTAAGAGGCAGATGACGAGGAGGAGCCTACCGGCGAGTTGGACAACTGTAATATGGTGCCTGCCGCCGCTGCATGTTTAGCGACGCTCGTCAGCTCAAATGCCCTCTGCCACTCGAGATGACCCCTCTTGAAGCGACCAGACTGCTTGTAGATCTCCTGATTCCTCGCCTCTGTGTCGGCATGTGTGGCAGCCATGGCTATGGTAAAGGCTCTTTGCATGCTCGACGAGGTGATCCTCCTCCTCCTCCCGCAGGAACTAGATGTAGCGTGCAAGGTCGCTAACGCACGTGCGGGCCTCCACCTCCGCCTCCCTCCTTCGGGCGGTGGTGGCGGAGCAGGTGATGATCCCGGCGGTTGCCGGTGGGTTGGCATCCACGGCGACCGACGATGGGGTGGCAGCCACGACCACCACCTCCCGCCTTCAGGCCATGGTGGCGGAACAGGGGATGGCCACGGTGGCCGGCAGTGGGGTGGCGGCTAGGACGGTCACCTCCCGCCTTCGTGCTGCGGCGGCGGAGCAGGCGATGGCCCTGGCTTTCGACGGTGGTGTGGCAGCAACGGCGGCCGGCAACAAGTGCCGACGGGCAGCGGCGGCGGAGCGTGTTGTGGTGTTCTACACACACCCAATAGGGACGCCACCCGTACTACACTACACCGGATACTACCCCACCGCCGCAGTGTAGCCTCCCAGCTGTAGCTGTCCCCTAATGACGACAGAGTGGCTGAGTGACGACAATGAACCGGTGGCATTAGCGATTATGGGAGAAGCAGACGAGATAAGCTATAGGGAGGGAGGGGAAAATGTGACGCAGGACTCACCGGCCGTGAGGGTTTATATATCAGGCCGGTAAGCATTGAGATTTTGGGTGATTTCACCGAGTCGGGTGGGAAGCTTGTGCACGAATCTGTGAGGTTGCGCGGGAATGGGCTCACCGATGATTCATTGGCGCCACTTCGACCTCCATTTGGCCAAAAGAACACCCCCTGCACGCTGCGCAAGCTTGCACTGTAAGCCGTCTGCGGCAGCGGGGTGACAAGACGTGCGAGAGGAGGATGAAAGGACACGTACACATACTGTTAATACACAAGAAACATTTGCAATTTAATTACCTACTATACCCCCGTACTAGTTTATAAGTAGGATTTAACTAATAAAATACGAATGCATCTCGCCAAAGATTATATTGTTGGATTCGTATTTGAACATAGTTTCCAGTTATACAATTTTTGTAACATGCATTAACATTTTGTTTGTTAAATTTAAGGTTATATACCAGCAAGCGTTTGCCTGTGACACACATGGCCTATTCCATCACAAACAACTCGGATGGATCAACTGTATGTCACATATCGCACACGCAACTCTAATCTGATTCGTGCTTGATGTCTCCGACATCGCTCGCACATTTCGGCTTATTTGCCACGTATCACTGTGTCGGCCTCTGCTCGCATCCCTTGGCAAGCTCTGCTCACTGTTAAGCACCATGGCATGCTCTGATGATGTCCGTCGGCACTCTCGCTTGTGGACAGCCTTTTCTTGCGTGTTCAACTGCTATATGCATATATATGGCTGCTCGCCGTTGAGGCCACCGCGGAGCGCTCTACTCGCGTGCTGCGTGCGCGCTCTGCCAGCGGTTGAGTGTGTGCGCGATCACGTCGCGGGCCCCATATGCATGCGGTTGCACCGTTTGCGTTGCCACGCGATGCAGTTATGTGCGGCACGATGGAGTTACGCGCTACAAATTAGAACTGCCATCAGGGCCTTATGATATTCCAGGCCGTCCTGCTTCCCCTTTAATTCCCACGACCATTATAACCTTAGTCTCTTCAACCTTTTGATCGCACCCCACAACACAACAAGCACATCCATGACACATAGAGAGGGGATGTCTAGCGGTGCTCCAATGGAGTTCGGCGAGCATAAAGTGGAGACCCACACGAGGGAGATAGATCTCTCGGTGGTGTACACCATTGACCCGGCCATGGTGGATGACTACATCAACACCATTGAGAAGTTGCTTGCTCAAGACAAGTACAAGGTGGTCAGCATCGACCTCCAGTACATCGCCGGTCGTCTCGAAATAGATCAGAAGGATGACATCGCCCAGTGGTGCGTGCGCGATCATGTCCTCATCTACCACTACCGCATGGCCACATAGCCTTGCGACCGTTTCACTAGGTTTGTCAATAGTACCGACTACAAGTTCGCCATGGTGGAAACCACAGACGATGTAAAAGCACTCAGGGTTACGGGCTTGGCCTGCCAGAACCTTGTCGAAATCCGTGAGCACTAAAGTGTCTGGGGCAGCATGAAGAACTCCTTGGTTGAACTCGCCTCATCCATCATCGACCCATACTATGAAAATATGAAGCAGGATGCCAACAGAACATGTCATGTATCCTGGCACGTGGCCTGGATGCGGCAACTGGATGAACCTCACCTCAGGTTCACGACCAAGAGCGTGTACACATGCTACGAGATGCACAGGCGGATCGTTGACACGAGGAAGTTGCTTGTTACAGAGATCGACGAGGCCGGATCGAGCCACAACCAAAGCAAGCATCACAAGAAGTAGATGATGATCAGATGATCGTTTATCCTAATTAATCATGCATGTAATATATAGTTTACTTTGGTGTGTGGAAATGTCATGTGTGTAGTAGCCACCTATGTAATTATGCATGTAATAGTTTACTTTGGTGTGTGCAAATGCCATGGTTGTAGTAGCCACCTATGTAAGTGGATGTTTAATTTGGTTATGCAACCATGTCCTTATAAGTGTGTGCATATATGTATGTTGTTGTTCCGTATGCAATCCCATCGCACAACACACACGTCATATTATCAGCAACTGTCTGTGTTATTATTGGTCTTCGCACACATTTCTGATTACAGACATGTTTGCCACGTATCACACACATCTTGTTATATTGAACAGTTTTTGTTCTCTTGTCTCAATGCAAACAGTTCATATGAGTGAACCGCATGCCATATATCGCACACACCTTGATCTGCCTGACCGTTTCTTTTGTGTTGCCTAATCACAAACAGTTCATCCGAGTGAACTGTATACTGTATATCGCACACACCTTCATCTGGTTGCCCATTTCTTTTGTTCCTCCTCATCGCAAACTGTTAATTGAACTGAACCATATGCCCTGCATCGCACACACAACTAAAATTTGAACCGTGTTTGATGCATCCGTCATTGCAAACGTTTTGCACCTTTTTTGACGGGTTTTTACACCACTGTTTGCGATTATTGCATCGCACACAGTTTCGTCAAAGGGTCTCTGATCGTAGTGTCGCGTTAGCAGCATCCTGCAGTAATGTTTGGATGCCTATCATATTAGGACCAAATTCATAACCTAAGCAAATTACCATGCTGTTTAGAGAGACTCTCAAAATAATCTAAGTGAATTTTGACAGTTCAACAATTTCTATAAAATAAAGCCACCGTCGTTCTCTAAAAAGATATAAGTGAAGCACTAGAGCAAAAACTGCCCAACTCAAAAGATATAAGTGAAGCACATAGAGTATTCTAATAAATTCACGATTCATGCATGTCCCTCTCAAAAGGTATGTACAACAAGGATGATTGTGGCAAACTAAAAAGAGAAGAGTCATATCTTACAACACGCTTCAAGCAAAACACATATCATGTGGTGAATAAAAATATAGCGTCAAGTAAATTTACCGATGGATTGAAGACGAAAGAGGGATGCCTTCCGGGACATCCCCAAGCTTAGATGATTGGTTGTCCTTGAGTATTACCTTGGGTAGCCTTGGGAATTCCCTAGCTCAGGCTCTTGCCATTCCTTATTCCATAGTACATCAAATATTTACCCAAAACTTGAAAACTTCACAACACAAAACTCAACAGAAAACTCATGAGATCCGTTATTGTAAGAAAATCACCACTTTTTGGTACTGTTGTGAAAACATTTTTTATTTATATTGGTGTAATATCTACTGTATTCCAACTTATCCATGGTTCATACCCCCCGATACTACCCATTGATTCATCAAAATAAGCAAATAACACAATAAAAACAGAATTTGTCTAAAACATAACAGTCTGTAGTAATCATAAAGCTTTGTATACTTATGTAACTCCACAAATTCTAAAATTTTTGGACAACCTAGGTAATTTGTATATCAATCTTGTGTAAAGCAATTCAGATCAAAATCACGCTTCTATGATTTTTAAAAATTATTTTACTGGGCGCAAATGTTTCTCTTTTTTAGCAAGATCAAATCAACAACGTTCCAAACTATCCCAAAGGCCTTACTTGGCATGAAAACTAAATTAAAACATGAAAACACATCTAAACAGAGTCTAGATGAAAATTTATTCAAAAACAGGAATGAAAAAGCAAGAACAAAAATAAAATTGGGTTGCCTCCCAAGAAGTGCTATCGTTTAAAGCTTTTTAGCTAGTCATTGATAATTTAAATGATGCTCACATGAAAGACAAGAATTGAAGCACAACGAGAGCATCATAAAACATATGGGAAACACATCTAAGTCCAACATACTTCCTATGCATAGGCATTTTATAAGCAAACAAATTATCAAGGCAAGCAAAAACTAGCATATGCAAGGAAGAAGAATAAAATTTTGACAATCTAAGCACACGAGAGGTAATTTAGTAACATGAAGATTTCTACAACCATATTTTCCTATCTCATAATAATTGTATGTTGGATCATAATCAAACTCAACAATATAGCTATCAATATGCATGCAAAGTTGACACTTTTCCAAAATAGTGGGGTTATCATCAAATAAAGTCATGATCTTTCCAAACCCACTTTTATCAAGAAATTAATAAGATTGAACATTATCCAAATATGTGGGATCTAAAGTTGACACTCTTCCAAACCCACTTTCAATATTATTGCAAGCATTGTTATCAATCTCATATTCATCATGGGGCTTAAATAAATTTTCAAGATCATAAGAAGAATCACCCCAATCATGATCATTGCAACAAGTAGTAGACACAACAAAATTAGGATCCCCAAGCTTAGGGTTTTGCATATCATTAACATAGTTGACATTAATAGAATTTATAATAAGATCATTGCAATCATGCTTTTCATTGAAGGAACTATCAAGGGTGGGTGCAATAGCAATAATTTCATGTTTAACATAAGGAACTATAGCAAGTTCATCTCCATAAGCATAATTAATATTGGCATCGTGTCCATAAGAATAGCAAGCATCATGTTCATCAAGGGATATTTAAATCAAACCAACGGAATCATAATCATCTATAGATTCATGCATATCATTATTTTCTTCCAAAGCAGCGGACATTCTCTCAATAAATTCTTTAACCTAGGCATTATGAGCATAGTTTTCATAACAATATTTAAGTATGTCAAAATTTTCAGATTTTTAGAGAGTAATATCATACTTTTCAATCAAAGAAGCAACTTCATAAGCACCCTTAAAAGCAACAAATTCTTTAGTTTATTCGATATCATAGTAACTATAAACACCTTTGGCATAAGAAGATAAGATTTCATTATCATTAAACTCACATAGTGTAGCGACCAGACCTCAGACAGTCTGATCTCTGTGCATCAGTGTCATCCCTAGATCGGTAATGCTGACACACACAGTAGTCAAGGATTTATAACAGAGTAGCAATCACACACTTATTACATCGAAATGTCTCAAAAGAGAACTTATTACAATAATATGGCTTAAGGCCATCTAAAAATGATAACAGCAGAAGGCTTGGAAGATAAAGTGAGTCCATCAACTCCAACGGCATCACTGAGTGAAAGACAACAACCTATGGCACCTTACTCGTCGTCTGGAAAGTCTGCAACATGAACGTTGTAGCCTGAAACGGTCAGCACATGGAATATGCTGGCAATGTAACACATAAAGTAATGAACAGAATAATTGCTATCACTACATGCATATATGGTCGGTGGAAAGCTCTATTGTTACAGTTTTGTATAAAGCCAATTTTTCCCTACAACAAAGGAATAAATTTTATTTAACTATCATGGTGGTTGTTAAACATTAAGAAGGTTCCTCCAAGTCAATCCCAATTAAGCATCATCATTAAACCCAATCAAATTATATTAAGAGTGATTAGATCAACATGATAATCCAAGAACTAGATACTCAAAACGTCCATAACCGGGGACACGACTAACCATGATTAGTTTGTACACTCTGCAGAGGTTTGCACACTTTTCTCCACAAGACTCGAATACATCCATGGTCGGAGATTCGAGATATAGTCTTTATGAAGCATTAACTCTCTACGCTGGATAGACAGTACCGCCTACAACCCACTACATCTGCTAGTCTACCTCTTCAAGAGCTTCACGCAACTTACTCAACTATGCCAGTGCCCATAACGGCTTGTGGCTGCACACGGAAGTTTCTAGCATGAAAAATCTTATGATCCCTTTGAGCCTGGGTGGCGGACCGTAGGATGATCACACGGGTACTCCGGGATAACCTAGGACAACACTGAATTCTCCAGGTGCCCTGACAACCACTGGGTACTCCAGGGTGCCTCAAGCAATCCACCCAGATATGTATTTAAGTAGCCACCTTAAGTAAACCATTAATTAAAAATACTCACATCTGTCATGGATACACTCACCCAAACCACGTCTATGAGCATAGCATAGCAATATAAGCATAATGTAGAAGTAACTCACAAAGGTTTGATAATAAACAGGGCAATAGGTTCTACCTCATCATCTACTTCCCAGAACCCACATGTTATTCGGATCCTAACCATACAACTATTTGAGGATTGAACTAATGCAATAAAACTGGGTAGTAAAGAGGTATGATCAAAGTGTTACTTGCCTTGCTGATGATCCATGAAACCTAGAGACTCGTAGTAGCACGCTTCGCACTCCGGGTACTCTATCGCAAACAAACAGAGCATACGATAAGCAATCTACTAGAAGCACGGGTAAAACTCAAATAAGAGATCTAACCAGAAAGTTCAACTTAAGAACTCCGATTTGCAAAAAGAATCAAATCAAACGAAGCAACGAAACTCAAACTGCGAAAAAACAAAATCCATTTACTAATCTGGACTTAAGTCAAGTTTTACAGTACCAAAATCTTGTTCAAGTTGTTTAAACAGAAAGAGGGTTTCGCGACGAAGATCTAGGCGCTTGAATCACCTGATTCCGATAAATGAGCGAAAAGATAAACTAAAACAAAAATCAGGGCAGAAATCGCGATCGAAAATAATCGCGGAAAAATCCTGAAAAAAGAAAACTGACGAACAGACTAACGAACGAACGTTCCCTCTGTGCGGATAATGGGTGAACTACGTTCGTTAAAACGAACGTATGAACGGGAGTACACTAAATAACTAAACCGAAAAAAATAACTGATCTAAAATAAAATAACCTAGGGTTTTCTAAAAAACGAACGGTTTTCCAGCAAAAATTAGCGGCGGCGGCGTCTACCTCTACGGGCGGGACAGCGGCGGCTCCGGCGATCGGCGGCGACTCTGAGGGACGGCGGCGTCGCGGCGGGAGGCGGCGGCGTCGGCGACTCGGGGTGGCGGCGGCGGCGGCGGATCGGGCGGGGAGGGGCTACGGTTTGGGGGCGGCTCGGGCCTCCGCTTATAAGGCCGGCCGGGCCAGGAGTCCTAGTCGGACATAGCCTGGTAGGTCGGTGGGATGTTTTTTTTAAATAATATTCTAACGCGCAGAAAAACAAAGAAAAGAAATACTAAACAGACTCGAAAAATCCTGAAATAAATTTTCCCCGTCCTCTAATAATATATCGGACAAAGTGAACATTTATTTGGGCCTATAATGCAAGTTTGAAAAACTCATTTTTTTTTCTAATTCAAATAAAATAGCGATAAAACTCTGAATAAAATTCTTATTTGATTTTAATATTTAACCTCCAATATTTCTTTATTTTGGGGAAGTCATTTTATCCCTCTCTTTTATTTTTATATAAGAAATATTAGGAGAGAAAAATAACTAAACCAAATGACCCTCTTTTCAAAATTTGAGAAAACTCAATTATGAAAATAACGAAATCCCCAACTATCTCCGCGGGTCCTTGAGTTGCGTATAATTTCTAGGATCAAGCCAAAATGCAATAAAAATATGATATGCAATGATAATCTAATGTATAACATTCTAAATTGAAAATCTGGGATGTTACAAACCTACCCCCCTTAAGATGAATCTCGCCCTCGAGATTCGGGTTGGCTAGAAAATAGGTGCGGGTGATCTTTCCATAGGACTTCCTCTTGTTCCCAGGTGGCTTCATCCTCGGTATGGTGGCTCCACTGAGCTTTGCAGAACTTGATAACCTTGCTTCGTGTGACTTGGCTGGCAAACTCGAGTATCTTGACTGGTTTCTCCTCGTAAGTCAAATCACTATCCAACTGAATCCCTTCCAGTGGCACTGTCTCTCTCAGAGGAATATCGGCCATCTCTGCGTGGCACTTCTTCAACTGGGAAACGTGGAACGCATCATGAACTTCTGACAATCCTTCTGGCAATTCCAACTTGTAAGCAACTTCTTCCATTCACTCCAAAACTTTGTATGGTCCCACAAAACGTGGTGCTAACTTTCCCTTAACTCCAAATTGCTTGACTCCTCGAAGTGGGGACACACGAAGATATACTCTGTCTCCAACTTCGTAAACTATCTCCTTGTGTTTCGAATCCGCGCAGCTCTTCTTCCTAGACTGGGCTACCTTGAGTCTATCGCGAATCAGCTTAACCTTCTCTTCAGACTCCTTAAACAAATCTGGTCCAAACAACTGACAGTCTCCAACTTCATCCCACAACAACGATGTCCTGCACCTCCTTCTGTACAAAGCTTCGAAAGGGGCCATCTTCAAACTGGCTTGATAACTCTTATTGTAAGAGAACTCTGCATACGACAAATTGTCGTCCCAACAAGATCCATAATCTAGCGCACAAGCTCTCAACATGTCCTCTAGAATCTGATTGACTCTCTCAGTCTATCCATCTGTCTGTGGATGAAAGGTTGTACTGAACTCTAGCCTGGTACCCGAAGTCTCATGCAACTGATTCCAGAACATTGAGGTAAACTGGGTTCCTCTATCTGATACAATGGTACTCGAAACTCCATGCATACATACGATCCTGGTCATGTATATCTTTGCCAACTTAGCACTGGTATAAGTGGTCTTCACTGGAATTAAATGAGCCACCTTGGTCAACCGATCGACTACAACCCATATTGAGGCATAACCTGAATGAGTCCTGGGTAATCCCGGTTTTTGTACGGTGTGCTCTTACGCCGTGATCTGATCCAATACGAACCGGTTTTTCTTCGCCTGCCTCGATACGCATTGTGAGGCAGTTTTATTGGCACATCCTGTCCAAGCAAAGATCGTGCTCCTCTTATCGCGGGATTTCCCATCAATGTGGGAGCGTGCAGCCCCATGACGCCTGTTGGTAGGACTCCATGTTTTTAGGCAAGTCCCGAGCAGTCACGCTGAGGACGCTTGATATTCTCCCCTTTTATAAAGGGGCCGAGGCCTATCCCTCTTTTCCACCACCCTTGCGCCTTTTTGCATCTCGAGTTCTAACACTCGAAACCCAAACCCAAGCACCCGGATCCTTCATAATGTCTGAATTCAACCAAGGCCGGTGGGTGGCCTCCTCGGTCACAGAGGAGGACATTGCGAAGCTTAGGGAGGTCGGATATCTGACCACTGACATCAAGCACAGGCTTCCTGCTCCAGGGCAGGTCATCCCTACTCCCGAGCCCAACGAGAGCGTCGTATTTGTTTCTCACTTCCTCCGCGGCTTGGGCTTCACTCTTGATCCCTTGGTGAGAGGGCTCATGTTCTATTACAGGTTAGATTTTCAAGATCTAGCTCCGGACGCTATCCTCCATATTTCGTCATTCATTGTTGTGTGCGAAGCTTTCCTTCATGTCGCTCCACACTTCAGCTTGTGGCTCAAGACCTTCAATGTGAAGCCGAAGATGATTGAAGGGCGACACACAGAGTGCGGAGGTGCAATAATAAGCAAGAACGTTGACGCTCCATGGCCAAAGGGCTCCTTCCCAGAGGTGTCCGATTTATGGTAGTGGAGGTGCTTTACGTCACGGCTCCGAGAGGCACAAAGTGGGTGGCTGCCCCCGACTTCCATTCGGGTCCTCCTCCTCAACTGGCGTCATGGACCAATATAGGATGGGATTGGGGGCCTGCTAATGATGTACCAACACTACAGAGCCATATCAGGGAGCTTCTTGAGAGGGACATTAGCCTTGCCAGCATAATTCAGGTAATGCTAATCCGACGGATATTGCCGTGCAAATGCCGGCCTCTCCGGATGTGGGAGTTCAATCCGGAAGGTCCGTGGACTATTCTGCACTTCTTCGGCCAGACGCTCGAAGGGATGTGTAAGTTATTCTTCAGACCACAAGCAAAGTGTCCGGACACCACCGAGGATGCGGGCCTGAGCTACAATCACCCAGATACCCAAGTAAGTAACCCAGAAACCGAACACTTCATTTATATTTATCATAATATTATTCGGAAAATCCTCCGCGGCCAGGAATGGCGCAGCAAGGCGGAGAGAATCAGGTGTCCGGCGCCACTTCTCGAAGGCTCGCCTAGTCCTGCCATAGCCAAGATGCTTGACCGTGTGCTAAGAAAAGTGCCCTCGGGGAAAGACAAAGGGAAGAACAGAGAAGCAGACCTTCACATATTGCGCATCCAAACTGGGGGAATTGCTACCTCCCCAAAGGAGGATAATCGGGGAGGGGAATCTAAGGCCTCCTCCCCCCATGGGAAGAAAAGAGCCGCCTCCGAAGACTTGGAGACGGAGGTGGCCAAACAAGGGAAGAAAGCTTCGCCAGGGGGCCCTGCCCCGAAGGGCATCCTCACCCCGCCATGCCCACCAACGGGCCAGCCCTCAGCTGAGCTGTAAGTTAATCGTAAATACGAAGGTACTACTTCCTTCCTTGAGAACAATAACCAAGATCTATTCTTTGCAGTCCGGCTAGCAGCTCTTCTCGACAGAGTTCGTCTTCGGGGGATCTCCCTCCGGAGATGATGGAGAGTGAGACTCCACCAAACTCTGCACCTCATGAGGCAGGCGACCCTGAGGTGTCGTCACGGAGGAGTCTAGTCCTGCCGGAGCCAGAAGCTAATACTTCGTCCACCCTGAGCCCGGAGCGTTCAGCTCCCACGGGGGGCGATAAAAAGGGTCCGGCGCAATCCGGTGTCCGGTCGGACACACCGGCGGGCCTTTTGGAGCGAGCTGATCTCTCGGAGGAGCATCGTTCATTAATGAGCATGGTGCTCAAGAAGATTTTGTCCGCCACAAGCGGGTTGAATGAGGCCTTTACGAGCATGCTCAGAGGCTTTGAGGTATGTAATGAAAAGTACATAATTTTAGGCTGTGACACACACGCTAGGTGTGCTCCATACCGATAGTAGCCCCTGAGACTCTAGTTGTCCGCCTTAGGCGGCAAACGAGGGATCATATTCTGAAAGTAATGTTCGCGTTGTATTTATGCGCAGGTGTCTAAGGATCCGGCAGCCAAACAATCCGTTGAAGTTGCCGAACTGAGGAGGCAGATTGGAGTTATTGATGCCGATATCACACTGGTGAACGAGCGGCTGAACGAGTCACAAGGTATGTGATCTACTTTCCTTATTATATATTTATGTAGGAAAAACTGAGAGGAGCATAATGCTAATGTTATATGTTTGGACTGTAGATGGTGTTGCTGCCATGGAAGCCCTGAGGGCGGAACTTGCCCTGGCCAAGGAACAGGCCCGGGTGAGCAATGTGGCTGCCCTAAAGGTGGCCTAAGAGTTGAGAGCCGAACAGGCTGCTCATCGCCGGAGCGAAGACAAAATAGCCGAAATGGCTATGGAGCTAGAAAACGCCGCTAACCGGTATGAGTTGCTTGATAAAGAAAACCAGGCAAATAAGGCTGACCTGAAGAAGGCCCTTGATGCGGCCAAGGAGACGCGTTCCGACATTAGGGATGCACGAGAGGAGCTTCGACGGGCCGGAGAGATCACGGCTGGAAACCCCTATTTGTTGCGGCTAAAGTTTTTGGATCTGAAGTACGCTCCTCTTGATCGACGCTGGAGTCCTGCAGACGCCTATGCGGATTTGGCGAAGAGTGCGGCTGATGCGGCAAAGTTTTTTGAGGATCAAAAAGATGATGAAGTGGAAAAGCTATTCTGGTCGTAGTTCAACGCTCCAACATGCACATTGCCTTTGAGTGAGAGAATGGCTATTGTGGCCGAGCTCCACAGGCTGTCCAGACTTGCAATGTGGTCTGTGATAGACCATCTATGGACAAAGGGGCCCAAGCCAGACAGTTACTTTGGTTTAGTGAAACAATTCCTTACTGCCGTATCTCGGATTGATGCCATGAAGAGGTCAGCATGCATAGAGGGTGCATGGATGGCCCTTACCCGCGTTAAAGCATATTGGACAGACATGGAGGCCACCATCATTGCGACCCAGATTCCGGCGGGCGGCCAAGATCCGTCCGAGCACTACTTGGATCAAGTAGTAGAAGGTGCTCGCTTAATAGAGGCTCAGTGCTCAAAGAATGTCATGTTCGAGTGACAAATCTTATCATTGTAAAAACAATGTTATTTTAATTGTGGAGCAGATATTTATACTTTGTGCCCGAAAGTATTGTTGTGCCTCCTGTGCGGCCGTTTTTATGTATATGTGTAATCTGAAAGTTAGCAGTTGTTGGCTTCATCCCCCACACACACAATGCGGGGGTGTTCGCGAAAAGTATGCGTAATCACACTTGATCCAACGTCTTGGTCCATTAAGGAGGTGATCGCACGTCGAACTAGGCAACTGGACTATAGAGCTATAACACTTTCACCTAGCCATAGGAGTTTGACGGTGGGGCTACTATGTAGCCCCTGGTACCTTTGCGTGCATACGAATACGGGCGCATGTGTACATGACCGGGAAATGGTCCTTCGTTAATGCGGAGGAATCCTAAAGATTCCGATAGGTCTTCGAGTGGTTGAACAGTCTCTCGCTATATCATGACAGTCAGTTTTCGGCTTTCTCTATTGAGGTGCTCATCCGGAATAACCAGGGCACAATCGCAGTAGTTCTCCTTTGGCCGCCTTATCCGATAAAAACGGAACGTAAGGCAGCGAACCCAGGAGCCGGGCAAACCCAACATTTGACCAAAGACATGATTCAGAGCTGATGCATATAAGGCCAAACTCGCGACGTCGAACACTCCCGAAGGTATTCGGACTTTTACTGGGCTGAGTAATGCCCTTTATTATAAACCCTATATTCCCAGGTACGTGCATTATTCTATCGTGGTGAAATGCCAATAACGGCAGTGTCCTCTGTGGGTGCAGTACCAATGGGATGTGTAAGCAACAAGAGACAATAAAGAAGGTTTACACATGGGCTTAATCTAAAGGGAAACCGTTGAGCAGGGCCCTGCTGCACGTCTGCGCCTTTGTCTCCATTTTGCCGTGGCCTGGGAGGGTGTCGCACGAATGGTGTCTGTAAAAAGAAAAACTCATGGAGAAGAGTATGACATAAGCATGCGAAAAGTTAGCTATCACTAATGGATAGTAGAAGTGCTAGACATTGGCCTGCTAATAAGGTTAGGCCGAGAAATGGGCTTTATTAATTATCTATAGCCCCTGGTGTCCTCTATGGGATTACATGTGTGGCGCCTAGATCAGGTTGATCTGGGCTGCCGGACTCGTCTAACCATGTCCATGGTCTTAACGACCAATCATGCTTTCTGGTATTAGAGGCCGCTTAGAATCCGGCTGCTGGAGCCGTCGCGTATTCCTCCGTGCGTAGGTAACATTCTGTACTTCTGTTAACGGTGATGATGCCGTGCGGACCGGAGGGTTTTAGTCCATAGGACGAACAACAATCATACCATAGGCTAGCTTCTAGGGTTTAGCCTCTCTAATCTCATGGTAGATCTACTCTTGTACTACCCATATCATCAATATTAATCAAGTAGGAGTAGGGTTTTACCTCCATCGAGAGGGCCCGAACCTGGGTAAAAACATCATGTCCCTTGTCTCCTGTTACCATCCGCCTAGACGCACAGTTCAGGACCCCCTACCCGAGATCCGCCGGTTTTGACACCGACATTGGTGCTTTCATTGAGAGGAACGTTCCTCTGTGTTGTCATCTTTAGGCCCGATGGCTCCTTCGATCATCAAAAACGACGCGGTCCAGGATGAGACTTTTCTCCCCGGACAGATCTTCGTATCCGGCGGCTTTGCGATGCGGGCCAATTCGCTTGGCCATCTGGAGCAGATCGAAAGCTACGCCCCTGGCCATCAGGTCAGATTTGGAAGTTTGAACTACACGGCTGACATCCGTGGAGACTTGATCTTCGACGGATTCGAGCCATGGCCAAGCGCGTCGCACTGTCACGGTGGGCATGATCTAGCTCTGCCGCCGAATAGTGCCCAGGAGGCCGTCCCAGTGTCCGCTCCGACCCTTAGTTCGGAGCCGACTGTGCCAATCGAGGATGGGTGGCTGGACACCGCCTCGAGGGCTGTAATCTCCACGGTGATCGAGCTGAACACCAGCCTTGTCCTCTGCAAAGCTCGTGACTCCAAGGTGCCGGACTCCTTTCCGGACTCCGAACCTTCCGCGCCCCTGTCGATCGAACCCGATTGGGCACCGATCATGGAGTTCGCCGCCGCAGACATCTTTCAGCACTTGCCCTTTGGCGACATTCTAAATTCACTAAAGTCTCTCTCTTTATCAGGAGAGCCCTGGCCGGACTATGGCCAGCAAGGTTGGGATGCGAATGATGAAGAAATTCAAAGCCCTCCCACCACCCACTTCGTAGCCACTATCGATGATTTAACCGACATGCTCGACTTCGACTCCGAAGACATCGACGGTATGGACACCGATGCAGGAGACGACCAAGACCCAGCGCCTCTAGGGCACTGGAAGGCCACCTTGTCATATGACATATACATGGTGGACACCCCAAAAGAAGGGGATGGCGATGGAACAACGGAGGATGGCCCCACCAAGAAGCAGCCTAAGCGCCAGCGTCAGCGGCGCCGCTCTAAATCCCGCCAAAGCAAAAACGGCGATTCCGGCACGGGAAATAATAACACTCCGGACAGTGTCGAAGACAACCCCCTCCAGCTGGATTCGCCATAAGAGGATGGAGAGACCAGCCCTCATGAGAAAGCGGCAGACAGAGAGGTAGAGGACGATGATTACATGCCTCCATCCGAAGACGAGGCAAGCCTCGACGACGACGAATTTGTCGTGCATGAGGATCCCGTCGAACAAGAGCGTTTCAAACGCAGGCTTATAGCCACGGCGAGTAGCCTCAAGAAAAAATAGCAGCAGCTTAGAGCTGACCAAGACTTGCTAGCCGACAGATGGACTGAAATCCCGGCGGCCGAGGAATACGAACTCGAATGCCCCTCCAAGAGATACCCAAACTGCAAGCTGCTACCCCGATTAGAGGAGGAAGCACCTAAACCTACATCACCAGCGCATGACGCGGCCGACCGGCCACCTCGTGGCCGCGACAGAGAGGCCTCTCGGCCATCAATTCAAGCCGCACCCCGGCGCCGCTATACCAAGGCACGGGGAAATGCGCTGGACCTGCGGGGCATATTGGAGGACAAGGCAAGGCAAACAAGACCGATCTACGGATCGCGTGGGTGCCCAATGGTACGTAATGATAACCGTCATGCCGGATATGGCCAATACGGCCAGGTTGAACACAGCAGACAAAGCTCATTTGAGCTACGTCGTGATATAGCCCAGTATAGAGGCACCGCACACCCACTATGCTTCATAGATGAAGTAATGGATCATCAAATCCCCGAGGGTTTTAAACCCGTAAACATCAAATCATACGATGGCACAACAGATCCTGCGGTATGGATCGAGGACTATCTTCTTCATATCCACATGGCCCGCGGTGATGATCTACACGCTATCAAATACCTCCCACTCAAGCTTAAAGGACCAGCTCGGCATTGGGTTAACAGCTTGCCAGCAGAGTCAATTGGTTGCTGGGAGGACCTGGAAGCCGCATTCCTCGACAATTTCCAGGGCACCTATGTGCGACCACCAGACGCTAATGACCTAAGCCACATCATTCAGCAGCCAGATGACTCGGCCAGACAATTCTGGACACGGTTCCTAACCAAGAAAAATCAAATAGTTGACTGTCCGGACACGGAGGCCCTCGCAGCCTTCAAACATAACATCCGTGACGAATGTCTTGCCCGGCACCTAGGACAGGAAAAGCCAAAATCCATGGCAGCCCTCACAACACTCATGACCTGCTTTTGCGCGGGAGAAGACAACTGGCTAGCTCGTAGTAATAACATGACCAAGAGCCCTGGTAATTCGGATACCAAGGACAACAATCGCAGGTCGCGTCGCAACAAACACAAGTGCCGCATTAATGGCGACAATGCAGAGGATACGACAGTTAATACCGGATTCCGAGGCCCTAAACCTGGTCAGCGGAAAAAACCATTCAAAAGAAGTACTCTGGGCCTGTCCAATTTGGACCGAATACTCAATCGCTTGTGCCAGATACACGACACCCCTAAAAAACCAGCCAATCACACAAACAGGGATTGTTGGGTGTTCAAGCAGGCAGGCAAGTTAAGCGCCGAAAACAGAGACAAGGGGCTGCATAGCGAGAACGAGGAGGAGCCCCGGCCGCCGAACAATAGGGGACAGAAGGGCTTTCCCCCACAAGTGCGGACGGTGAACATGATATACACAACCCACATCCCTAAAAGGGAACGGAAGCGTGCACTCAGGGATGTATATGTGTTGGAGCGAGTCGCCCCAAAGTTCAACCCATGGTCCTCCTGCCCGATCACTTTCGATCGAAGGGACCACCCCACTAGCATCTGCCACGGCAGATTCGCCGCATTGGTTCTAGACCCAATCATTGACGGATTTCACCACACTAGAGTCCTTATGGACGGTGGCAGCAGCCTGAACCTGCTTTATCAGGATACAGTGCTAAAAATGGGCATAGATCCCTCAAGGATTAAACCCACAAAGACGACCTTTAAAGGCACATACCAGGTGTAGAGGCCAACTGTACAGGCTTAGTTACACTGGAAGTGGTCTTCGGATCCCCGGATAATTTCCGAAGCGAGGAGTTAATCTTCGACATAGTCCCGTTCTGCAGTGGCTATCACGCCCTGCTCGTACGAACCGCATTTGCAAAGTTCAATGAGGTGCCGCACTACGCATACCTCAAGCTCAAGATGCTAGTCCCTCGAGGAGTCATTACGGTCAACGGAAACACCGAACGCACTCTCCGAACGGAGGAGCATACGGCGGCCCTAGCGGCGGAAGTACAAAGTAGCCTCTCAAGGCAATTCTCCAGTCCGGCTATTAAACGTCCGGACACCGTCAAGCGTGCCCGGAGTAACCTACAAAAAGACCGCCTGGCACATTCCGAGCAAGCGTAGCAGTGCGGCCCCAACCCCAGCCCTCGGGAAATTGCGAAACCAGTGTTACGTGTACATAATTACGCTCTGGAAGTACCATGGGCATAAGGGGAGGGGCACAACCACGGCACGCCCAACACGCATCTTAACCGCACTAAGGGATCCAAATTTTGTCATTTCTTTTTTCTTACTTTCAGGACTCCACTATCCGGAAGGCCTGTCCGGCAGTACAATCGCTGAACACACGATGCAACAGCCAGGGAAGCAGCAAGCTACGTCGAATGTTCAGGTGGTCTCTATAACGAGCTAAATACCTGTCTTACATAAAGTCTCGCGGCTTCCTCCTGGAGGGGGACATGTCAAACAATCCCATCTCTTGCTTTTCGCACTATTTGTATCGGTCTGCTTTCACAGCAGCCTTTTAATAAACAATACATAGCTCTTGTCTATTATTACATTCATTTTTTCTTTAATATGTTCAGTTATGACATTACGCAATCGCACACTTTGGTACGGCTAATACACCAGGGGCTTAAGTACCCCAGAATATGGTGTGAGAACTCCGAACACTCTCACGAGTGCGGCACCCCGAACTTATAGCATTATATGCATCGACTCAGAATCATGTATTGGGTTAATAGTTGGGTTTGTCTGGCTCCCATGTTTTGGTACCTTACATTCGTTATATCGGCTAAGGTAGCGCCGGGAGAACTACTGCGATTGTGCCCCAGTTGAGCCGGGTTAAGCACCTCAGTAGAGAAAGCTAAAACTGACCGTCATGATAGGGCGAGAGCCGGTCGCTGTTCGAGAGGTTTTCGAGTTCCTAAAGACTTATGCCGCTTAGAGCGAGGAGCTGTCTTTGTCCGGCCTAGGCGTGGATAGCACCCCGAACTCGGTCTTCCGAATACTAGGGGCTTCGCCGAAATTTAAAATTATAGAATTCTATGGCTATATAAAGCATTATAGTCCAATTGCCTTGTTCGTTGTGCTGAGCGCCTCCCTCGAAGGACCCAAGAATGGGAACAAGAGCGCTCAGGTTTATCCCGAACAGCCCAGCACTCGTGGCATGGGGGCAGAAGCCGACGACTCGCATCTCTCAGATTTAATAAACGGCCGCACAGAAGGTAATATTTTAAATTCAAAAAGCGTTGCTTAGCGCATATGAACAAGTTTTCAGCGCACAGGATAAACACGAGCGAGTTTACTCGAAAATTAAATCCTTGGAACATTCGTTCGCCACAAGGCGGGCACCCTTCAGGACGCCCTCATAATACTTCTCGGGCCTGCGATGCTCCTTCCCCTCCGGTGGCCCATCTGTCACCAGCTTCTCAACATCCAACTTGCCCCAGTGTACCTTAGCACGAGCAAGGGCCCTACGGGTGCCTTCGATGCATACGGAGCGCTTGATGACTTCAAGCCGTGGACAGGCATCCACCAGCCGCCTCACCAGCCCAAAGTAGCTACCGGCCACGACCTCGCCAGGCTATAGCCGGACTATAAGGCTCTTCATGGCCTGTTCGGCTACCTTATCGAGCTTGACCAGTTGCTTCAACTGGTCGCTCAAGGGCACCAGGTGTCCGGCCTCAGCATACTGGGACCAGAACACCTTCTCTGTCGAGCTCCCTTCCTCGGCTCAGTAGAATGTGGCAGCATCGGACACACTGCAGGGCAGATCTGCGAATGCTCCTAGAGAGCTCCGGATTCGGGTAAGTAACAAGTAACTTACTTTCATGTGCTTGCTTTGCATAAAGAATGCCTTACCCGCCGCTATCTTCTTCATCGCCTCAATTTCCTGGAGGGCTTTTTGGGCTTCGACCTTGGCGGATTTGGCGCTCTTAAGAGTCGAGGCAAGCTCAGACTCTCGAGCCTTTGAGTCAAGCTCCAATCTCTCCTGTTTCTTCACAAGAGTATGGAGCTCTTGCCGCACCTCCGCCACCCGCGCCTCCTGCTTTTCTCGCTCGGTGCGCTCCACGGCCGCATTGTCTTCGGCCTTGGACAGTTCTTCCTTAAGGTTCGCCACCTCGGTTGTGGACCCTATAACACTCATGTTGGTCCTGTCATTTTTTGCAACCAGGTATTTTTTATATACTAACATCAGGTACTACTTACCTTCCTTGTCCTCGAGCTGCTTCTTGGCAAGGCTGAGCTCGTTCTCGGACAGCTCGAGGCTCTGCTTCAATGCATCGACCTCCGCAGTTAGTGCGGCAGAGGTCAGCAGTGCATATATTTATGTTAGACTCCTGTGTATATATTTTTAGATCCTCAGTCTGGCTTTTCTTCCCGAACACCAAACTGAGCATCAGGGGCTACTGTCTATGCGGTAATATTTTTACATATCTTAATAAATACCTCGAAGCCTGTTAGAAGGCTGGCATAGGCTTCTGTCAGCCCACTATTGGTGGACTGAACCTTCTTGACCACCGCACTCATAATAGTGCGGTGCTCCTCGTCGATGGAGGCGCCTTTAAGCACCTCCAGCAAATTGTCCGGTGCCTCCGGTTGGACGGGGGTCACCGGCGTCGTAGGCTTGCCCTTCTTACGAGGGGGCCGCCTGCCGGACTCCGGAACCACTGAAGGTTCCGGTGCAGCGTCCGGTCCAGGGCCAGACTTAGAGCCCTTTGGGGTTTTATCCCCTTAGCGCCTGGAATCCGGAAGGTCGCCTTGCGGTGCCTTCGAGGCTACCTCCTCCTGGCTCGTCCCCTTTTGGGACTCCACCTCAATGTCGTCTGTAGGGCGAGGGGAGGTAGCGGTCGGAAGTGAAAGACTATTCACATCCGACGATTCCAGGGATCCACTCGATGAAGCGTCGAGCTGGGCCTTGGGCAGACTGCATGATTATGTTCGGCGTTATAAGATACTGTGCCATAAAGGAACACCGTGAGTTATTCTGATATCCGGATACTTACGATTTCGCCAGGGGCTTGGCCCTGGATGGCCACTCCTCTTCACCGTCGTCGGCGTTGGTGGAGTAGTCCGGGAGAAGGGTTTTTCCCTTCTTGGACCCTCCGCCCCCCCTAGTCGTGGTGGCCTTCCTTTTCTTTCCTCCCCCCATTGGAGGGGGAGAGGCCTCTTATTCCTCCTCCTCGCCTTCGTGGGAGGAGCACGCTTCGGAGTCCTCGAATGAGGAATCCGACACTACCAGGCACCGGGAACTCTTTCGAGTTCCCGTGGCCTTCTTCTGGGCCTTCTTCTCCGGCACCACGTGAGGTGCCGGGACCAGCAGCTTTGCCATGCGGGCATCTGCCGGACCTTCGGGCAAAGGAGCTGGACAGTCGATCTGTCCGGACTTCTTCTGCCAGTCCTGTCAAAGGAACAGGAGCTTAGATCCCGCATAGAGTCAAACTATGAAAAACAAATATCCTGTGATGGGCAAAATGAACTTACTGCGCTGGCTTGGCGCTTCGCGTAGAATCCCGATCCTCGGTAGTGGGAGGGTGAACCTTGGAGCCCTTGAATAGCACCTTCCAGGCATCTTCGAGCGTTGTGTCAAAAAGCCTGGACAAAGTTTGGTGCTGGGCCGGGTCGAGTTCCCACAGGTTAAAAGCCCGTCGTTGACATGGGAGGATGCAGCGGAAGAGCATGACTTGGACTACGGTGACGAGTTTAACCTTCTTGTCCATCAAGTTTTGGACGCAGGTTTGGAGTCCGGTCACCTCTTCCGAATTACCCCACGACAGGCCCGTCTCTTTCCAAGAGGTGAGCCGTGTGGGGATGCCAGATTGGAATTCTGGGGCCGCTGCCCATTCAGGGTCACGCGGCTCAGTGATGTAGAACCACCCTGATTGCCACCCCTTGATGGTTTCCACAAAGGAGCCCTCGAGCCATGTGACATTGGGCATTTTGCCCACCATGGCGCCTCCGCACTCCGCTTGTCGGCCGCGCACTACCTTCGGCTTGACATTGAAGGTATTTAGCCATAAGCCGAAGTGGGGCTTAATGCGGAGGAAGGCCTCACACACGACGATAAACGCCGAGATGTTGAGGATGAAGTTCGGGGCCAGATCGTGGAAGTCCAGGCCGTAGTAGAACATGAGCCCCCCCCCACAAATGGGTGGAGTAGGAAGCCCAGTCTGCGGAGGAAATGGGGGAGGAACACCACCCTCTCATGGGGCCTAGGGGTGGGGATGAGATGCCCCTCATCTGGGAGCCGGTGGGCGATGTCGTTGAACAAGTATCCGGCCTTCCTCAACTTTTTTATGTGGCCCTCCGTGATGGAGGAGGCCATCCACCTGCCTCCCGCTCCGGACATGACTAGAGAAGGTTGAGGTGGGAAGTGCGGGCTTGGGCGCTGGAGCTCGAGTGCGTGGAGATGGATAAGCAAAGGAGGAAGAAGGCCTAAATGGAAAGAGTGGATCCTTATCCCCTTATATGGGTGGACGAAGATATGTACCCCCATCAGCCTAGTAAAACTCGCTTATCTCCCAAGCACCGTGATTAATGGCGCGGTTGGGTTACCCACACTCGTATTGATGAGAATCCCAGAATAAGGGGACATGATCTCTGCTTTGACAAGACGTGCCAAGGAAACCGCCTCGCTAAATGCGCTGAGGTGGGACAGTAAAACGATTCGAATGAAGGCTTGGCCGTGGCATGATGTCATGCTGTGTCAGCAGATTAGATTTTTTCAAATGTTATTCTCTCTACGGTGGTATGTGGAACTTATTTTGCAGAGCCGGACACTATCCTTGTGTTCAACATCTTCTATGAAGTATTCGGAGGAGGAACCCGCCTTGCAATGCCGAAGACAATTGGCGCGCTGGACTCGTCGTCATTGAAGCCTGGTTTAGGGGCTACTGAGGGAGTCCCGGATTAGGGGGTGTCCGGATGCCGGACTATGACCTTTGGCCCAACTCCTGGACTATGAAAAGATACAGGATTGAAGACTTTGTCCCGTGTCCGGATGGGACTTTCCTTGGCGTGGAAGGCAAGCTTGGCGATACGGATATGTAGATCTCCTCCCATTGTAACCGACTCTGTGTAACCCTAGCCCTCTCTGGTGTCTATATAAACTGGAGGGTTTTAGTCCATAGGACGAACAACAATCATACCATAGGCTAGCGTCTAGGGTTTAGCCTCTCTGATCTCTTGGTAGACCTACTCTTGTACTACCTATATCATCAATATTCGTCAAGCATGAGTAGGGTTTTACCTCCATCGAGAGGGCCCGAACCTGGGTAAAAACATCGTGCCCCTTGTCTCATGTTACCATCCGCCTAGACGCACAGTTCGGGACCCCCTACCCGAGATCCGCCGGTTTTGACACCGACAACCGTTCTCCCAAGCAATGCTTGATAACCACATTGGAGGGGGGCGATGGCGAAGAGTAATTTTTCGCTTCTGAAGTTGCCTGGGCCGAACATCACCTCTAGTACGAGGGAGCCCCTGTAGTGTTCTTCGACGCCTGGTATCACCCCTTCAAAGGTGGTGTTACTGTGGTTGATTCTGGATGGGTCTATCCCCATCCCGCGGACAGTGTCCTGGCATATTAGATTAAGACTACTGTCGCCATCCATGAGGACGTGACTAAGATGGTATCCATTGATTATTGGGTCGAGCACCAAGGCAGCTGATCCTCCGTGCCGCATACTAGTCGGGTAGTCCCTATGATCGAAGGTGATCGGGCAGGCCGACCAATGGTTGAGTTTGGGTGCAACAGGATCTATAGCGTATGCGTCTCTGAGCGTGCATTTGCGCCTTCTTGTCGATACGTGAGTCGCATGGATCATGTTTACCGTTTTTACCTCTGGTGGGAATTTTTTCTGTCCCCCAGTGTTCGGCTGGCGAGGCTCATCCTCTTCTTCACTTGGTGTTTCCCTTCCCTTGTGTTCGGCATTTAATTTGCCGGCCTTCTTGAAGACCCAACATTCTCTGTGAGTGTGGTTCGCAGGTTTTTCGGGGGTGCCATGAATTTGGCACGGTCTGTCCAGGACTTTGTTCAGGCCGGACGGTCCGTCGTTGCTGCCTTTAAGTGCCTTCTTTTATTGACCGGGTCGAGAGCCCCTGAATCCGGTGTTGACCATTGTGTTGTCCGGACTTGCTTCCTTGTTTTGACGTTTGTTTTTATCGCGCCGTGGCTTCCCGTTTCCATCCCTGATTTCGGTTGTACTTGGGTCGCTGGTGCCTCTACGGGCCAACCAGCTGTCTTCACCCGCACAAAAGTGGGTCATAAGGCTTGTTAGGGCTGCCATTGTCCTCGGCTTTTCTTGGCCGAGGTGTTTGGGGAGCCATTCGTCCCGGATACTGTGTTTGAAGGTCGCTAGGGCTTCAGCGTCCGGACAGTCGACAATTTGATTCTTCTTAGTGAGGAATCTGTTCCAAAGTTTGCGGGTGGACTCTCTGGGCTGTTGAATTATGTGACTTAAATCATCCGCATCCGGTGGTCGGACATAGGTCCCTTGAAAATTTGCCCTAAAAGCGTTCTCGAGATCCTCCCAACTTCCGATTGAATTTTCGGGGAGGCTTTTCAACCAGTGCCGAGCTGGTCCTTTCAACTTGAGGGGAAGATACTTGTTGACGTGGAGGTTGTCCCCACGAGCCATGTGGATATGCAGGATAAAATCCTCGATCCAGACCCCGGGGTATGTCGTTCCGTCGTATGCCTCTATGTTCACCGGTTTGAAACCTTGTCTAAATTCGTGGTCCAGTACCTCTTCGGTGAAGCACAGAGGGTGAGCAAGACCCCTGTTTCTGTACGTGTTATGGCGTGTCGTCGGCTATTGATGTGTCCGGTATTGATTCCGAACTGGTACCCGATCAGTCTGATCGTTTTGGTGACCATAGTCCTGTGCCGGGGTGCATCCTCTAGATCCATAGATAGACCTGGTCGCGCCAGCCTTTTTATCCAGGAGCTCACGTAAATCGCGTGCATCGTCAGTAGCTGCTCCATTGTGGTTTCGAAGTGGTTTGTTCGGCCTATTAGCCATATTGTTCTTTGGTGGAACGGCCTCGTCGTCGAATTCTGGTAGCAGCTTGCGCTTTGGATAGCTCTTTGTTTGGCGATCGTCGCCGTACTTTTCTTCAGTGTCTAGTAATTTATTCCATCTACGATTGAGTGTGTCCTGTGCGGCTTTAAGCTTTTGCTTCTGCTTCTTCAGACTTCTCGCAGTGGCCATAAGCTTTCTGTGGAGGTTATCTCATACCAAGCGTGTCTTCGGGATGGTGAATGCATCCTCATCCGGACTGTGCTCTTGTCCCGGGGCGGTTTGATTAGTTTGTTCCTCGGAATCGTTGTGATTGGGCGTCTACTCCGAGCTGTGTTCGGCGTGACCTGGTTCATCCTGCTCCATCGCTGGGTCCATATGGTCGTTGTTGCCTTTGGAGTTGACTATGGTGCCGATCTTTCTAGCGCTATTATCGCTATTTTTACTGTTGCTGGACTTGGAGCGGCGCCTACGGTGTCGTTTTGGCTTTTGTCTGGGGGTTTTATCCTCTGGTTTGTCGCCTTCGTCCTTCTTGGGCGTGTCCACCATGTATGTATCGTATGATGAGGTGGCAGTCCAGCGCTCCATGAGTGGTGGTTCTGAATCGCCCCCTGCGCCGACGTCCATACCGTCGGTGTCGTTCGAGTCGAATTCGAGCCTGTCTGTTACGTCGTCGACAGTGGCTATGAAGTGGGTGGTGGGTGGGTAACGAATTCCTTCATCGCTTGCTTCCCGCTCGAGTCGGACATAGTTCGGCCAAGAGCCTCCTGACAATGAGGGCGACTTTAACGAGTTTAGCACATCGCCAAAGGGTGAGTGCTGGAAGATATTCGCAGCGGTGAACTCCATTACTGGAGCCCAACCTGATTCGGTGGGCTCGGAGGTGCGCGGACTGGAACCTACAGCCGGATACGAGTCCGGGGGTCCGGTGTCACAGGCTTCCTTGGGGGTGAAGTCTGCGTTCGGCTCTACCGCCGATGCATGTGCAACCTCTGGGACGGGGTCCATCCACCCATCCTTGGGCGACGCAATCTGCCCCGGATTTAAGTCCGGGGCTCCTGCAGGGGCGATATCCCGGGCATTGTCCGTCAGCAGGTCTAACTCGTGCTCATCGTGACTGTCCGGCGCTCCTGGCATAGGCCCGAATCCGTTAAAGATCAAGTCTCCGTGGATGTCGGCCGTGTAGTTTAGGTTTCCGAACCTGACCTGATGGCCAAGGACGTAGCTATCGATCTGCTCCAGATGGCCAAGCGAGTTGGCCCGCAGTGCGAAGCTACCGAACATGAAGATCTGTCCGAGGAGAAAAGTCTCATCCTGGAACATGTTGTTGTTGATGATTGAAGGAGCCATCAAGCCTTGCAGCGACGACACAGAGAACTCTCAATGAAAGCACCAATGTCGGTGTCAAAACTGGTGGATCTCGGGTAGGGGGTCCAGATCTGTGCATCTAAGGCTAATGGTAACAGGAGGTAAGGGACACAATGTTTACCCAGGTTCGGGCCCTCTCCTGCTTGATTGATATTGATGATATAAGTGTTACAAGAGTTGATCAACCACGAGATCATAGAGGCTAAACCCTAGAAGCTAGCCTATGATGATTATGAATGGTGTGATCGTCCTCATACGGGCCGAACTCTCCGGTTTATATAGACACCGGAGAGGGCTAGGGTTTACATGGAGTTGTTTACAAGGAAGGAAATATAATATCCGAATCGCCAAGCTTGTCTTCCATGCAAAGGAGAGTCCCATCTGGACACGCGATGAAGTCTTGAGTCTTGTATCTTCATAGTCCAATAGTCCAGCCAAAGTATATAGTCCGGCTGTCCGGATACCCCCTAATCCAGGACTCCCTCACCTGCGGTCATGACATCGAATACCCACCGTCCAATATTTTTTTATTGTTTGTTTTCATTCTTATACACGCCGAAAGATGGGACCTATGGTAGTGAGATAATGTAATGCAACACTCAATGTGCCATGTTGAGCGTTTAACTGGTCAACTAGTCGTGTCTTCAACAAATACAGAGTTGTACGGTGAGCCCGTGACTGTATAATAACCACAAGACATAAATGGTGACCGTAATGAGTTGATTCCGAAGTCCAATGAACGTATCGCGCTTGCGCTTCAAATACAGTGATCATCGCTGTATATATATCATGAGAGAAAGATGAAACATGCTTGGATGTGTTGGGGCATACTTTTAGATGGCCTAGAGATAGTTTTTGTGAGTACGTGAAAGGGGTGTAGAGGGGGGTGTGATGGGCAGAGAGATGCACTTCGTTTCTCTTTATTCTGACTAACTTTATATATAGTATAAAAATATAAAAATCGACAGTGCGGAATAAATATCATTGGGTGCACCATGCAATGCAAATTAACTTTCATACTCCACATAACTTTGTAATGTTGTATATATGTACAATTTCTAAAATGATTTTTTGGCCACACTTTGTGTGGTTTTTATTCAAAAGTAATGTTGTATGCAGAGTAAAAGTGAAGAGAGGGCTTTTTAGATCAATGGGGTACGAGATAAGAAGTAACATGTGTGAATGTATAGTTGACGTATTTGGCAGGGCCTAGAGAGGGTATGTGTACGTATTACAGAGAGGCATGGATAGAGGGGCCGGCGGGGGGTCAGGGGCAACGAGGGAGAGATGGAACGATAAATGAGAGAGGTCTAGAGAGAGAGAGAGAGAGAGAGACGAATAGGATATCTCGGCGAGAGATGCCCTTGAGTGTTCCCATGCAGGGGGAGGGGATAGAGGCATGAGGAGAAATAGTTTGTGTGGTGTCTGTGTTGGTATGTGTGGGTGTGAGAAGATAACGGGGCCTAGGGGTAGAGGGTGTGTCACCGCATGAGGTCAGGTGGGCCGGGGTGAGGCCCTTGGGTTGGTTCCGTCCTGTGCCACATTGGTCGGCCCATGATGCATTTCAGGGAGACCCATAGAGGACTAGTCGTACAAGACAAAGATACCAGAGCCGTGAAGGACTCTGTGTCCATTGACAAAGCTGACTCGGATTTGTAACCCTAGGTCCCCAAACTAAGGTGACCCCTTTTATCCAATATTACCATTCATCAGACCTAACTTTAAGGGGTGTCCTACATAATGCTCTTCTGGAATCATATTCATCAATTAGGAAGAGAGGTGGAGACAATCCCTATGAGATAGGCCTAAAGATAATGTGCGTGTGGGAGACACTAAGGCAGGTCTATGTATAGAGAAATGGTCGATGGGGATCGTGCGTGCGTATGCGTGTGAGAGGAAGAGTGCTGGTGACAAAGGTTAGTGAAAACAGTCGTAAATGGTTGCGAGAGAGGGGGAGGGTGATATCGAGAGCATGTGTGCGATAAAGACACCTCGGTGGAGAGTGTGTGAGCATGTGTGAGAGACCCCAAGGCTTTGTTGTTGTTGTTGTTGTTGCTACTGCTGCTCTTCTACGTATATCTAGACATCATCAGAACATTAAAGTAACACTCTTCCTTGTTGTTATGTAGCCTAGGATCGCATATTTAGACATTAAGTACAGTGCATGTTGCTATGTAGCCTCAGATATATTACATATGGCCCTAGTTAACCTAACGATAAATGGGTTACAGATATATTCAGTTAAAAGTCTGATTGACCGATTAGTCCCTTATCAGCCTCCGGGCTATATGGCACCAGCTACCGATATCCTAAACAGTGAGTATATATAATCCATGGGATGAAACTAACCTCGATGGAAAACAGCAGTTGTTCCCAAAATTGTCCTGTGTAGGTACATCGAGAGGCATGTTAAGCACAATAGGCTAAAAATCAGCCAAAATTATCCATGGCAGACAAAATAATCTTTAAAAGATAGCTTCAGTGTGCAAGTTTAAGCACGCTAGTAAAGCAAAACAAGTGGGAAGGTGTGTTAACTGCAACAGGTCTAACATTTAACAACAAGCAAACATAGTCATTCAAACTGGTATTGTGCCGGTCTAAGTACACTGGTTATTGTTAAATAAAAATGGAAAGGCGTGCTAACTACAAGATGCAGCAACCAAATGTAGTCATTCATAGTGGTATTGTTGAAACTGGTATTGATGAAATTGAACTGTATAGTTCATACTTGCACATATAGAACATCACATTGTGAATAACTGGAATAAACAAGGCATACTACGAATAACCAAAGATAGCCTTTGAAACAGGACATATGCTAACTACAAACAACTAAACAATCAAAAAAAACTTTAAAAGAGGCATATGCTAGCTATAATAGGCTTAACAGCAAGCAAATATATGCATTCCTATCCGTATGTTTAAACTGGATTCATGAAATGTACCGCACAGTAAATAATTGCACATATAGAGCATCACATTGTGAACAACTGAAATAAACAAGGCATACTGCAAACAACCAAATATAGCAACTAAAACTGGACATATTCTCACTACACTACAAAAGGGACATGACAAAACAAATCATGGGTTTGCCCTTGTAAAGAGGCATGGCAAAACAAATCATGGGTTTCCTCACTTGTCACAGATGGGCTCGTTCCCGTGGGAAGAGCACGGACCCTGGATGCGCTCCATGTTGTCGCCGATGGGATCCTTCCCCTTGGAAGAGCACGGCTGTAGGGTGCCCTCCCTGATGTCGTAGACGGGCTCTTTCCCCTTGGAAGAGCAGGAGAGGGTGCCCTCCTCGCGGTCGCCATTGATGAGGTCTGACTTGGTAGCTGTGGATCCCAAGCTAGTGTCGCAGAACGTGTCCTTTAGAAATGACAAAAGGCGCTTGATGGCGATGTAGGATGGCAAATTCTTGGCAACGAGCCGGAGGAGATCAGCGCTGGGGCCATGGATGAGATCGGCGGTGGTTGAACCCGAGGGGTTGGGGGTGGGCCACTTAACCTATGACATAGCCCGCCTCAGGTCGTTGTTGTCGACGACCTCGATGTCATAGCCGACGTCCGTGATATTCCCAAATACTCTAGTCTGCTGATTGGGTGCCTGCGGCCGGTAATGGTCGTCAACTTCCTCAATGACATCGGGCGAAGAGACCACGCTACACCTCTTTTTGGCTAGTCGCTCCTCGAGCTCCACGGGAAGTGTAGTCGGGCTTAGGCTGCGACACTCTAGCATGGGGGATGGTGATCTGTGGGAAAGGGGGAGTTTTGCAGGCGCCATCTAAGAAACTCAGGGTGGCCTGGGTATGGAGATCGGTGGGTAAGCTGCATGGGCAAACCGGCAGATGTTGACAATTGAGGCCTTGCGGCGGCGGCGACGGGGACCTTGCTAGGGTATTGAGCGAGGGGGGGGGGGGTGTGCGCGCGCACGCCCGAGGAGGTTTTGGTGTCTGTGTGTGTGGAGGGGGGCAGGGTGTGTTTGAGGAAATGACGCGGGTAATGAAAATTTTACTACGCGAGAGTCAAACGCGGGAGTGAAATGCCGGGGCTATTGAAAACTTTGATGATGGTGCATCGCACACGGTCCGGAGATAACAAGCGTGTGTTATGAAATAGAAAAACCCTCGAGGCGGGCAGATATTTTCGAGGGATGCAGGCGGGCAGATATTTTCGAGGGATGCAGGCAGGCAGATATTTTCGAGGGATGCAGGCGGGATTGGGAACAAGAAACATCACACACAGTTGAAACAGAAGAACTGCTTGTTATCAAATAGAAAAAAGCTGCAGGCGGGTAGATATTTTTGAGAGGGGAAGCCTCATGGGGCCCAACGTACTGTGTGGATGTGCGTGATAGGGGCACCAGCGTGGCACACAGTTAGTTTGAGTGAACCATGTCTGTTGCGTCATCCAACTTGTCCAATGTTCATAAATTTGACGAAAAATGACTCGGGAGAGGGTCAGAACACAAACACACTTGCATGTGGACCAAATTTATTTATGAAAAGGGTGGTTTGATGTTCAAAGACCTAATGCAACTTCGATGTGGCACCTATCTCGCAAAGGCACGGTATCGCTTGCCCCCTCATGTCGTCATGAAGGGAATCCTAAGCTATGAATGCATGCCCCCCAACCGAGGTTCACCTAGCAAAGTGCGAAGTAGCAGCCCCCCACCCCACACACAACCACTTTCAGTCGGCGGGCCAGAGAGGCATCTCACCAAGATGGATCGTAAAACGGACCAAGAATAATCTACCTTGGTCGTACAACCTCTCTCTTGTTGTTGGTCAAAGTGATGGCCATCCATGCGACCCCGGAGATGGGCTAGCTCGCCAATAATCACGCAAGTAGCTAGTCGCCGAAGACAACCACTGCATGTGTGTGGCCCAAACATATGTCTGGAGAGGTGTGTTTTCTAACACACAATGGAACAACTTTGATGTGGCACCGTGCTTTCGAACTAGAAATCCCCACACTGAGTGAGGGTTAGGTTGATGATGCATATGCATGTCACACCACACTTCAAGCCGACGATGGGGATTCATGCATGCATGTGTGCATAGTATATGCGCTCAAACTTAATTAGGTCTGAATCTCACCATGACCTATACTATGATAACACGACCAAAGGAAGAATCCACCATGGTAACCTATCTTGTTGTCGGTTAAGGTGATCACGGATGTCCACGTGGGGCCACGAATATATAGGCTTGTCGCCAATAACCATGCGAAGGAGTGCATCGTTCAAAAACAACCACTACATGCATATGTATGGAGGTGAAGCGTGCATGCATGTTTGAATACCATTTCACAACATCGATGTGGCGCGTGCGTCAAAAATCATACAGTCCCCACACAGAACAAGATCGGCTCATGAAGTGTCGTTGTACTAGCCACTTCGACTCGATGGGAGGGATTCATGCATACACATGCATCTATGTGTGCTCAGACTATATCATGTCATCCTAGAGCATGACCTATATATATACCGTATTACAAAAATAATCCCCTCCTAAGTCAAATAAACCTCTCTCGTTGTCAGGCAAAAATTAGTGATGGACCAATCGGGCCCACAGAAGGAAAGCATCAATATCGCTAATAACATCTTAAGTGGGTGTGAGAGGACAACCACCATCGCTTTGTATGTGGGCCAAACATATGTCGAATACCCAAAATGCACAACTTTGATGTGCCACATGCCTCAAAAATCGTAAAGCCCCCACACAGAGCGAGGTTCATGAAGCATACTACATATGATGGTCCCCTTCCCCCTCTTCAATGCATACCATATGCTCCTCCCGTAATACAATCCAAAAAGAATCCTCCTCGATGGTGAAATTAATTAACCTCTCCCGATGTAGGTCAAAGTGATGCATGCATCGACGATGGCCTCGTGAGCCCACAGATGGAAGCTTCACACGTGAGTGTCCTAGCTAGGATGACCACCGTCTGCATGCATATGGCCCAAAGAGGTGTTGTGTGATGTTTGAATAGCCAATTTCACAACTTTGATGTGGCATGTGCCTCGAAAATCGAAAAGTCCCGACACCGAGTGAGGTGTACTTGTTCACAGAAGCGTACGTATAGTATATATGCTAGTCCCATCCCACCTCTTCGACGCGTACTATATATATAATCACACCATAACACAAAAAAAAGATTTTGCCTTGCTGGTCAAATTAACCTCACTGCCGGCCGTTCGTCAAAGTGATGGACGACGACCTCGCAGGCCCACAGAAAGTGCCACATGCGAGTATCGAGTGTCGTGTAGGACAACCATCTACTGCATGTCTCTAGAACATGTATGAATGAAAGGGTTGCATAATGTTTAAAATAACGAATTCACGACTCTAATGTGGCACATGCCTAACAACACGGCCAACCCACATCGTGGGTCACAATTCGTAGTGTACTGCAAGCCACGCGCCACCCCCAGACATGCACACCCACACACACACCGTGAATCCACCGCAACTATGATGCATGTTTAATTATCCCGCGGTGAACAAATGTTACCAAAGGAGGTACGTTTTAATTTCAAAAAAACAGAGATCATTAAGATGTTTTAGTACATTTATTGATTTTCTATGGGTATAATGTGCAAAAATCAAATTTGAGCTACATGCACACGTGGCAGTGCACCTAAATGGATTGCACAAACACATGTGTCTCACTTGGTGCATGTTTACTCCCCGTGCAAGAAATTTCAGACATTTAGAATCTTGATTTTTAAATTTTGGTACATCCAAAACTTATTTGAAGTTCATGAAACTTATCGTGTTGTCATATGGACACCAATACAAAGTGGCATTGTACTTTTTTGGTCAATTTTCAGACCGGTTTTGATGTAATCTTTATCTAATTACAAACGGGAGATTATTAATAATTGGGAACCAATATCCCGAATGGATTATTTAATTGAACCATGAGCATTAGACCAACAATGGATACGTGCCATGCTTCGGTTAAGCAATAAAGCGGCAGCATTAATCATCCAAATAGAAAACAATGTATGTGCCGCCACGCGACCCGTGTGCCGTGCGAGCAGGCGCGAGTTGATGGGACGCATGCGAGCAGTCCGTCGCGCAGGCAGACCAGGAGGCGTGTGTGCAGGTGTGTGAATTGACAGAGGCGTGCTCGCTGCATAGTGTCATCGGGAGGCGTGCGAGTAGCTATGTGAAACAACGGTAGGCATGCCAGCAGTCCAGTGCACAGGTTCACTGGGAGGCGAGCCAGCGGTTTGACCGCCGCCCGCCTCTCTCCCACTACTCCATATAAATGGTGCGACCTAGCGGCCGCACCTCCCATCCTCACCACACACACAATCCTCTCTCTCTCTGCTTGCATCCTCGATGCTGCTCTCAGTCCTTAAAGCCATCGGTGTATGAGGATGCCGCCGAAGCGCCCCATTGGAGGGAGTGGCGACACTGGGGTTGCAAAAGCACCGGAGCACGGCGTGGAGATGGAGACAGAGGTAGCCATCACCGCGGGTGAGTTATCATTGCACCCTGACATCGTCGACATCGTCGGGGTTCCACAGTCGGAGGCGGAGTTCCACACCGACTCTGGTGACGACTCGGGCAACGACCCCGATGACAAATCCGACGACCACTCCGGCTACGACTCCGACGATGACGGACAACAGGTTAGTCATCTATACCCATTCATATGTCAAATAGATCCTAGGGTTTCTCTGGTTACTCCTGCCTCCCCCTTTTTGGAATAGAAATCCTATGGATATGTTCTCCCAATCCATGAAATCTAAGTAAGTTTCATTAGATCCGTGTAGTGTATTGATTGTTTGAATGGTACAAGTGATAAGTGATTAGTTGTTTCATCTATGCAAATGATTTCTGCTAGTAATCCGACTAGGGTTAGTGTTCTTGCTAATAATTCCTAGCCAGGACTTAACAATTGATTTTGAACTACCTACATATATGTTTGTGCCATTATTTTCTTTAAGATTGGTCTGTACATAGACGATTGTGCTTAAAAATCAAACCATAATCTCTGGATATGTATAAAAAATAGCCATAAATTCCTAATCCTACTTCACAGCATGTAACATTGATTTGATGCCAATTTTGTTTTACTATTTGTATAGGTGATGTCTGACGATGTGGATAGCGAGGATGAAGATGTCCACAGGAGGTACAAGAGGAAAATCTTGAGGGAGCTTTATGCGGGAATGCATAACATGCGTATTAGGACCTGGGACAATGACTATCGATGCCCATTTTTCAACCACAAGCTTCATGACGCATATCAAAGTATTCTGGCGCATGCGAGAGGATGCGCCGTTGGCTCCTTCAAGCAAAAGTATTCTCGCGGGGTGGCACACGACGCGTACGCTGAGTACCTGGAGAAGCTTCAGGATCGTGCCGGCATGTGAGATGAGATGTGGGATCGAACTATGTATGCTTGAGTACGCTTAATGATGGTTGAACTATGTACTTATGGTTGAACTATGCTTGTGTACGTGTACGCTTATTATCTATGTCTGAGTATGTATAATCTATGTTTACTTATGTCTAACTGTGGGATATGGATGCAATCAGTTCGATTGATAGAATCAACCTCCGTCCTCGTTTATTGGTCCCCACTGTAATTTGTGTTAAATTTTGACCAATGATTTAACTGCAAAAATGTTAGTGCAGGTCAACAAAAATTATAGCATTGGATGCGTATTTGAACATAGTGTTCAATGATATATTTTTTGGTGACATGCATAAACATTTCTTAGTTAAATATTTGATCAAAATTTGGTACAAATTTCAAAGGGGGACAATAAACCAGGATGGAGGTAGTACGTTAATCACACATGGTTCCCCAAATTGGAACCATGTGCAATGACTTTCATTTTGCATGTTGCGCTAGTCACACAAGGTTGGCTCTAGCAAACTGTTGCCTCCAAAATTCTTTGTGGGACAGAAAACCCACACCACCCAATTCAAAAAAGAAAAAAGAAAACCCTCACCATCCCCACATCACAAAAACCCTCACCCAACCCGCCACCCCCTCCGGTCCCTATTCACACCTGCACAAGCTCTTCCGCGTCTATGCATGGCACCACCTATCACGGTGATAACCACTTAGCTCGACGCCTGCCGCCGCTGCCAGGCTACCGACAAACCCCACCGCATTTCGCCACTTCCGCTTGCCGCCGCCTATCGTCATCGACTTTGTCGACGTTGCTCGCGGTCGACCCAGTTCCGCTCGGTTAGGGAATCCGCCATATTGAGGGTTCTTTCTCATGGACAACAAGGTAACTAATTTAATGAGATATTATCTCACCTGTTATCCCAATTCATATGCCTCCTTTAATCCCCGGCTGAAATCGCCATGAATTCATTTTTATTCGAGCTGATTTGAGGATTTTCTTTCATTCATAGAGTGTATAGTGCGCTGACACATCAGGACTTTGTGGCCTCCTCCAGACATTCCATCTCACCGTACCAGATGACTTGAGGATGCACGCGGTATGTTCAATCTCACCCTAAATCGGTTGGCATGGCCTACTTTCCAGAACTTATACTAAATATTGCTACATTTGGATAAAAGGTGCTACATGCACCATATACGTCAAAGGGGATTATGTTTCCTCTTCTTTCTATATTAGGCAAATTAATGATGTATTGTTCTTTCGATTACTCTGATATTTCCATGACATCATGTTTACCCTATCTGTTTAATTATAGTTTTTTGTCCTTCGATTTCAACTGTTGTATAGTTCTTTCATTTTGGGCCCATATTTTCATGTTATCATATTTTCTTTAACAATCCTACCGTTTTCTACAGCATGTCCCTTGCTATGAAACAGAACCTATAGTGCACAATCTTTCCATTTACATAAATCAAGACTACAGGGATGGCATACTGAGCACAAACCATGGATTTACAATCATTGCTACTTTAAGACTTGATGAACATGGTGACTCCTATTTTGGCACTGGCCTTTGGAAAGAAATATCTAAGTTTTATGTACTAAAAGCTGGCACAAAAACTGCACTGCACATAAAAGAGCCTGGTCATGAGATATATGCTAACTTCCCCGACGATATCATCCGTCCAGACTTTGTTTGGAGTAAGTTTTCCTTTCAAGTATTTGCATGTTGACTTACCCAACAATATCAAATGAATTGTGTAGTATTTAAGTAACCAATTGTTATTCCATTTTCTTACTATATTCCTACCAAATAACTTCTAGTTACCAATACACTTTTCTATTGCCCTGGTTTAACTAAATATTCCTTGTACTCCCACTTCTATCAGAAAGCGCCGCTGACAAGGAGACTCCGGAGGTGGAGAACGGGGCTGCCAACAAGCGGAGGCGGGGCAAGCAAGAACCGCAAGCGACTCCAGCAGGCCTAGACTTCATTAGCAGCCTTCCCGATGATATGTTGACTGTCATCATCTCCCTCCTCCCAATCAAATATGTGGCATGGACAACCGTCCTTTCCCTGCGGTGGCGCCCCCTATGGAACTCCACCCCTCTCAACCTCATCGACACCCATGAGCTCTGCCATGGCTAATGTAAAAGCTTGGATACGTTCTCCAAGATTCTCGGCAGTCACCTTGGCCCAACCAGAGGCCTTAGAACGGGCAAGTTCTGTTCCAACGGCAAGGACCGAGCCAAGCTTGACGACTGGTTCCGATCCCCCGCCCTAGATCAGCTCGAGCAGCTCACTTTTGATTATGGGCATATGCGCTCCCTGCCAACGTCTGCGCTCCGCCTCATGCCCAGGCTGCGCGTCACCAAGTTCAAGAACTGCCATCCCCCTTAATGACGCGCCCGCTCTTATTCTACCATGACTGAAGCATCTCGAGCTCGTCACCGCCTGTCTCCCAAACGGTGACATGGAGCACCTGCTCCATGGCTGTACTACACTCGAGTACCTTCGTCTTCATGCGATCAATGGGTTGAGTAGCTTCCACATCACCTCCATGACTCTCTGGACTATTTTATGTGTGTTGCTGACTCGGCAAGAAGACATCACAGGATGTATACCATGGTATGGTCATTGAGGACATACCTGCACTTGCGAGATTACTTGTAGTTGATTAAGAAGGTCCAACAAGAATCAATGTCATTTCTGCACTGAAATTGACAGTGGTGGGCTAATCGTGTGACAAATACTCCGAACTTGTTATTGGATCCACACTGGTTCATGTACAACAGCCGCCTTCTACCTCTCCTTCTACAAATTAACAGTATTTCTCATTTTGAAGATGTATGTTCGTCTGTCATCCGGAAAACGATTCCGACAAGCTTGACCCTGAAACTGTGCATAGTGAAGGTCTTGGTACTAGAATCTATCGGCCCCCACTTGGAGCAAGTTGTTAGTTTCCTGAGATTCTTTTCGTGCCTGGAGGAGCTATATATCAACGTGATGTTCCTTTCCTGTTCAATGTTAACCATAAGGGAGTCCAATTTGTGACACATTTTTTCAAGTTTACAATGACAATGTACTACGATTTTTGAAGGATTCTTTTGGAGGATTTCAGCACATACATGTTCCCCCCCCCCATGTTGGTTGCTTGATCCATATGGTTACAGTCCATAATCATTTCTCCTTTGGATTCATCTGTACTAGTTTTCTTATGGAACTTTTCATCCACTCCAACCTCTTGTGAAGAAGGCTATATTTTTTTAGATTGTAATCAAATGCCCATGTTAATCATGTCAGATTGAAGATGGCATGTTAGTGCATTTTACAAATCCTACAAACAAAATAGGCATGTAGTAGTGTTCAAAACTGCATGTAGGAACTAACATGTTTTCTTCTTTTATAGATAAGATTAGGCCCAGTGGTGGATAATGTGATACAATATAACAATCACGTCGACTACCTAAATCTGCATCTCTCAGAAATTACTTTGAACTCCTACCGAGGGACCTTACCGGAGATTATATTCGCCAGGTTCTTTGCTGTCAGAGCAAGGGTGTTGAAGGTAATGAGGTTTTCCCTACATTTATTTCGCAAAAATGAATGGTTTGTTGATCAACGCCGGCGGCTGCGGCAGAATGGAATGGGCTCCGAAAATGCTGAATTTCATTTTGGAACTTTAGATGACAGAGTAATCAGAAGTCATTGTGTCAACCCCATACATGACTTTTCAGTGGCTGACCCCTTTGCAAAAATTATGAGGTTTCGAAACCAAACTTAGAAGTGGTAATATTAGTTTGAACCTCTCTGATATCCATGTTTAGCGGATCAGCGCGTGGTTTGGCAGCTGATGAGCTAAATTTCATTTCTAATATCAATTTGAACCTTGTAATATTCGAATTTGAGCCATATAACTCTGGAATTTGAACCTTGTAATATTTCGAGCTTTTGTGGTACAATTGCTGAAATGGCGTCGTATGAGCCTCGTATATTGGTAGCACTATTTTGACCTTAATATGCAATGTTCTTAGATTTTATTAACCATTCTTGAATCTGTTTACCTTGTCGATCCTATAGCACACGATCTGTATAGCTAACTCGACTACAATCTTTGACATTTTTGCACGCGGTTGGTTTCTTTAACCGTGTGCCCTGTAGAGCGTGGAATTAATTATCGCACTCGAGTGTCCATCATCACCCTACTGTGTAACTTTAACCTCATCACCCACGGGTAAACTTATGACCGAAGTCATTCCACACACTTTGTTTTTACAAAGCTTTTTGCCAATAAACGCTCACGATTGTCCGTCTTCTAGCTGATGCGTGGCCAAACTAGCCGGACGGGAAGATTAGAAGGTAAATTGCGTGGTAGCGCGGGAAAAGGCTCACCGACAATACCTTTGGTACCTCTTCAAGCCCACGCATGGTCAAATGTAATGCGTGCGGTGCGGTGTTTTCAAGCGTGCACTGAAATCCTCCACTATGAACGTCGTGACAAGACGTGACGATTACAAGCCGGCCAGCCCCTAGTTATTACAACGGCTATTTAACCCTTGTGTCTCTTCAACCTTTCAACCGCGCCCCACCATTGCAAGAAGCACACGCACCACGAGAAATTCTTAGAGGGTATCCTGCGCGGCACCAATGGTGCTCCGAGAGGCTGCCGACGACAAGCTGCAGTTCACCATGCATGCCGTGGTGAACACCCACAGAAGGTTCATGGAGCTCTCGGTGGTGTACACCAACAACCTGGTCTGGGTGGAGCATACCATCCACATCATGGAGTTGTTGCTTACCGAGGAGAAGTACAAGGTGATCAGGTTCGACCTCGAGTACACCCGCGCTCATGCCAGGTCTCGTCCCAAGGTCGCCGTCGCCCAGATGTGCATGTGCAACCACGTCCTCATCTACCACTACTGCCTGGTCACAAGGCCTTGCAAGCGTTTCGCCATGTTTGTTAATAGCCCCCACTACATGTTCGCTATAGTGGACATCACCAACAATGTAAATGTGCTCAAGAATTCGGGCATCACCTGCCTAAATATTGTCGACATCCAGGACCAATACAAGATCTACGACAACAAGGAGCATGAGAAGGACTCACTAGTTCACCTCACCGAGGCCATCATCGACCCCTACAACAAAGACATGAAGGATTCCTGCAACAAGGACAAGCGTGCCTGACACTCGGCCTGGATGGAGAAACTTTACAAACCTCACATCGTGTACGCGGCCAAGGAGGCATACACGAGCTACGACATGTACGGGTGGATCATTGACATGAGGAAGTGCCTCCTTCCCCAAAACGTCCAGGGGTCCAGCCGGAAGCAGAGCAATGGCAAGCGTCATCGCAACAATAAGTAGATGATTAGATCCTTGTTTCCCCTAGTTTAGTATGCCTGTAATTGCTTACTTTGGTGTGTGGAAATGTTATGTGTGTAGTCACTTGTGTAATTGTATGCTTAATTTGGTTCTGCAATGCTACCTTTAAGTATATATGTTGATGCTCTGTAGACAGAGAAAATCACATCGCACATGGGCTAAAAAATGGAACCCGTCTGTGATGATTTCATCAATCACTGACAATTGTATACCAGCAATCATTTGCTCGCAACACACACGGCTTGTTAACAGGAATCGTCTGTGTTGTTATCGGTCTTCCCACGCATTTCTGATTATAGAACTGTTTGTCACGTATCACATACATCTTTTTAAGTTGAACCGTTTTTGTTCTCTTGGCACAACACAAACGGTTCATCCGAGTGAACTGTATGCCGTATATCACACACACCTTCATCTAGTTGCCCGTTTTTGTTGTTCCACCTCATCATAAACAGTTTATCCGAGTGAACTGTATGCCGTATATCGCACACGCCTTCATCTGGCTGCCCATTTCTTTTGTTTTGCCTCACCACAAACAGTTCATTAAACTAAACCGTATGCCGCTCATCGCAGAAGCAACTAAAATATGAACTGTATTTGATGTATCCTTCATCGAAAACATTTTGCATCTTTTCTGATGGTTATTTTGCATCACTGTTTGCGATTAATGCATCGCACACAGTTTCGTCAAAGGCACTCTGATCATAGTGTCGCGTTAGCAGCATCCTGCTGTAGTGCATGTGAATCATGGGTCGTTAATGGGTATAAAGAAATTTACTGTTTATTATGGGCCAGAATCACTGCAGCCCACTAAAGGGCCCAAAGATACGAAAGGCCTCATATGGGCCAGAAGACATCATGGGCCATACATGGGCCAAAAATGAAATGGGCTGGTATTATACTAGATGGCCCACATGAAGCTATTGGGCCTATTTCGGGAATGCCATAATGGGTTGTGAGTTGATGGGCCGTAAAATGGGCTATATGCGAATAATCTGTTAACAGGCTTTTCATGGGCCGACCCGCTAGCTTTTAACTAAGTCAAACGGGCCAGCCTTTGTAAGCTAAATGGGTCGGTGTTGGGCCGCCACATGTGTCGACATATAATAGGCGCCTATCTGACCCAATGACGAGCTGACACGTGTTTCCTTCGGCCAATGAGAATTTTACACGTGGAAAATCGGCATTGGTCATTGCTGTTAATAGGTTATCGGATCCAAAACTGGACCAGATAGCTTAACGGCGACCTGTTATGGTGGATGACGCGTGTCGGTTACCCTTAACGAAAGCACTTCCATGATGCGTCATTTATCGTCATGGAAGTGAACACTTCTATGATGATAATTTTGGTATTGTCATGGAACACTTCTACGACAGCACAGGTATGACTATCTTGATTCTGTCATAAAATCGTCATGGATGTACATGCATGACAGAAAACATGACATACTATGACATACATATCATCACAGAAGTGTTTTTTGTAGTGATGCACTTTTGGCTAGTGGATTTTAAGGCTATTGCTGAAAATAGTTCTATCCAACTTTGTAATAGATGGTCTACTCTATTTGCAAACATACATAGACTAGCACCTCAGGCTTAGCAGGCGGCTCACCACACATGGCATGTGGATTAGTCAATATTCCCTTGTTCATCCCATCAAATTTTAGTTAAGAAGAGGTGATGAGATCAAGCTAACAGTTATCGGTCAAAGTTGTCCGTAACTGGAGACACGACAAATCATCATAAGTTTTTTACACTCTACAGAGGTTTGTGTACTTTACCGGTGATGGTGTCATGCACCAAGGGTGGAAAGCATAAAGGACCTCGACCCCGGTGTCGACCAGGGGCCCACGAGGGCCAAGATGAGGAGAAACCCTAGGAGGACATCGGGGGCTTTCTTGACCTCCAAGGCAAGGGTGGCGGTAGAAAGGATTGCAGCTATCCTCCTTATAACCCCTAGACCTCAACCGTCTAAATAACGGGAGGTCTCGGGTCCTCTCTCACATCTAATCTCAGATAGCAACTCTCGGTAGCAATGTTAAACACCACTGTAAACCCCTCGCACGAGGTATCCCTCCATAATGGAATATCAAAGCAAACAGGATGTAGGCTATTACTCTCTAGAGGCCGGAACCTGGGTAAAACCTTTCTGCGACCTTCGTTCTAAGACTTCCAGCTGCGCTTGAACCCCTAATGACGGATATAGCGGTATTTTGCACCATCAGTTGGCACGCAGGCACAGACGACGCCAGCTGGAAACCGATCTTAGATCAGATCTTGTTTTTCTTTCAGCGGCCTCTCATCGGGGGGGGGGGGTTTAACTTTTGGCTCCCTTCGGCTCACCGCCGATGGGGCTTACTGGGTTAACAGAAACCCAACATGTTTTACAAGCTTCGGAGCCGATGGGGAGGATGGGGGCATGGCTGAGATGAGGAAGACGAGACAGAGGCCAAGAAGAAGAAGAAGAGAAGCATCTCATGCAACCGAAGAGTGATGTTGTTGCCGCTTGCGCATATCTGAGTTGTCGCTGCTGCCGATGGCAAAAGGTGAGGAGGCCTTGCCCTAGAGCACGAGGTGAGCGACTAATGGGGGTGGCGCAAGATTTTGTGCCGTCCTGCACCGGAACATTTCTACCTCCCACCGACTCTGCCCCGGTCCCCCTAAACTGCTATGCATGGCCTTCGCCATTTTGCGCCCGACTTAGCTTGGCTCGCTGGAAACGGCTGATTCAAGCGTTCTTGACGAGCAAAGTTGTGGCTGCTTTAAGGTCTGTGCCCGTGCGAACCGGACCCCCTACTATGGTACCAAATGCAATTTTCTTGCCCCAGTGAGCTTGTTTGGGGGTTATGCAGGTAACCAAACACATCCTTAATTTTTTGCATGCATGTAGATAAAATCAATCAGCGACCCTTTCTGCCCAACACTCGTAACGCTCGCATGCATGCGGTTAAGATTCAAGTGGCAGTAACTCTATGAATGAATTGGCGGCCTCCTCGGCGAAGGACCGCCGGACGCAATGAAACTCTTGGCCCTGAACTGTCAGGGTTTCAGGGATGACCCGACAGTTCGAGCTTTGCAGGACATCCAGCAAACATACCAACCCGGAGTGTTGTTTTTGTCAGAGACACCTCCAGATCACTATCCAACAAAGTGCTTGCACCATTGGTTAAAGATGGACCACCTCATTGTTAACCCATGTGACGGCAGAAAAGGTGGTTTGTGCATGCTTTGGAACAGGAAGTGAAACTGTCCCAACTATTTCCAGACCCTAGTTATATCGATGTGAAGATAGAAGACATGGGTCAAGTATTGAGATTCACAAGCATGTATGGGGACCTTAAGTGGAGCGATAAATATAAAACTTGGAGAAGAATGAGGGCTCTAAACGCACAACATAATTTGCCTTGGTTGATTATGGGTGACTTTACTTTGTCTAATAATGAGAAAGTGGGAGGAACACTACTGGAACCAGAGATTTTGCCATCAGCCTGTTCTTTGCCATCAGCTAGCGGACGACAAAGAAGGTCTTTTCCATCCGCTTACAAAAACCAGACAACAAAGAACTGGCTGATGGCAAAGATGCATTTTTCCATCAGCCAGTTCTTTGTCGTCTCCTAGCAGACGACAAAGAATCTTTGTCGTCCGCTAGCTGACGGCAAAGAGATGGGTGGGCTCCATTTTAGGGTATGCTACATCTTGAGCTTGCGTTGGTTTTCCTTGAAGAGGAAAGGGTGATGCAGCAATAGTAGCATAAGTATTTCCCTCAGTTTTTAAGGACCAAGGTATCAATCCAGTAGGAGGCTCCTCAAAAGTCCCACGCACCTACACAAACAAACAAAGAACTCGCAACCAATGCAATAAAGGGGTTGTTAATCCCTTCACGGCCACTTGCGAAAGTGAGATCTGATAGAGATAGTATGATAAGATAAATATATTTTTGGTATTTTAGAATATAGATGCAAAAAGTAAAGATGCAAATAAAAGTAGATTAAAAGCTTATGTGATAAAAGATAGACCCGGGGGCCATAGGTTTCACTAGTGGCTTCTCTCAAGATAGCATAAGTATTACGGTGGGTGAACAAATTACTGTCGAGCAATTGATAGAAAAGCGAATAATTATGAGATTATCTAGGCATGATCATGTATATAGGCATGACATCCGCGACAAGTAGACCGACTCCTGCCTGCATCTACTACTATTACTCCACACATCGAACGCTTTCCAGCATGCATCTAGAGTATTAAGTTCATAAGAACATAGTAACGCATTAAGAAAGATGACATGATGTAGAAGGATAAACTCAAGCAATATGATATAAATCCCATATTTTTATCCTCGATGGCAACAATACAATACGTGCCTTGCAACCTTTTCTGTCACTGGGTAAGGACACCGGAATATTGAACCCAAATCTAAGCACTTCTCCCATGGCAAGAAAGATCAATCTAGTAGGCCAAACCAAACTGATAATTCGAAGAGACTTTCAAAGATAACTCAATGATACATAAAAGAATTCAGATAAGATTCAAATATTTCTCATAGATAAACTTGATCATAAACCCACAATTCATCGGATCTCGACAAACACACCACAAAAAGAGTTTACATCGAATAGATCTCCACAAGAGAGGGGGAGAACATTGTATTGAGATCCAAAAAGAGAAAAGAAGCCATCTAGCTAATAACTATGCACCCGAAGGTCTGTGGTAAACTACTCACAACTCATCGGAGGGGCTATGGTGTTGATGTAGAAGCCCTCTGTGGTTGATTCCCCCTCCGGCGGAGCACCGGCAAATGCTCCAAGATGGGATCTCGCGGATATAGGAGGTTACGGCGATGGAAATTGTGTTTCGGTGGCCCCCTGGATGTTTTCGGGGTACGTAGGTATATATAGGAGGAAGAAGTACGTCGGTGGCCGCTCGTGGGGCCTAGGAGACAGGGGGCGCACCCAGGAGGGGTGGGCGCGCCCTCCTATCTCATGGCTGCCTCGATTGCTTCTTGACTTGCACTCCAAGTCCTCTGGATCACGTTCGTTCCAAAAATCACGCTCCCGGAGGTTACATTCCGTTTGGACTCTGTTTGATATTTCTTTTCTTCGAAATACTGAAATAGGCAAAAAAATAGCAATACGGGCTGGGCCTCCGGTTAGTAGGTTAGTCCCAAAAATGATATAAATGTGTAAAATAAAGCCCATAAACATCCAAAAGCGGTAATATAATAGCATGGAACAATAAAAAATTATAGATACATTGGAGACGTATCAAGCATCCCCAAGCTTAATTCCTGCTTGTCCTCGAGTAGGTAAATGATAAAAACAGAATTTTTGATGTGGAATGCTACCTAGCATAATTCTCAATGTAATTTTCTTTATTGTGGCATGAATGTTCAGATCCATATGATTCAAGATAAAAGCTTATAAAACATAAAAATAATAATACTTTGAAGCATACTAACAAATAATCATGTCCTATCAAAATAGCATAGCCAAAGAAAGCTGATCCCTACAAAATCATATAGTTAGGCCATGCTTCATTTTCATTGCACAAAATACTCCCATCATGTACAACCCCGAGACGGGCCGAGCAATTGGTTCATACTTTTTAACGCGATTCAGCTTTTTTCAACTCTTACGCAATACATGAGCGCAAGCCATGGACATAGCACTATGGTGGTATATGGGGGTGGTTGTATGGACAAAAAGGGAGAAGATAGTCTCACATCAACTAGGCGTATCAACGGGCTATGGAGATTCCCATCAATAGATATCAATGTGAGTGAGTAGGGATTGCCATGCAACGGATGCACTAGAGCTATAAATGTATGAAAGCTCAACAAAAGAAACTAAGTGGGTGTGCATCCAACTTGCTTGCTCACGAAGACCTAGGGCATTTTGAGGAAGCCCATCATTGGAATATACAAGCCAAGTTCTATAATGAAAAATTCCCACTTGTATATGAAAGTGACAACATAGGAGACTCTCTATCATGAAGATCATGGTGCTATTTTGAAGCACAAGTGTGGAAAAGAGATAGTAGCAATCGTCCCTTCTCTCTTTTTCTCTCATTTTATTATTATTTTTCTCTTTTTTCTCTTTTTTCTTTTTTTCTCTTTTTTTTCTTTTGCCTTTTTTTTGTAAAGTCCGAAGCCTCATCCCGACTTGTGGGGGAATCATAGTCTTCATCATCCTTTCCTCACTGGGACAATGCTCTAATAATGAAGATCATCACACTTTTATTGATTTACAACTCAAGAATTACAACTCAAGAGCGACATGTATGAATGCCTCCGGCGGTGTACCGGGATATGCAATGAATCAAGAGCGACATGTATGAAAATTATGAAGGTGGCTTTGCCACAAATACAATGTCAACTACATGATCATGCAAAGAGCAATATGACAATGATGTATGTGTCATAATAAATGTAACGATGGAAAGTTGCATGGCAATATATCTCAGAATGGCTATGGAAATGCCATAATAGGTAGGTATGGTGGCTGTTTTGAGGAAGGTAAATAATGGGTGCATGCTACCGGTGAAAGTTGCGCGGTATAATAGAAGATAGCTAAGTGGAAGGATGAGTGTGCGTATATCCATGGACTCACATTAGTCATAAAGAACCCATATACTTATTGCAAAAGTCTACTTAGCCCTCGAAGCAAAGTACTACTACGCATGCCCCTAGAGGGATAGATTGGTAGGAAAAGACCATCGCTCATCCCCGACTGCCACTCATAAGGATGGCACTCAAAAGAGCACCTCATGCAACAAATTTGTCACACAACTTTTACCATACGTGCATGCTAAAAGACTTGCCAACTTCAACACAACTATTTCTTAATTTCATAATTATCCACTAGCATGACTATAACATTGCTACCTTTATATCTCAAAACAATTATCAAGCATCAAATTGATCCTAGTGTTTAATGCACTTTCTATGATAGTTTTTATTATACCCAACTTGGATGCTCATCATTCTAGGAACAAATTCATAACCATAGCAAATACCATGCTGTTCTAAGAGACTCTAAAAATAATATAAGTGAAGCATGAGATACTAACAATTTCTATAAAATTAAGCCAATGTCGTGCTCTAAAAGATATAAGTGAAGCACTAGAGCAAAAACTATCTAGCTCAAAAGATATAAGTGAAGCACATAGAGTATTCTCATAAATTCTAATAAAGTAGGCTTCTCCCAAAAGGTGTGTACAGCAAGGATGATTGTGGTAAACTAAAAATCAAATACTAATATCATACACGACGCTCCAAGCAAAACACATATCATGTGGCGAATAAAAATATAGCTCCAAGTAAAGTTACCAATGAACGAAGACGAAAGAGGGGATGCCTTCCGGGGGCATCCCCAAGCTTAGGATTTTGGCTATTCTTGAATATCTTGGGGTGCCTTGGGCATCCCCAAGCTTAGGATTTTTTCACACTTTATTCCATAGTCCATCAAAGCTTTACCCAAAACTTGAAAACTTCACAACACAAAACTCAACAGGAAATCACATAAGCTCCGTTAGTGAAAGAAAACAAAACCACCACATAAGGTACTGTAATGAACTCATTCTTTATTTATATTGGTGTAAACCTACTGTATTTAAAGTTCTCTATGGTTCATACCACTTAATACTAGCCATAGATGCATCAAAATAAGCAAACAACACACGAAAGGCAGAATCTGTCAAAAACAGAACAGTCTGTAGCAATCTGTAACTAACGCAAACTTCTGGAACTCTAAAAATCCTACCAAAATAGGAAGTCCTGTAAAATTTGTTTATTGATCAGCAGTAAAAAGAATCAATGCAAAAGCACGTTTCTTTGATTTATTGAATGTTTGCTTGTGAGCGCAAAGTTTCTGTTTTTCAGCAGAATCAAATCAACTATCATCATAGGTTATCCTATAGGTTCTACTTGGCATGAACAGTAATTAAAGCATGAAAACACATCTTAACAGAAGGTAGATGCAAAATTTATTACTAAACAGAAACAAAAACAAAAAACACAAGGAAAATTGGGTTGCCTCCCAACTAGCGCTATCGTTTAACGCCCCTAGTTAGTCATAAAAGCGAAGATAGATCTAAGTAGTGCCATCTTTGGCACTTGAATCATAGGTAGCTCGCATGATAGATTCATAAGGTAATTTGAATTCCTTTCTTGGAAATTGCTCCATGCCTTTCTTTAATGGAAATTGGAATCTAATATTCCCTTCCTTCATATCAATAATCGCACCAATCGTTCTAAGGAAAGGTCTACCAAGAATAATAGGCCAAAAAATATTGCAATCTATATCAAGAACGATAAAATCTATGGGCACCAAATTTCTATTTGCAACAATCAGAACATCATTGTTCCTTCTCATTGGCTTTTTAATGGTGGAATCCGCAAGGTGCAAATTTAAAGAGAAATCATCAAGATCATGGAAACCTAGAATATCACATAAAGTTTTCGGAATCGTGGAAACACTAGCACTCAAATCACACAAAGAAAAACACTCATGATCTTTAATTTTAGTCTTTATAGTAGGTTCCCACTCATTAAGTTTTCTAGGTATAGAAACTTCCAAATTAAGTTTTCCATCAAAAGATTGCATCAAAGCATCAACGATATGTTTGGTAAAAGCTTTATTTTGACTATAAGCATGAGGAGAATTAACAACGGATTGCAACAAGGAAATACAACTTTCTAAAGAACAATTATCATAATCAAATTCCTTGAAATCTGAGATAGTGCGTTCAATACTATTTAAAGTGATGACCTCTCCAATCCCACTTTTACCAAATTTAGCATCAAGATCTGAAAACTCTGAATTCTTGGGACGCCTCCTAAATAAAGTTGACTCATCTCCAGTCCCATTATTATCAAGATTCATATTTCAAAACAAAGATCTAATAGGAGATACATCGATAACTTTAAGATCTTCATCATTATTTTCATGGAAACTAGAAGAACATGCCTTTACAAAGCAATCTTTCTTAGCACGCAATCTCGCGGTTCTTTCCTTGCACTCATCAATGGAAATTATCATGACTTTGAGAGACTCGTTGATATCATGCTTAGGAGGAGTAGATCTAAGTTTAAGAGAATCAACATCAAGCGAAAGTCTATCAATGTTGCTAGCCAAATCATCAACTTTGAGCAATTTTTCTTCAAGCAAAGCATTAAAATTATTTTGAGAAATCATAAATTATTTCACACTATTCTCAAAATCAGAGGGCAACTTATTAAAATTACCATAAGAATTATTGTAGGAATTTCCATAATTATTAGAGGAATTACTAGGGAACGGTCTAGAATTAAAGTTTCCTCTATAAGCATTGTTTCCAAAACTATTCCTACCAACAAAATTCACATCCATAGATTAATTATTATTCTCAATCAAAGTAGACAAAGGCATATCATTGGGATCAAGAGGAGTATTTTTAGTAGAAAACAACTTCATAAGTTCATCCATCTTTCCACTCAAAACATTGATTTCTTCTATAGCATGCACTTTTTTACTAGAAGATCTTTCGGTGTGCCATTTCGAATAATTAGCCATAATATTATCAAGAAGTTTTGTAGCATCTCCTAACGTGATTTCCATAAACGTGCCTCCCGCAGCCTAATCTAAAAGATTTCTAGAAGCAAAGTTCAAACCGGCATAAAAATTTTGTATGATCATCCATAAATTCAAACCATGAGTAGGGCAATTGCGAATCATCAGTTTCATTATTTCCCAAGATTGGGCAACATGTTCATGATCAAGTTGTTTAAAATTCATAATATCGTTCCTAAGAGCGATAATCTTAGCGGGAGGAAAATACTTAGAGATGAAAGCATCTTTGCACCTGTTCCAAGAATCAATACTATTTTTAGGCAAAGACGAAAACCAAACTTTAGCACGATCTCTAAGAGAAAACAGAAATAACTTCAATTTAACAATATCATTATCCGTATCTTTCTTCTTTTGCATATCACACAAATCAACAAAGTTATTTAGATGAGTAGCTTTATCTTCACTAGGAAGGCCGGCGAATTGATCTTTCATAACAAGATTCAACAAAGTACTATTGATTTCACAAGACTCAACATCATTAAGAGAAGCAATCGGAGTACTAAGGAAATCATATAAAATTGGTATTGGAGAACCACACAATTTGGTATTATCTTGCGCCATGGCAACAAGTAATCCAACACACAAGAAAACAGAAAAAGGCAAGCGAAAAAAAGAGAGAGAGAGATTGGGAAAGAGAGGGCAAATAAAACGGCAAGGGTGAAGTGGGGGAGAAGAAAATGAGAGGCAAATGGCAAATAATGTAAATGCGAAGGAGATGAGTTTGTGATGGGTACTTGGTATGTCTTGACTTGAGCGAAGACCTCCCTGGCAACGGCGCCAGAAATCCTTCTTGCTACGTCTTGAGATTGCGTTGGTTTTCCTTGAAGAGGAAAGGGTGATGCAGCAATAGTAGCGTAAGTATTTCCCTCAGTTTTTGAGAACCAATTGGTATCAATCCAGTAGGAGGCTCCTCAAAAGTCCCATGCACCTACACAAACAAACAAAGAAATCGCAACCAACGCAATAAAGGGGTTGTCAATCCCTTCACGGCCACTTGCGAAAGTGAGATATGATAGAGATAGTATGATAAGATAAATATATTTTTGGTATTTTATAATATATATGCAAAAAGTAAAGATGCAAATAAAAGTAGATTAAAAGCTTATATGATAAAAGATAGACCCGGGGGCCATATGTTTCACTAGTGGCTTATCTCAAGATAGCATAAGTATTACGGTGGGTGAACAAATTACTGTCGAGCAATCGATAGAAAAGCGAATAATTATGAGCTTATCTAGGCATGATCATGTATATAGGCATCACGTCCACGACAAGTAGACCGACTCCTGCCTGCATCTACTACTATTACTCCACACATCGACCGCTATCCAGCATGCATCTAGAGTATTAAGTTCATAAGAATAGAGTAACGCATTAAGAAAGATGACATGATGTAGAGGGATAAACTCAAGCAATATGATATAAACCCCATCTTTTTATCCTCGATGGCAAAAATACAATACGTGCCTTGGAACCCTTTCTGTCACTGGGTAAGGACACCGCAAGATTGAACCCAAAGCTAAGCACTTCTCCCATGGCAAGAAAGATCAATCTAGTAGGCCAAACCAAACTGATAATTCGAAGAGACTTGCAAAGATAACTCAATCATACATAAAAGAAATCAGAGAATATTCAAATATTTCTCATAGATAAACTTGATCATAAACCCACAATTCATCGGATCTCGACAAACACACCAAAAAAAGAGTTTACATCGAATAGATCTCCACAAGAGAGGGGGGGAACATTGTATTGAGATCCAAAAAGAGAGAAGAAGACATCTAGCTAATAACTATGGACCCGGAGGTCTGTGGTAAACTACTCACAACTTATCGGAGGGGCTATGGTGTTGATGTAGAAGCCCTCCATGGTCGATTCCCCCTCCGGCGAAGCGCTGGCGAAGGCTCCAAGATGGGATCTCGTGGATACAGGAGGTTACGGCGGTGGAAATTTGTTTCAGTGGATCCCTGGATGTTTTCGAGGTACGTAGGTATATATAGGAGGAAGAAGTACATCGGTGGCCGCTAGTGGGGCCCAAGAGATAGGGGCACGCCCAGGAGGGGTGGGTGCCCTCCTATCTCCTGGCCGCCTCGATTGCTTCTTGACTTGCACTCCAAGTCCTCTGTATCACGTTCGTTCCAAAAATCACGCTCCCAAAGGTTTCATTTCTTTTGGACTCCGTTTGACATTCCTTTTCTTCGAAATACTGATAGGCAAAAAAACAGCAATACGGGCTGGGCCTCCGGTTAGTAGGTTAGTCCCAAAAATGATATAAATGTGTAAAATAAAGCCCATAAACATCCGAAAGGGGTAATATAATAGCATGGAACAATCAAAAATTATAGGTACGTTGGAGACGTATCAGGGCAGCGCTGTAACGGCCCAACCCCCCCCCCCCCACCTCTTTGTCGTCTGCTAGCAGACAGCAAAGACCGTGCCCCATCTGAACTAACTGTCACCCCATCTCTCTCCCACCCAGCCCCACCCCCTCTCTCTCCCCTCTATATCCGCCCACCCACGCCCGCAAATCCGCCTGCACCGCCACCGCCCAGCACCGCCGCTGCTCGCACCACCCCACCACCCCACCGCCCCAGAGCCCTGCGGCCCCGTCGCCAGCGCCGCCCCGTCGCCCCCGCCGCCTGGATGCTGCCACCGCGCCACCACCCCGCCGCCCCGGAGCCCTACGGCCCCGTCGCACCCACCGCTCGGCGCCACCTCCGCCCAGCGCCCTCGGGCCCTGCCAGCCCTGCCGCGGCCGCCACGCCCCCCTCTTCCATCGGCCACCTCCTCCACCGGTCGCCCCCTTCCGAAGGTGAGCTCGATCCAGCTCCTCTTTTTTTTGTTTTTCTATTTTTCAGATTTAGTTTAGGTTTAGTTTAGTTTAGTCTTAGTTTACTTTAGGTTTAGTTTAGGTTTTTTTTTTCTGTTTTTTTAGGTTTAGGTTTAGGTTTAATTTAGTTTAGGTTTAGTTTACGTTAAGAAGAAAAAAGAAAGATAAAAACTAGAAGAAGAAGAAGAAGAAGAAGAACCGAGTCGAGGTTAGGGGTACGTCGGCACCGACAGAACCGGGTCAAGGATCGCCGGTCGCCAGAACTAGGATCGAGGGTCGGGTCAGAGGGTCGAGGATCGCTGGTCGTCGAGGGGATAGATGGTTGAGCCATTGGGTCCTGCTGGTCCCGATGCCGTCGCCCAGACCTAGAATCGCCTGGTCCGAGTGCTGACCCGTCGACCGTGAGTCGCCATACCTGAGGGCGCCCCGGGACAACCGGGTTAGGGGGTTCCTCAGCGTCGATGGAACCCTAAATGATGACTATTTAGATTAGGGGGTGTCTTGGCATCGACGAAAGCCTAAATGACATACATATAGGTTAGGGGTGCCTCGACATTGACGGAACCCTAAATGACATATATTTCTGTGGCATATTGTTGTAAATATTTAGTTAGGTTGATGGTAAAAACAATAATGCTATGTTACTCATCTTTCAATTTAAATGTGCAGTTGTTTCGTAGTTGCGAGGGTCTGGTGTTCGACGAGCTCCACCCCTGCGTTCATGGGTGAGCACAGATGACATCTCCTCCTCCCCTTTAATTATTTTCTCTGTTCTGGCCTTCATGCCGATGCCACCAGCTAGGTAACTACAGTCGCTTAACCAGTATGGGTATCCCGTCCGAAAGGGTTGCATCGATAAGTATGCATTCAGTTGCATATTTATCATCGTAACTCATTCGGATTGTCCATGGATTTTTGCAGACAACCCGAGGATGTGTAGATTGAGTATGTTCTCCATGCTCTACCCCATTCCAAGACAAAATTTCGTCAGCGCCTCCCTATTGTTCTTTGGATGCACATTCTCTTGGCTTTTTTCTGAGACGTGTATTTGGAGAACAGCGGGGAGGTGCTGCCAAAATTTTGTCTCGGAATGGGGTAGAGCATGGAGAACATACTCAATCTACACATACTCGGGTGGGATTAGGACCTATATTTACCTATTAGCATGCAGGTTCCATGGACGTAACAAAATTGACAAACTAGATATACTGATAAATATACATGCTGAATTATATATATTTCTTTTGTGTCCAGTAGCTAGGCAAGATGAGTGATCGTGCGTGGATGTACACCGGTCACACTAGTCAAAATGACATGGCCAATGAATGGTAAACAAAAACCAAGGGGTTTGTGAGAGCCGCATTTGCAAATGGCTAGAGAAAAACCTAGTGCCCTTGTGTCCGGTGTGACTATTGGCACAAGAGGACAGAGGATGAAATGGGGAAACACGTGTAGAAGAGTGGTTTTACGCCTGGTTATACAGTGTGGACATTTCATGGTGAGTCTGTCCAACGTGCCAAAGCTGAGGTGGTTCGTTGTTGCACCGACGAGCATGGTACCGGGATGGAAGACATGGTGCAAGACTTTGATGATGCTCAGGATTTGGACGATGAGGTAGAGGAATCTGTAAAGGCCTTCAATGAAATGTTTGTGTCTTCAAAATGTTCTCTCCATGAGCACACTGAGCTTTGTCAGCTAGAAGCCATCTCACAAGTAATGGCTCTGAAGGCTCAATTCAACTTGGGCAGAGAATGCTACGACGCGATGATGATAGTATTTGGACGCTTTCTACCCAAAGGCCATGTAATGCCTGCAAACCAGTACCAGTCGGACAAAATCCTCTGTGCACTTAAGATGCCCTATGAGAAGATACATGCCTATGAGAAAGGATGTGCCTTATTTAGGCTTGAGTATAAAGACTTGAACTATTGTCCCATTTGCAAGTCTTCCAGGTATGTCCTGGTAGACAATGGTATGGGTGAGAAGACGCGGACCAAAACCCCCGTTAATGTTCTTTGGTATATGCCATCATACCAAGACTTCAACGTCTTTTTATGGTCGAAGAGACAGCCAGACAGATGATATGGCACAAAATGGGCAAAAGAACCGAACTAGATGCAGATGGGAATCTGATGATGGTACACACATCGGATGGTTCTGCGTGGAAGCGCTTCGATGCATTACATGCGCAAAAAGCGGAAGATCCAAGGCATCCTCGAGTCGCCATCAGCACGGATGGGTTCAATGTGTTGGTCTGACGGCAACCCAATACAGTTGTTGCCCCGTATTTTTCATTCCACTCAATATCCCCTGTAGGCATTCTAGGAACCAGGGTACCTAGACTTGCCTGCCTGCAGCCCATGGCGTGGCTCCATCGGTGGCCCGGTACGGCCCATCTTTAGCACCTTCAAGACAAGACCCCCGCGAGGTGGACGACAACAAGACCTCTAGACGGAGCGACCTCTTCAAGCTGGCTCCTTAGGAGTGGAGATTCCTATGCAAGCACCCACCTCATGAGGTTTGGATGATGCAAGCCATGACGACCAAGGCCAGGCGGCCGCCAACGAGCGCAGAGCAGCAAGTTTCCTCTTTGGTGCTAAGGAAGCAAGAGCAGCCACGGAGTCCCAAGGAATCAGCCAAAGGTTTCCATTCCCGTGCTACAAGACCAAGACCGCCAGGACGGTAGGACGGATGTCATCGCCGAGCCCACCATGGCATTACGAGCAGACGCTTTGCAAGCGAAGACCACCTTTTGTCAGGATAGGACATGCTTCTTGTCCCCTTTCAAACTGGCCATTGTGGAATCCCTTCCCGCCTACATTTCGGGGAAGAGGACCGGGGACTCTCTCTCTCTCTCTCTCTCTCTCTCTATATATATATATATATATATATATATATATATAGGTTAGCCACCACCATAGAGAGGGGACGGAACCTCACCACCACAGACCCAAGCCTCATGAGCTTCTTCATCCTCTGTACTAGTTCATCCTCAGCCCCTCGCGAGGCTAATCCACTGAAGGAAATATGCCCTAGAGGCAATAATAAAGTTGTTGTCTATATTTCCTTATATCATGATAAATCTTTATTATTCATGCTAGAATTGTATTAACCGGAAACTTGATACATGTGCGAATACATAGACAAAACACAGTGTCCCTAGTAAGCCTCTACTAGACTAGCTCATTAATCAAAGATGGTTAAGTTTCCTAACCATGGACATGTGTTGTCATTTGATGAATGGGATCACATCATTAGGAGAATGATGTGATGGACAAGACCCATCCGTTAGCTTAGCATAATGATTGTTGAGTTTTATTGTTATTGCTTTCTTCATGACTTGTACATATTCCTTTGACTATGAGATTATGCAACTCCCGGATACCGGAGGAATACCTTGTGTGTTGTCAAACGTCACAACGTAACTGGATGATTATAAATATGCTCTAGAGGTATCTCCGAAGGTGTTTGTTAGGTTGGCATAGATCGAGATTAGGATTTGTCACTCTGAGTATCGGAGAGGTATCTCTGGGCCCTCTCGGTAATGCACATCATAATAAGGCTTGCAAGCAATGTAACTAATGAGTTAGTTACATGATGATGAATTATGTAATGAGTAAAGAGACATGCCGGTAACGAGATTGAACTAGGTATGAAGATACCGACGATCGAATCTCGGGCAATTAACCTACCGATGACAATGGGAATAATGTATGTTGTCATAACGGTTTGACCGATAAAGATCTTCGCAAAGTATGTGGTATGAGCATCCAGGTTCCTCTATTGGTTATTGACCGGAGAGGTGTCTCGGTCATGTCTACATAGTTCTCGAACCCGTAGGGTCCTCACGCTAAACGTTCGATGACGATGTATGTTATATGAGTTATGTGATTTGGTGACCGAATGTTGTTCGGAGTGCTAGATGAGATAATGGACATGACAAGGAGTCTTGAAATGGTCGAGAGATAACGATTGATATATTGGATGATATTATTCAGACACTAGAAGTGTTCTGGAATGTATCGGGTACATACCGGAGTACCGGAGGGGTTACCGGAACCCCTCGGGAAAGATAAGGAAAGGGGTGAATCCTACTAGGAGCCCAAGTAGGATTCCTCCTACTTGGGTACACCTAGGGCTGCCTCCCTCCCTCTCCTTCCTTTATATACGTGGGGAGGGGCGCCTATAACACACGTCAACTATTCCTAGCCGTGTGTGGCTCCCCCCTCCATAGATTACACCCTCGATCATATTCTCGTGGTGCTTAGGCGAAGTCCTGCATGGATAACTTCACCATCACCGTCAAAACACCGTCATGCTGACGGAACTCATCCACTCCCTCGACACTTTGCTGGATCAAGAGTTCGAGGGACATCATCGACCAGAATGTGTGCAGAACTCGGAGGTGTCGTACGTTCGGTGCTTGATCGGTCGGAATGAGAAGAAGTTCGACTATATCAACTGCGTTGTCAAACGCTTCCACTTTCGGTCTATGAAGGTACATAGACACACTGTTCCCGTCTCGTTGCAATGCATCTCCTAGATTGATCTTGCATGAGCGTAGGATTTTTTTGAAATTGCATGTTATGTTCCCCAACAGTGGTATCAGAGCCAGGTTTATGCGTAGATGATATGCATGAGTAGAACACAAAGAGTTGTGGGCGGGTGATAGTCATACTGCTTACCACCAATGTCTTATTTTGATTCGGCGGTATTGTTGGATGAAATGGCCCGGACCAACCTTACATGACCACGTTCATGAGACCGGTTCCACCGACATACATGCAACTAGTTTTGCAGAAAGGTGGCTAGCGGGTGTCTGTTTCTCCAACTTTAGTTGAATCAAATTTGACTATGGCCGGTCCTTGTTGAAGGTTAAAACTGCAAACATGACGAAACACCATTGTGGTTTTGATGCGTAGGTAAGAACGGTTCTTGCTACAAGCCCGTAGCCGCCACGTAAAACTTGCAACAACAAAGTAGAGGACGTCTAACTTGTTTTTGCAGGGCATGTTGTGATGTGATATGGTCAAGACATGATGTGCTATACGTTGTTGTATGCGATGATCATGTTTTGTAAAAGTTATCGGCAACTGGCTGGAGGCTTATGGTTGTCGCTTTATTGTATGAAATGCAAAGCCATGTAATTGCTTTACTTTATCACTATGCGTTAGCGATAGTTGTAGAAGCAATAGTTGGCGAGACGACCATGATGCTTCGATGGAGATCAAGGTGTCAAGCCGGTGACGATGGAGATCATAACGATGCTTTGGAGATGGAGATCAAAGGCACAAGATGTTGATGGCCATATCATGTCAAATATTTTGATTGCATGTGATGTTCATCTTTTATGCATCATATTTTACTTATTACGGTGGTAGCAATATAAGATGATCCCTTACTAAAATTTCAAGGTATAAGGGTTCTCCCTGAGTATGCACCATTGTGATAGTTCGTCATGCCGAGACACCACATGATGATTGGGTGTAATAAGCTCTACGTTCACAAACAACGGGCGCAAGACAGTTTTGCACATATGGAATACTCGGGTTAAACTTGACGAGCCTAGAATATATAGACATGGCCTCGGAACACTGGAGACCGAAAGGTCGAACGTGAATCATATAGTAGATATGATCAACATAGAGATGTTCACCATTGAAAACTACTCCATCTCACATGATGATCAGACATGGTTTAGTTGATTTGGATCACGTGATTATTTAGATGACTCGAGGGATGTCTATCTAAGTGGGAGTTCTTAAGTAATATAATTAATTGAACTTAATTTATAATGAACTTAGTCCTGATAGTTTTTGCATATCTATGTTGTAGATCAATGGCCCGTGCTACCGTTCCCTTGAATTTTAAAGCGTTCCTAGAGAAAGCTAAGTTGAAAGATGATGGTAGTAACTACATGGACTGGGTCTGTAACTTGAGGATTATCCTCGTTGCTGCACAGAAGAATTATGTCCTTGATGCACCGCTAGGTGTTCCACCCCCCCCCCTGACGGTGTCCTGGACTAGGGGGTACTCACCATGTCATCCCATGATTAGGTGGATCGAGCTGAGGACCGCCATGGTGGTTCACTCATGGGCCACTTCGGGCAGTCCATGCCGCATATAAGGAGTTTCCACAAGACTTGGTGCACAACACGAGGACTCCTCTAAGCCTTAGGCCTCTGGTGTGTTATATAAACCGAGGCCAGGCTAGCCAATAGAACATCTAATATTCATTAGAACAATCTCGTGGTAGATACATGTACTCTGTACTATCCTCCATATGAATATAATCAAAAGCAGGATGTAGGGTATTACCTCTTTGAGAGAGCCCGAACCTGGGTAAAATCGTGTGTCTGTGTTACCATCGCTCCAAGACACCTAGCTAAGGACCCCTACTACGAGACACGTCAGATATAGAACCGACAATGGTGCTTTCATTGAGAGCCTGCTGGCAGTAGCCACGGTGCGATGAAAATTTTGATCGTCTCCCGCGCGATCTACACGTCAGAACCGAGCTTTATTGTCGATGTCGGCATCTTTGTCGCCGGCTCGATTAGTCACCTTGGCTCGACCGAGGACTGTGCTTCATCTAAGATCATTATGTTTGGACGAGGGCCATCATTATCAACTTCCATATCTATCAAGATCACGGAGGAATCATCAATGGAGCTTGGGGGCTCAACGTCAACATTGCCCTCGGGCGACTGTGCTCTTTTTCTGGACAGAAAACCTGTATCCGCCACCACCATCTTCTTGAGTGTCGCTTTGATGATTGCTTCAGTGGAATTGTGCGTAATTGATTGTACAACAACCCTGTAAAATTTCGTCGCGTTCTGATGGAGGAATCTTTGGCGATCTATGATATACTGGAGGCTTGTCGAGTCTCGATGAGAATCTGGATGAGTTTAGGGCATGGTCTCCAGATCCTATCTCAGAGGTTATTTGGAAGATCAAACCGTTCATCTTCTGCGGAATTTCCATATCTACCACCTTCAAAATTTCAGCTCGATCTGACCGTTCAAACTCCGGGAACCTTCCGATTATTGCATCACTTTTCAGATCTGTTTTCTGCGCAAATCCGAATCCGACCTGAGTTCATCTTTCTTTCTGAATGGGATATTGGACAACCCTTTTGAAGAATCTCTTTCTAGGGTATTGTGTTTTGTTTTCGAACACATGCCCACAAATTTTGCTACTTTTCGGAGGTAATCCTCACTATGGCGCCGATGCCAAACCAGCTCTTACTCCATGTTTGCCGACCAGCGCTAGACGCATCATCGCTTCATCGAGCCAAGCCCAACCTTATCGGATCATCAGCTCAGCAAGCTGAACAAGAGTTCGGCATAATGAAGGCTAAATTATCACCAACACAATCGCCCCATGGATTGCATGGTTCAGGCGAACCGACATCGCTGCTCGGTCCTTCATCAATCTGGCATTGACTGCGTCACAAGTTACGACCAACGTCGGCATGGCCGAGCCGTCTCTTCTTCAAACTGATGTCTGCCACGTTGAACCGCTTCAACACCTCAGCTGGCACGGCGGCTGCAACGTCACCTTAGTGACCTGCCCCGTCACCTCGTCTAGACTGGGGGCTTCGCCATCTCTTCATCAACCTACTCCGGAGACTTTGGCGTTACCAGCTGACCAACTTTGTCACGTTAGCTGGACCGAGGGCTCTGCCTCGGCGAGCCAACCTTTGCCAGTATCGCCATGTCATCGCTTCACCGCCCTTCAGGCAATGGGTGTGCGGATCGAGTCCCAATTATGGGAGTAACCTTTCTTCAGATTGCTACAAAAGATAAACCAGGTGCTATTAATCCTAGTAATTTTTTCATGATTGGGTTTATTTTTTCTGAGTAATTAGTACTCTGTTTTGTTCCATCATCTGTACACAGGTCTATCAAATGATTGGCGCATTAATGATGGTTGCGTGATGGTTCGGTCGGTTTCCCGTTCGTAGTTCAGCGAACGCCTCATCGGGGACTCGGACCGCCCTGTGAATACAGGCTTTGTCACGCCGGCTCCCTGCACTGACATTGGCTTCGATGCCAGTCCACATATCTTTAAAAAATATTTTGCGAAAATTAATTATGCGAGTTTTTTCTATATTTATATTATTATTTTTTGGATTGCACTATTTTACCTGTGTAGGTAATCGACTTATGGCATTTTTTAACCTATTTGTGTGTCTCCAGCATAAGTCTCGCAGTACAACTTTGGACACCTTTAAAGCTTCGGCAATATCAAAGAGGGGCTGCGGCTAGAGCTGAACCCACCAAAAGCTAATGTATTCCATGGAATCCTCGGCAAAATATTAGGATATTGCTTTATATGCATTGGTTTGGAATTGTGTCTTCGGTCAATAGTTGGGTTGCCTGGCTCCTGTGCTTGCCTCCTACGTTCCGCTTTGTTTGGCTAGGTGTGAGAAGGGAGAACCACTGTGACTATGCTTCCAGCTAGCATGGTTAAAGCGCCTCAGTGGAGAAAGTCGAAAACTAACTGTCACAATAAGCGCAAACTAGTCAGCGATCCGATGACTGTGTCAAACTATAGATCGATAGAGGTCACCCGTGTTAGATGATGGGCCTTTCATACAACTGGCTGAAGTGTTAATGGCTTGTCCACGGCTGATGCCGAACACTGACCGGGGGCTAGTAACTAGCCTCCCCAGTTTAAAGGTCCTATGACTAAGTGAAAGTTATAAAGCCCGCATATCTTATTTCCTCGTTTCCTCTAACACAACCGCCTTCGGTCACCGAGACGTAGGCTAAGGGTTGTTCTGTTATTGCGGAAACACCCTGCATAGTACTCCCTCCGTTTTTATTTACTCTGCATCTTAGAGTTGACTGAAGTCAAACTTCGTAAAGTTTGACCAAATTTATAGGAAAAAATATAAACATTTACTGTAACAAATCTATATGATATGAAAGTACATTCAATAATAAATATAATAGTATTGATTTGTTATTGTATATGTTAATATTTTTGTTTATAAATTTGGTCAAAGTTTATAAAGCTTGACTTTGACCAAAGCTAATATGCTGACTAAATAAAAACGGAGGGACTATCTAAAAAGGGGTGGGCCACTTTCAACTAATAAACGGTCGCAACGTAGTCAAAATAAACATATCATCAACATTTGCTTTCAGTATACAAGCGCTATCGTCCATAATCATCATTATAAAGTCATAAATATGCATCAAATTTGACTTAAGATTTTGGCCAAGTTGGGTTGCCTGGCTCCTATGCTTACCCCTACGTTCCCGATTGTTCGGGTAGGCGGTAAAGGGAGCACCTTTGTGACTGTTACTACTGGGTCATCCGGGTTAGTACCTCAGACTGGGTGAAGTTGTAAGCTAGCCATCTTAAAGGATATTATTGGTCAGCAATGATGTGGGAGTAAATAACCATGGGTAGCCTTATCCGCTCCCCCTGGTTCTTCAAAAACAACAGGCCGACCGCGCCCCTCAAGCATCCAAGATGAAGGGCCGCCTTCTCCTGGCCGGCTGATCTAGTAGCCGGCTGTAGGAAGGCGGCAAGGTTCAGCAAGCCGTCCCGAAGTTGGCTGACTCCTAGGAGGCGGGCACCAGAGTGGCCGACTCCTTGCAGGTGGCCTGGCATATACCCTCAAAGCTTGCACCCACATAACGGCGATAAGATGGGGCGTGGCTATAGTAAAGCCTGCCACCCTCGAATCCCGGAGCGAGTGTGGCCACAGTGCACCATACCGGGAGACCATCCCTCGTCCAGCGCGACACTGTTGCCATGTTGACCATGACGTTACCCACGACGGGCTGTCAGTACGGCCATAGGCGGCGGGCCCCTCTTGCCAGAGAGCCATCAAAAGGCGGCTTGACCTGACTAGTCGGCACGGGGGGAGTCCGGCTCCCAACAGCTAGCCTGCCCTCGTCCTAGAAGTTTGTGCACCATTAAGCAGATAAGACAGAGTAAGGCTGCAATGAGCGCCCGCCAGGCAGAGGCACTATAGCCATGCTTGCCCCAACAAAGCCATCGTCATCAAGGGCGAGGCTACAATAATGAGCAGCCGACAGGGCCCATAGGCGCTGGGCCCAGCTTGTCGACCAAGAGGACGATAGCCGGTGGGACTCACCAGTCGGCGGGCCCCAGCGGCCGGCGGAGAAGCCGGCGACCATAGACGCTGACGGTCTGGACCCACATCCGGCCGGATTACCATTGTACCCCTGGGGGGTAGGCCTATATAAACCCCCAGGGCACCCATGCAAAGGGTTGATCCATTAGAACTACACAGACCACATAGAGAGAAGAGGAGAGCTAGCCTTGCCCTTCTCCTTCCTCTAGCCAAACCGCTCAAGGAGCCTCTTGTAGCTACTTACTGATTTAGTGATCATGTGGAGACCCCGCAGAGCAGGACTAGATGTGTTATCTCCTAGGAGAGCCCCGAACCTGGGTAAGATTCGCCGACGTGCATGTCTTCGCCTTATCCCGTTTCCAGGCACCGGCGATGTCTTGCTGGCTCCCACAATGATGTTGGAAATATGCCCTAGAGGCAATAATAAATTAGTTATTATTATATTTCCTTGTTCATGATAATCGTTTATTATCCATGCTATAATTGTATTGATAGGAAACTCAGATACATGTGTGGATACATAGACAACACCATGTCCCTAGTAAGCCTCTGTTGACTAGCTCGTTGATCAATAGATGGTTACGGTTTCCTAACCATGGACATTGGATGTCATTGATAACGGGATCACATCATTAGCAGAATGATGTGATGGACAAGACCCAATCCTAAGCCTATCACAAAGATCGTAGTTCGTATGCTAAAGCTTTCTAATGTCAAGTATCATTTCCTTAGACCATGAGATTGTGCAACTCCCGGATACCGTAGGAATGCTTTGGGTGTACCAAACGTCACAACGTAACTGGGTGGCTATAAAGGTACACTACAGGTATCTCTGAAAGTGTCTGTTGGGTTGGCATGAATCGAGACTGGGATTTGTCACTCCGGTAAACGGAGAGGTATCTCTGGGCCCACTCGGTAGGACATCATCATAATGTGCACAATGTGACCAAGGGGTTGATCACGGGATGATGTGTTACGGAACGAGTAAAGAGACTTGCTGGTAACGAGATTGAACAAGGTATCGGGATACCGACTATCGAATCTCGGGCAAGTACAATACCGCTAGACAAAGGGAATTGTATGCGGGATCGATTGAGTCCTTGACATCGTGGTTCATCCGATGAGATCATCGTGGAACATGTGGGAGCCAACATGGGTATCCAGATCCCGCTGTTGGTTATTGACCGGAGAACGTCTCGTCATGTCTGCATGGTTCCCGAACCCGTAGGGTCTACACACTTAAGGTTCGATGACGCTAGGGTTATAAAGGAATTTTGTATGTGGTTACCGAATATTGTTCGGAGTCCCGAATGAGATCCTGGACGTCACGAGGAGTTCCGGAATGGTCCGGAGGTAAAGATTTATATATGGGAAGTCCTGTTTTGGTCACCGGAAAAGTTTCGGGTTTTTCCGGTAACGTACCGGGACCACCGGGAGGGTCCCGGGGGTCCACCAAGTGGGGCCACCAACCCCGGAGGGCTGCATGGGCCAAGTGTGGGAGGGAACCAGCCCCAGGTGGGCTGGTGCGCCCCCCACAAGGGGCCCAAGTCGCAAGGGAGAGTGGGAGGGGGCAAACCCTAGGGCAGATGGGCCCTAAGGCCCACCCCAGGCGCGCCTCCCCTCTCTCCCCCTCTGGCCGCCACCCAGATGGCATCTGGGGGCTGCCGCCACCCTTGGGGAGGGAACCCTAGAGGGGGCGCAGCCCCCTCCACTCCCCCTATAAATACTAGAGGCCTGGGGGCTGCCCAACACATGAGTTTCTCCCTCTATTGGCGCAGCCCTACCTCTCTTACTCCTCTTCTCCCGCGGTGCTTGGCGAAGCCCTGCAGGATTGCCACGCTCCTCCATCACGACCACACCATTGTGCTGCTACTGGATGGAGTCTTCCTCAACCTCTCCCTCTCACCTTGCTGGATCAAGGCATGGGAGACGTCACCGGGTTGTACGTGTGTTGAACGCGGAGGTGCCGTCCGTTCGGCACTAGGATCTCCGGTGATTTGGATCACGACGAGTACGACTCCTTCAACCTCGTTCTCTTGAACGCTTCCGCTTAGCGATCTACAAGGGTATGTAGATGCACTCTCCTTCCCCTCGTTGCTGGTTTCTCCTTGGATAGATCTTGGTGACACGTAGGAAAATTTTGAATTTCTGCTACGTTCCCCAACCGTGGCATCATGAGCTAGGTCTATTGCGTAGATTCTTTGCATGAGTAGAACACAAAATAGTTGTGGGCATTGATCTTGTTCAATATGCTTACCGTTACTAGTCCAATATTGTTTCGACGGTATTGTGGGATGAAGCGGCCCTGACCGACCTTACACGTACACTTACGTGAGACAGGTTCCACCGACTGACATGCACTTGGTGCATAAGGTGGCTAGCGGGTGCCAGTCTCTCCCACTTTAGTCGGAACGGATTCGATGAAAAGGGTCCTTATGAAGGGTAAATAGCAATTGTACATATCACGTTGTGGTTTTTGCGTAGGTAAGAAACGTTCTTGCTAGAAACCCATAGCAGCCACGTAAAACATGCAAACAACAATTAGAGGACGTCTAACTTGTTTTTGCAGGGTATGCTATGTGATGTGATATGGCCAAGAAGAATGTGATGAATATATGTGATGTATGAGATTGATCATGTTCTTGTAATAGGAATCACGACTTGCATGTCGATGAGTATGACAACCGGCAGGAGCCATAGGAGTTGTCTTTATTTATTGTATGACCTGCGTGTCATTGAACAACGCCATGTAATTACTTTACTTTATTGCTAACCGGTAGCCATAGTAGTAGAAGTAATAAGTTGGCGAGACAACTTCATGGAGACACGATGATGGAGATCATGATGGTGGAGATCATGGTGTCATGCCGGTGACGATGATGATCATGGAGCCCCGAAGATGGAGATCAAAAGGAGCAAAATGATATTGGCCATATCATGTCACTTTTTGATTGCATGTGATGTTTATCATGTTTATACATCTTATTTGCTTAGAACGATGGTAGTAAATAAGATGATCACTCATTAAAATTTCAAGAAAGTGTTCCCCCTAATTGTGCACCGTTGCGGAAGTTCGTCATTTCTAAGCACCACGTGATGATCGGGTGTGATGGATTCTTACGTTCACATACAACGGGTGTAAGACAGATTTACACACGCGAAACACTTAGGTTGACTTGACGAGCCTAGCATGTACATACATGGCCTCGGAACACAAGAGACCAAAAGGTCGAGCATGAGTTGTATAGTAGATATGATCAACATGAAGATGTTCACCGATGATGACTAGTCCGTCTCACGTGATGATCGGACACGGCCTAGTTGACTCGGATCATGTAATCACTTAGATGACTAGAGGGATGTCTATCTGAGTGGGAATTCATAAGATGAACTTAATCATCCTGAACATAGTCAAAAGATCTTTGCAAATTATGTCGTAAGCTCGCGTTTAGTTCCACTGTTTAGATATGTTCCTAGAGAAAATATAGTTGAAAGTTGATAGTAGCGATTATGCAGACAGTAGAAAGCTTATGTCCTTAATGCACCGCTCAGTGTGCTGAACCCCAAACGTTGTGTGTGGATGTTGCGAACATCGGACATACACGTTTTGATAACTACGTGATAGTTCAGTTAAATGGTTTAGAGTAGAGGCACCAAAGACGTTTTCGAAACGTCGCGGAACATATGAGATGTTTCGAGGGCTGAAATTGGGATTTCAGGCTCATGCCCACGTCAAGCGTTATGAGACCTCCGACGATTTTCTTAGCCTGCAAACTAAGGGAGAAAAGCTCAATCGTTGAGCTTGTGCTCAGATTGTCTGAGTGCAACAATCACTTGAATCGAGTGGGAGTTGATCTTCCAGATGAGATAGTGATGTTTCTCCAAAGTCATTGCCACCAAGCTGCTAGAGCTTCGTGATGAACTATAACATATCAGGGATAGATATGATGATCCTTGAGGTATTCGCGATGTTTGACACCGCGAAAGTAGAAATCAAGAAGGAGCATCAATCGTTGATGGTTGATGAAACCACTAGTTTCAAGAAGGGCAAGGGCAAGAAGGGATACTTCATGAAACGGCAAATCAGCTGCTGCTCTAGTGAAGAAACCCAAGGTTGAACCCAAACCCGAGACTAAGTGCTTCTGTGATAAGGGGAACAATCACTGGAGCGGAATTACCCTAGATACTTAGTAGATGAGAAGGCTGGCAAGGTCGATAGAAGTATATTGGATATACATTAGGTTAATGTGTACTTTACTAGTACTCCTAGTAGCACCAGGGTATTAGATACCGGTTCGGTTGCTAAGTGTTAGTAAGTCGAAATAAAAGCTACGGAATAAACGGAGACTAGCTAAAGGTGAGCTGACGATATGTGTTGGAAGTGTTTCCAAGTTTGGTGTGATCAAACATCGCACGCTCCCTCTACCATCAAGATTAGTATTAAACCTGAATAATTATCATTTGGTGTTTGCGTTGAACATAGACATGATTGGATTATGTCTATCGCAATACGGTTATTCATTTAAGGAGAATAATGGTTACTCTGTTTATTTGAATAATACCTTCAATGGTCTTGCACCTAAAGGAATGGTTTATTGAATCTCGATCGTAGTGATACACATTTTCATGCCAAAAGATATAAGATAGTAATGATAGTACCACTTATTTGTGGCACTGCCATGTAAGTCATATTGGTATAAAACACATGAAGAAGCTCCATGTTGATGGATCTTTCGACTCACTCATTTTTGAAAGGTTTGAGACATGTGAACCATGTCTATTGATGTATAAGCATGAAGAAACTCCATGCAGATCGATCGTTTGGACTCACTTGATTTTGAATCACTTGAGATATGCAAATCATACCACATGGGCAAAATGACTGAAAAAGCCACGGTTTCAGTGATATGGAACAAGATAGCAACTTGTTGGAAGTAACACATTTTGATGTGTGCAGTCTAATGAGTGCTGAGGCATGCAGTGAATATCATTATGTTCTTACTTCACGGATGGTTTGAGTAGATACTGAGTGTATTTACTTGATGAAACACAAGTCTGAATTATTGAATGGTTCAAGTAATTTTAGAGTGAAGTTGAAGATCATCGTGACAAGAGGATAAAATGTCTATGATATGATCATAGAGACAAGTATCTGAGTTACAAGCTTTGGCACGCAATTAAGACATTGTGGAAATTGTTTCACAATTAATACCGCCTGGAACACCATAGTGTGATGGTGTGTCCGAACATCATAGTTGCACCCTATTGGATATGGTGCGTACCATGATGTCTCTTATCGAATTACCACTATCGTTCATGGGTTAGGCATTAGAGACAACCGCACTCACTTTAATAGGGTACCACGTAATTCCGTTGAGACGACACCGTTTGGAGAAACCTAAGTTGTCGTTTCTTTAAAGTTTGGGGCTGCGACGCTTATGTGAAAAAGTTTCAGGTTGATAAGCTCGAACCCAAAGCGGATAAAATGCATCTTCGTAGGACACCCAAAACAGTTGGGTATACCTCCTAATTCAGATCCGAAAGCAATAGGGATTGTTTCTTGAATCAGGTCCTTTCTCGAGGAAAGGTTTCTCTCGAAAGAATTGAGTGGGAGGATGGTGGAGAATTGATGAGGTTATTGAACCGTCACTTCAACAAGTGTGTAGAAGGGCACAGGAAGTTGTTCCTGTGGCACCTACACCAATTGAAGTGGAAGCTTATGATAGTGATCATGAAGCTTCGGATCAAGTCACTACCGAACCTCGTAGGACGACACGGACGCGTACTGCTTCGGAGTGGTATGGTTATCATGTCTTAAAGGTCATGTTGCTAGACAACAATGAACCCACGAGCTATGGAGAAGCGATGGTGGGCCCAAATTCCGACAAATGGTTAGAAGCCATGAAATCCGAGATAGGATCCATGTATCATAACAAAGCATGGACTTTGGTGGACTTGCCCGATGATCGGCAAGCCATTGAAATAAATGGATCTTTAAGAAGAAGACGGACGTGGACGGTAATGTCACCGTCTATAAAGCTCGACTTGTGGCGAAGAGTTTTTCACAAGTTCAAGGAGTTGACTACGATGAGATTTTCTCATCCGTAGCGATGCTTAAGTCCGTCGGAATCATGTTAGCATTAGCTGCATTTATGAAATCTGGCAGATGGATGTCAAAACGAGTTTCCTTACCAGTTTTCGTAAGGAAAGGTTGTATGTGATACAATCAGAAAAGTTTTATCGATCCTAAGGATGCTAAAAGGTATGCTGGCTCCAACGATCCTTCTAAGGACTGGAGTAAGCATCTCGGAGTTGGAATGTGCGCTTTGATAAGATGATCAAAGACTTTGGGTTTATACAAAGTTCATGAGAAACATGTATTTCCAAAGAAGTGAGTGGGAGCACTATGGATTTTCTAATGAGTATATGTTGTTGACATATTGTTGATCAGAAATGATGTAGAATTTTCTGGAAAGTATATAGGGTTATTTGAAAGGTGTTTTTCAATAGAAAACTTGGATCAAGCTACTTGAACATTGAGCATCAAAATCTATGAGGATAGATCAAAATGCTAATAATACTTTCAAATGAGCATATACCTTGACATGATCTTGAAGGTGTTCAAGATGGATCAGTCAAAGAAGGAGTTCTTATCTGAGATGTAAGGTATGAAGTTAAGACTTAAAGCTCGACCACGGCAGAAAAGAGAGAAAGGACGAAGGTCGTCCCCTATGCTTTAGACGTAGGCTCTACAGTATGATATGCTATGTACCACACCTGATGTGTGCCTTGCCACATGTCTGGTAAGAGGGTACAAAGGTGATCAAGGAATGGATCACCAGATAGCGGTCAAAATTGTCCTTGGAGTAATTAGGATTTATTTCTCAATTATGGAGGTGATAAAGAGTTCGGCGTAAAGGGTTACGACGATGCAAGCTTTAACACCTATCCGAATGACTCTGAGTAGCAAACTGGATACGTATAGTGGAGCAACCATTTGGAATAGCTTCAAGTGGAGCGTGGAAGCAGCATTTACAATATGACATAGAGAATTGCGAAATACACACAGATCTGATTGTTGCAGACCCGTTGACTAAAACCTCTCTCACAAGCAAAACATGATCAAACCCCAGAACTCATTGAGTCTTAATCACATGATGATGTGAACTAGTTTAATGACACTAGTAAACTCTTTGGATGTTGGTCACATGGCGATGTGACCTGTGAGTGTTAATCACAAGGCGATGTGAACTAGATTATTGACTCTAGTGCAAGTGGGAGACTGTTGGAAATATGCCCTAGAGGCAATAATAAATTAGTTATTATTATATTTCCTTGTTCATGATAATCGTTTATTATCCATGCTATAATTGTATTGATAGGAAACTCAGATACATGTGTGGATACATAGACAACACCATGTCCCTAGTAAGCCTCTGTTTACTAGCTCGTTGATCAATAGATGGTTACGGTTTCCTAACCATGGACATTGGATGTCGTTGATAACGGGATCACATCATTAGCAGAATGATGTGATGGACAAGACCCAATCCTAAGCCTAGCACAAAGATCGTAGTTCGTATGCTAAAGCTTTTCTAATGTCAAGTATCATTTCCTTAGACCATGAGATTGTGCAACTCCCGGATACCGTAGGAATGCTTTGGGTGTACCAAACGTCACAACGTAACTGGGTGGCTAGAAAGGTACACTACAGGTATCTCCGAAAGTGTCTGTTGGGTTGGCACGAATCGAGACTGGGATTTGTCACTCCGGTAAACAGAGAGGTATCTCTGGGCCCACTCGGTAGGACATCATCATAATGTGCACAATGTGACCAAGGGGTTGATCACGGGATGATGTGTTATGGAACGAGTAAAGGGACTTGCTGGTAACGAGATTGAACAAGGTATCGGGATACCGACGATCGTATCTCGGGTAAGTACAATACCGCTAGACAAAGGGAATTGTATACGGGATCGATTGAGTCCTTGACATCGTGGTTCATCCGATGAGATCATCGTGGAACATGTGGGAGCCAACATGGGTATCCAGATCCCGCTGTTGGTTATTGACCAGAGAACGTCTCAGTCATGTCTGCATGGTTCCCGAACCCGTAGGGTCTACACACTTAAGGTTCGATGACGCTAGGGTTATAAAGGAATTTTGTATGTGGTTACCGAATGTTGTTTGGAGTCCTGGATGATATCCCGGACGTCACGAGGAGTTCCGGAATGGTCCGGAGGTAAAGATTTATATATGGGAAGTCCTATTTTGGTCACCGGAAAAGTTTCGGGTTTTTCCGGTAACGTACCGGGACCACCGGGAGGGTCCCGAGGGTCCACCAAGTGGGGCCACCAACCCCGGAGGGCTGCATGGACCAAGTGTGGGAGGGAACCAGCCCCAGGTAGGCTGGTGCGCCCCCCACAAGGGGCCCAAGGCGCAAGGGAGAGTGGGAGGGGGCAAACCCTAGGGCAGATGGGCCCTAAGGCCCACCCCAGGCGCGCCTCCCCTCTCTTCCCCTCTGGCCGCCACCCAGATGGCATCTGGGGGCTGGCGCCACCCTTGGGGAGGGAACCCTAGAGGGGGCGCAGCCCCCTCCACTCCCCCTATAAATACTTGAGGCCTGGGGGCTGCCCAACACATGAGTTTCTCCTTCTATTGGTGCAGCCCTACCTCTCTTACTCCTCCTCTCCCGCGGTGCTTGGCGAAGCCCTGCAGGATTGCCACGCTCCTCCATCACCACCACGCCGTTGTGCTGCTGCTGGATGGAGTCTTCCTCAACCTCTCCCTCTCACCTTGCTGGATCAAGGCATGGGAGACGTCACCGGGATGTATGTGTGTTGAACGCGGAGGTGCCATCCGTTCTGCACTAGGATCTCCGGTGATTTGGATCACGACGAGTACGACTCCTTCAACCTTGTTCTCTTGAATGCTTCCGCTTAGCGATCTACAATGGTATGTAGATGCACTCTCCTTCCCCTCGTTGCTGGTTTCTCCATGGATAGATCTTGGTGACACGTAGGAAAATTTTGAATTTCTGCTACGTTCCCCAACAAATGATTAGCCATCCTTTGGCATATGTCGCACCTACCACCCGACATACGGCGCCCATCATGGGGCCAGGTGCACCGTCGTCTGGAGACCTGCTACAGACGGGAACCCTCTTCATTCCTAGCGAGCGTAGCCAGCCCGGCACGCCCGATGGTGCTTGCCCCGATGTGCTGTGATGTCCCACAAGTGTGGGGGATCTATCATAGTCCTTTCGATAAGTAATAGTGTCGAACCCAATGACGAGCAAAAGGAAATGATAAGCGGTTTTCAGTAAGGTTTTCTCTGCAAGCACTGAAATTGTAGGTAACAGATAGTTTTCTGATAAGATAAATTGTAACGAGTAACAAGCAATGAAAGTAAATGAAGTGCAGCAAGGTGGCCCAATCCTTTTTGTAGAGAAGGATAAGCCTAGACAATTTCTTATAATGAGAAAAGAGCTCCCGAGGACACATGGGAATTATCGTCAAGCTAGTTTTCATCACGCTCATATGATTCGCGTTCGGTACTTTGATAATTTGATATGTGGGTGGACTGGTGCTTGGGTACTGCCCTTACTTGGACAAGCATCCCACTTATGATTAACCCCTATTGCAAGCATCCGCAACTACAAAAGAAGTATTAAGGTAAACCTAAGCACGGCATTAAACATATGGATCCAAATCAGCCCCTAACGAAGCAACGCATAAACTAGGGTCTAAGCTTCTGTCACTCTAGCAACCCATCATCTACTTATTACTTCCCAATGCCTTCCTCTACTCCCAAATAATGGTGAAGTGTCATGTAGTCGACGTTCACATAACACCACTAGAGGAAAGACAACATATATCTCATCAAAATATCGAATGAATACCGAATTCACATGACTACTAATAGCAAGACTTCACCCATGTCCTCGGGAACAAACGTAACTACTCACAAAGCATATTCATGTTCATAATCAGAGGAGTAATAATATGCATTAAGGATCTGAACATATGATCTTCGACCAAGTAAACCAATTAGCATCAACTACAAGGAGTAATCAACACTACTAGCAACCCATAGGTACCAATTTGTGGTTTGGATACAAGATTGGATACAAGAGATGAACTAGGGTTTTGAGAGGAGATGGTGCTGGTGAAGATGTTGATGGAGATTGATCCTCTCCCGATGGGAGGATCATTGGTGATGACGATGGTGATGATTTCCCCCTCTCGGAGGGAAGTTTCCCTGGCAGAACTGCTCTGCCGGAGCTCTAGATTGGTTCCGCCAAGGTTCCACCTCATGGCGGCGGAGTTTCGTCCCGTAAGCTTGCCCATGATTTTTTCTAGGGTAAAAGCCTTCATATAGCAGAAGATGGACACCGGAGGGCCACCAGGGGGCCCAGGAGACAGGGGCGCGCCTAGTAGGGGTGGGTGCGCCCCCCACCCTCTAGCCAGGGTGTGGGCCCCCTGAGGTGTTTCTTCCGCTCAAGAATTCTTATTAATTCCAAAAATAAGTTTCGTGGAGTTTCAGGATTTTTGGAGCAGTGCAGAATAGGTTTCCAATGTTTGCTCCTTTTCCAGCCAGAATTCCAGCTTCAGCATTCCCCCTCTTCATGGTGAACCTTGTAAAATAAGAGAGAATAGCCATAAGTATTGATATATAATGTGTAATAACAGCCCATAATACAATAAATATTGACATAAAAGCATGATGCAAAATGGACGTATCAACTCCCCCAAGCTTAGACCTCGCTTGTCCTCAAGCGAAAGCCGAAATCGAAAAATATGTCCACATGTATAGAGATAGAGGTGTCGATAAAAATAAAATACGGACATGAGGGCATCGTGATCATTCTTATACCAGCAACATATATATCAGCAACATATATAGATTTTATCATATGAATTCATATGATCAAGTAACGATCAATTCACAATGTCAAGCATGGTTCAGAAACTTCATTGGAATCTAACAAACTATAATCTCAGTCATTGAAGCAATTGCAATTTATCATAACATCAAAAAGAGTCAAGAATAGAGCTTTTCAGCAAGTCCACATACTCAACTATCATGTAGTCTTGTATAATTGCTAACACTCACACAATACTTGTGGTTATGGAGTTTCAGCCGGACACTGAGAAAGATAGGGGCTTATTGTGTTGCCTCCCAATGTATTCACCTTTAGGTGATGTCAACAATAATAGTCCATGCTAACTTACACTCAATTGGATATATGTATCATGATCTTTCAAACACGAGGAGCTTGCCAAAAGATAAAATGAAAAAGGGAAAGGTGAAGATCACCTTGACTCAAGCATAAAGTAAAAACATAAAGTAAAAGATAGGCCCTTCACAGAGGGAAGCAGAGGTTGTCGTGTGCGTTTAGGGTTGGATGCATAAAATCTTAATGCAAAAGAACGTCACTTTATATTGCCACTTGTATATGGACCTTAATTATGCAGTCTGTCACTTTTATTGCTTCCATAACATGATCGTATAAAGCTTGTTTTCTCTGCACTTATAAGTCATACATATTTAGATAGAAATTTTTATTGGCTGCAACATGACAACTTACTTGAAGGATCTTACTCAATCCATAGGTAGGTATGGTGGACTCTCATGGCAAAACTGGGTCTAAGGATATTAGGAAGCACAAGTAGTATCTCTACTTGGTGCAAAGAGTTTGGCTAGCATGAGGGGGAAAGGCAAGCTCAACATGTTTGGAATGTCAACGACAATATACTTTAACTGGGATGTGAGAAAACATAAACCATTACGTTGTCTTCCTTGTCCAACATCAACTCTTTTAGCATGTCATACTTAATGAGTGCACCTAATCATAAAAGATGTCCATGATAATATATTTGCATGTGAACCTCTCTTTGCTTATCACTTCCAATTAATTGCAACGATGACCAAAACTACGTTTATCAACTCTCAACAACTTTTATGCCTCATACTTTCTATGTGTGAAGTCATCACTAACCATAAGATCAATATGAACCCTTTTATTCTTTCTACTTTCCCAAGATCATAGCAAGATAGCAAAGCCCTTGACTCAACACTAATCTTTATTATAAATAGCTCATGGACTCGATTACATAAAGAAATCACAAAGCAAAACTCAAAACTACTTGATATCAAAACTTCAATCTACTAGATCAAGATACTACTAAAAGGATCGAACTAAATAAAATGGTAAAGATAGGAGTGTGATGGTGATACGATACCGGGGCACCTCCCCCAAGCTTGGCAGTTGCCAAGGGGAGTGCCCATACCCATGTAATTATGTCCTCGGAGGTGATGGAGGTGGTGATGGTGATGGCTTGTTCCTCAATTTACGCTTGAGTATAGTATTTTTCTATTTTAGGTCCTCGATCTCCTGCTCAAGGCTTAATACTCTTTTGCACAATTCTTGTTTATTTTCCTGCAAGAGACGAAAAGGGATAAACTCGATCTTTGGCTTCTTTGCTCTATCAGGGAGGCCTGACTTTTTAAACTCCACATGCATGTCCCCAGGCTGAGGTAATGGGGCTTCGTCTTTGTCTGAACTCGTATCTTCTTTTACCTTAGGTTCATAGTCTTTCTCTTCTTTAGAGGTCCAGCTATCATGCTCCAAGTCCCCGTAGACCTTAGGGCCTGCAAGGTAATCAGCCACATAGCTTTCTCCTTCCGAATCCTGAGACGACATATTGCTCTAAATCTGTAACAGAACAGCTCGAAAGAAAACAGAGGATAATTGCATGATACGGTGGTTAAAACCTTCGGGAGTTTATATAATGATTTTTTACCGACTAAAATACGTAACGTGTAAGAAAGCAGAGTCCGGGAGGCACACGAGGTGGCCATGAGACAGGGGGGCATGCCCAGTAAGGGTGGGCGCGCCCTCCACCCTCGTGGTGGCCTCGTGTCCTTCCCGGACTACTTCTTTCTTCCTAAAATTCGTAAATATTCCAAAACTGATAAAAAATGCCATTAGAATATTTTTGGAGTCGGTTTACTTACCGTACCACATACCTATTCCTTTTCGGAGTCTGGAACGTTCTAGAAAGTGTCCCTTATGTATTCCTCTGGGGTTAGGGTTTCAATAATATTAGTTTCAACATTGATAGGATTACCTGAGATATAATGTTTGATTCTTTGACCGTTCACCACCCTCGGAGTTGTGCCTTCGAAGTTGTTAATTTTTATGGCGCCAGAATGATACACCTCCACGATATCGTAAGGACCTTCCCATTTAGAGAGAAGTTTTCCTGCAAAAAATCTTAAACAAGAGTTTAATAATAACACATAATCACCTATGTTAAACTCACGCTTTTGTATTCTTTTGTCATGCCAGCATTTGACTTTTTCTTTGAATAGCTTGGCATTCTCATAGGCTTGGGTTCTCCATTCATCAAGTGAGCTAATATCAAACAACCTCTTCTCACCGGCAAGTTTGGAGTCATAGTTGAGCTCTTTAATAGCCCAATATGCTTTATGTTCAAGTTCTAGAGGTAAATGACAAGCTTTTCCATAAACCATCTTATATGGAGACATACCCATAGGATTTTTGTATGCAGTTCTATAAGCCCATAATGCATCATCAAGTTTTTTGGACAAATTCTTTCTAGATCTATTGACAGTCTTTTGCAAAATTAATTTGAGCTCTCTATTGCTCAACTCTACTTGACCACTAGACTGTGGATGATAAGGAGATGTGATTCTATGATTAACATCATACTTAGCAAGCATCTTACGGAAAGCACCATGAATAAAATGTGAACCACCATCAATCATAAGATATCTAGGGACTCCAAACCTCGGAAAGTTAACTTCTTTAAGCATTTTAATAGAAGTGTTATGATCAGCACTACTAGTTGGAATAGCTTCTACCCACTTAGTAACGTAATCAACAGCAACTAAAATATGTGTGTAACCATTAGAGGCAGGAAAAGGTCCCATATAATCAAAGCCCCAAACATCAAACGGTTCAATAACAAGAGAATAATTCATAGGCATTTCTTGACGTCTACTAATGTTACCAATTCTTTGACATTCATCACAGGATAAGACAAACTTACGAGCATCTTTGAAGAGAGTAGGCCAATAAAAACTGGATTGCAATACCTTGTGTGTAGTTCTATCTCTAGCGTGGTGTCTTCCATAGGATTCAGAGTGACACTTGCGTAGGATCTGTTCCTGCTCATGCTCAGGTACACAACGTCTTATAACACCATCTACTCCTTCTTTATAAAGGTGTGGGTCATCCCAGAAGTAATGTCTTAAATCATAAAAGAAAATTTTCTTTTGCTGGTATGTGAAACTAGGTGGTATAAATTTAGCAAAAATGTAATTAGCATAATCAGCATACCAAGGAGCAGTACGAGAAGCATTAATTACCGCTAATTGTTCATCAGGAAAGCTATCATCAATAGGCAGTGGGTCATCAAGAACATTCTCTAACCTAGACAAGTTGTCTGCAACGGGGTTCTTAGCTCCCTTTCTATCAATAATATGCAAATCAAGTTCTTGGAGCAAGAGAACCCATCTAATGAGTCTAGGCTTAGCATCTTTCTTTTCCATAAGATATTTAATAGCAGCATGATCAGTGTGAATAGTAACTTTGGAATCAACAATATAAGGTCTAAACTTATCACAAGCAAACACAACTGCTAAGAATTCTTTTTCAGTAGTAGCATAATTTCTCTGGGCAGTATCAAGAGTCTTACTAGCATACTGGATAACATTCAAATTCTTATCAACTCTTTGCCCTAAAACAGCACCTACAGCATAATCACTAGCATCACACATAATTTCAAAGGGTAAATTCCAATCAGGTGGCTGAACAATAGGTGCAGTGATCAAAGCTTTCTTAAGTATTTCAAGTGCTTCTACACAATAATCATCAAAGACAAAAGAAATATCTTTTTGCAATAAATTAGTCAGAGGCCTAGAGATTTTATAAAAGTCCTTAATGAACCTCCAATAAAAACCGGCATGACCAAGGAAACTTCTTATACCTTTTATGTCCTTGGGACATGCCATCTTTTCAATAGCATCAACTTTAGCCTTATCAACTTTAATACCTCTCTCACAGATCTTGTGCCCCAAGACAATGCCTTCATTAACCATAAAGTGGCACTTTTCCCAATTCAGCACGAGGCTAGTGTCTTCACATATTTGCAAAACTCGATCAAGGTTGCTCAAGCAATCATCAAAAGAGGATCCATAGATGGAGAAATCATCCATGAATACCTCACAAATCTTTTCACAAAAGTCAGAGAATATTGCCATCATGCATCTTTGAAAGGTAGCAGGTGCATTACATAAACCAAAAGGCATACGTCTATAAGCAAAAGTACCGAAAGGGAAAGTAAAAGTAGTTTTTTGATTGATCCCCCGCTGACACGGGTATTTGAGAGAAACTAGAATAACCATCTAGAAAGCAGAAATGTGTGTGTTTGGATAGTCTCTCTAGCATTTGATTAATAAAAGGTAAAGGGTAACGATCTTTCTTAGTAGATTTATTTAACTTACGGAAATCAATTACCATCCTATAACCTGTAATAATTCTTTGTGGGGTCAATTCATATTTATCATTAGGAACGACAGTAATACCTCCCTTTTTGGGAACACAATGGACAGGGCTTACCCAATCACTATCAGCAACGGGATAAATTATACCTGCCTCAAGGAGCTTTAGTATCTCCTTTCTTACCACTTCTTTCATTTTGGGATTCAGTCGTCGTTGAGGATCTCTAACTGGTTTGGCATCTTTCTCCACATTTATTTTGTGTTGGCATAGAGTGGGACTAATGCCCTTAAGATCATCCAGAGTATATCCAGTAGCAGCTCGGTGCTTCTTCAGAGTTTTCAATAATCTTTCTTCTTCTTGTTCTGAAAGGTTAGGACTAATAATAACATGATATATTTTCTTTTCATCAAGATAAGCATACTTAAGATTATCGGGTAATGGTTTGAGTTCAAACACGGGATCACCCTTGGGTGGAGGGGGATCCCCAAGAATTTCAACGGGAAGGTTATGTTTCAGCATAGGTTCCTATTTAAGGAAGACTTCATCTATTTCCCTTCTTTCCTTCATAAGCATATCATTTTCATGGTCAAGCAAATATTGTTCTAACGGATCAGTAGGAGGCACGGAAATAGAAGCAAGACCAATAATCTCATCCTTACTAGGTGATTCGCTATCACGAGGTTGTCTACGAAACTTAGCAAAATTAAACTCATGTTTCATATCCCCTAAGCCAGTTTCAACAACATCCTTTTCGCAATCAATCTTAGCACTAACAGTGTTCAAGAAGGGTCTACCAAAACTAATGGGACAAAAATCATCTTGTGGGGAACCAAGAACAAGAAAATCAGTAGGATATTTGACCTTCCCACACAAGACTTCGACATCTCTAACAATCCCAACTGGTCTAATAGTGTCCCTATTAGCAAGCTTAATGGTAACATCAATACCTTCCAATTCAACGGGTGCAGTGTCGTGCATAATTTATTTATATAAATCATAGGGTATTGCACTAGCACTAACACCCATATCACATAAGCCATGATAACAATGATCTCCTATTTTAACAGAAATACCAGGCATGCCTACAACAGGTCTATTTATCTTAGTATCGGGTCTAGCAATATTAGCAGTCTCACCATAAAAATAAATAACATGCCCATCTAAATCATCATCCAAGAGATCTTTAACCATAGCAATACTAGGTTCAACTTTGATTTGCTCAGGAGGTGTATAAGTCCTAGTATTACTCTTGCAAACAACAGTTGAAGTTCTAGCACGATCCTTTATCCTAATAGGAAAAGGAGGTTTCTCAACATAAGTAGTAGGAACAATAGGATCACTATAAGTGACAGTCTTTTCTTCAAATGTAATAGGTGCAACTACTTTTACTTCAACGGGAGGATTATATTTAAACCACTTCTCTTTAGGGAGATCAACGTGAGTAGCAAAAGATTCACAGAAAGAAGCTAATATCTCAGAGTCAAGCCCATATTTAGCGCTAAATCCACGAAAAGCATCGGTATCCATAAAAGATTTAACACAATCAAACTTAGGTATCATACTTGACTCCTTACCATCGTCGAAACCCCAATCTTCAGAGTTGCATTTAATTATTTCCAATAAGTTCCATTTGAATTCAATAATCTTTAGCATATAAGAACCAGCAGAAGAAGTATCGAGCATGTTGCGATCATTGAGAGAAAGCCGAGCATAAATTTTTTGAATAATCATTTCTCTGGAAAGCTCATGATTGGGGCATGAATACAACATTGACTTAAGCCTCCCCCAAGCTTGAGCGATGCTTTCTCCTTCGCGAGGCCAGAAATTATATATGTAATTATGATCACGATGAACAAGATGCATAGGATAGAACTTCTGGTGAAATTCCAACTTCAATCGTTTATAATTCCAAGATCCAGTATCATCACATAGCCTATACCATGTCAATGCATCTCCCTTCAAAGATAAAGGGAAGACCTTCCTTTTGACAACATCATCTGGAATACCTGCAAGGTTAAATAATCTACAAACTTCATCCACAAAGATAAGGTGTAAATCGGTATGCAATGTTCCATCTCCTGCAAATGGACTAGCTAGCAGTTTCTCTATCATACCCAAAGGAATCTCAAAGTAAATATTTTCAGTAGGTTCAGTAGGTTGAGGAGCAACTCTTTGCTCTTCTAGTCGGGGTGAAGATACCCCGAACAAGCCCCTCAAAGGAGTAGTTTCCATAGTAAGAAGTAACAGAAAATTTTAGCACACTATATAAATGTTTCCTTACCAAGTTCCACTAACCAAAAGCGCTACACTCCCCGGCAACGGCGCCAAAAAAGAGTCTTGATGACCCACAAGTGTAGGGGATCTATCGTAGTCCTTTCGATAAGTAAGAGTGTCGAACCCAACAAGGAGCAGAAGGAAATGATAAGCGGTTTTCAGTAAGGTTTTCTCTTTAAGCACTGAAATTGTAGGTAACAGATAGTTTTGTGATAAGATAAATTGTAACGAGTAACTAGCAATGAAGGTAAATAAAGTGCAGCAAGGTGGCCCAATCCTTTTTGTAGCAAAGGATAAGCCTGGACAATTTCTTATAATGAGAAAAGAGCTCCTGAGGACACATGGGAATTATCGTCAAGCTAGTTTTCATCACGCTCATATGATTCGCGTTCGGTACTTTGATAATTTGATATGTGGGTGGACCGGTGCTTGGGTACTGCCCTTACTTGGACAAGCATCCCACTTATGATTAACCCCTATTGCAAGCATCCACAACTACAAAAGAAGTATTAAGGTAAACCTAACCACAACATTAAACATATGGATCCAAATCAGCCCCTAACGAAGCAACGCATAAACTAGGGTTTAAGCTTCTGTCACTCTAGCAACCCATCATCTACTTATTACTTCCCAATACCTTCCTCTAGGCCCAAATAATGGTGAAGTGTCATGTAGTCGACGTTCACATAACACCATTAGAGGAAAGACAACATACATCTCATCAAAATGTCAAACGAATACCGAATTCACATGACTACTAATAGCAAGACTTCACCCATGTCCTCAGGAACAAACGTAACTACTCACAAAGCATATTCATGTTCATAATCAGAGGAGTAATAATATGCATTAAGGATCTGAACATATGATCTTCCACCAAGTAAACCAATTAGCATCAACTACAAGGAGTAATCAACACTACTAGCAACCCATAGGTACCAATTTGTGGTTTGGATACAAGATTGGATACAAGAGATGAACTAGGGTTTTGAGAGGAGATTGTGCTGGTGAAGATGTTGATGGAGATTGACCCTCTCCCGATGGGAGGATCATTGGTGATGACGATGGTGATGATTTCCCCCTCCCGGACGGAAGTTTCCTTGGCAGAACTGCTCTGCCAGAGCTCTAGATTGGTTCCGCCAAGGTTCCGCCTCGTGGCGGCGGAGTTTTGTCTCGTAAGCTTGCCCATGATTTTTTCCAGTGTAAAAGCCTTCATATAGCAGAAGATGGACACCGGAGGGCCACCAGGGGGCCCAGGAGACAGGGGCGCACCCCCCACCCTCCTAGCCAGGGTGTGGGCCCCCTGCGGTGTTTCTTCCGCTCAATAATTCTTATTAATTCCAAAAATAAATTTCGTGGAGTTTCAGGATTTTTGGAGCAGTGCAGAATAGGTTTCCAATGTTTGCTCCTTTTCCAGCCAGAATTCCAGCTTCAGCATTCCCCCTCTTCATGGTGAACCTGGTAAAATAAAAGAGAATAGCCATAAGTATTGATATATAATGTGTAATAACAGCCCATAATACAATAAATATTGACATAAAAGCATGATGCAAAATGGACGTATCATGCTGCATGGCGTTGACGCCGCCTGCACTGCGAGCTGCCTCACCGGTCTTCTCGGTGACGTTTGCCTCTCCGATGAGCCTGCGTGAGGCACTGGTGTAGCCAGATCTGAGAGCTGCCTCATCAACCTCCTTGGCAAGCTCCACATCGCCAGCGAGCCCACCTCCGACCGAGAGTCGATCGGCTCCACCGACCCAATGCTCGTCGGCTCCGACACGGCATCCCTTGACGCGTTCCCCACCAACGTGGTGGTCATTGATGATCCCCTTCCTCGTGCCGATAGCAGCGGCAGCACTGTCACCGAGGTGCTGGTCATCAGCCACGACACCGCATCCGGCGAGAACGCCCGCGACACTCTGCAGACTGCGCTGCACGACTTGTCCGCTCCCATTCCGGCTGATGCCGCTGCCGATACGCTGGAGGCCCACCGCCTTGCCTCATCGAGAACGGCAAGAATATATCCTCCACGAGATGCCTCACTGAGGCTAACCAGCGCGAGGTTGATCGTGCCACCTTTGGCACACCGCCTGCTGGCGGGCCCAACCGGCTTGGCGCTATCAACATGTGGGCACGGCCATCGCCAGCATGCTGGGTGCTGACCGCCCAGTCTACGCCACACCACTCGAGAACCTGCATGCCGCTCAGGAGGCAGCAGATGAGCTCGAAGGCTTGGATGGCGACGAGCTACGCTGCATGACGAGACGCGTTCAGCAGCTCATCGACACGGTCGTAGAACGGCAAGAAGCCGGTACCCGCGCCGAGAGTCCTCCCCCTCGGGGAGAGAACGGCGCGTCCTCCCGAACACCGACTGCAGGCGGTGCCCTACTACGTCTTAAGCTTGTGTTGGTTTTCCTTAAAGAGGAATGGGTGATGCAGCAATAGTAGCGTAAGTATTTCCCTCAGTTTTTGAGAACCAAGGTATCAATCCAGTAGGAGGCTCCTCAGAAGTCCCACGCACCTAGACGAACAAACAAAGAACTCGCAACCAACGCAATAAAGGGGTTGTCAATCCCTTCACGGCCACTTGCAAAAGTGAGATCTGATAGAGATAGTATGATAAGATAAATATATTTTTGGTATTTTATAATATAGATTGGAAAAGTAAAGATGCAAATCAAAGTAGATTGAAAGCTTATATGATAAAAGATAGAACCGGGGGCCATAGGTTTCACTAGTGGCTTCTCTCAAGATAGCATAAGTGTTACGGTGGGTCAACAAATTACTGTCGAGCAATTAATAGAAAAGCGAATAATTATGAGATTATCTAGGCATGATCATGTATATAGGCATCTCGTCCGCCACAAGTAGACCAACTCCTGCCTGCATCTACTACTATTACTCCACACATCGACCGCTATCTAGCATGCATCTAGAGTATTAAGTTCATAAGAATAGAGTAACGCATTAAGAAAGATGACATGATGTAGAGGGATAAAATCAAGCAATATGATATAAACCCCATCTTTTTATCCTCGATGGTAACAATACAATACGTGCCTTGCAACCCCTGATGTCACTGGGTAAGGACACCGCAAGATTGAACCCAAAGCTAAGCACTTCTCCCATGGCAAGAAAGATCAATCTAGTAGGCCAAACCAAACCGATAATTCGAAGAGACTTGCAAAGATAACTCAATCATACATAAAAGAATTCAGAGAAGATTCAAATATTTCTCATAGATAAACTTGATCATAAACCCGCAATTCATCGGATCTCGACAAACACACCACAAAAAGAGTTACATCGAATATATCTCCACAAGAGAGGGGGAGAACATGGTATTGAGATCAAAAATGAGAGAAGAAGCCATCTAGCTAATAACTATGGACCCGAAGGTGTGTGGTAAACTACTCACAACTCATCGGGGGGGCTATGGTGTTGATGTAGAAGCCCTCCATGGTTGATTCCTCCTCCGGCGGAGCGCCGGCGAAGGCTCCAGGATGGGATCTCGCGGATACAGAAAGTTACGATGGTGGAAATTGTTTTTCGTTGGCTCCCTGGATGTTTTCGGGGTACGTGGGTATATATAGGAGGAAGAAGTAGGTCGGTGGCCGCCCAAGGGGCCCACGAGACAGGGGGCGCGCCCTGTAGGGGTGGGCGCGCCCTCCACCCTCGTGGCCGCCTCGGCTGCTTCTTGGCTTGCACTCCAAGTCCTGTGGATCACGTTCGTTCCAAAAATCACGCTCCCGAAGGTTTCATTCCGTTTGGACTCCGTTTGATATTCCTTTTCTTCGAAATACTAAAATAGGCAAAAAAAACAGCAATACGGGTTGGGCCTCCGGTTAGTAGGTTAGTCCCAAAAATGATATAAATGTGTAAAATAAAGCCCATAAACATCCAAAAGGGGTAATATAATAGCATGGAACAATCAAAAATTATAGATATGTTGGAGACGTATGATGCCCGCGAGCGAAAAGACAAGGAGCCGGCTGCTAGCCGCAGGCGGACGCGCCTCACCATTGAGCGCGATGTAGAAGGCCGCCCTTGAGCCGTGGAGCGGCGAGGCAATAACCTGCCTCCTCCTCTGCCCCACAGGGAGAGATATCCCTCCCCGCTGCCTATTGAGCAGCCGACGCTCAGCGGCCGGCTGGGCCACCGCGAAGGAATCGGCGAGAACAACGCCCTCCAACGGATCAACCGCCTGGCGTGATCCCTGGCACTAGAAGAAGAAGATGATGTCGGCCCACCCTGTTTCGGCCCCCGTATTCGCTACGAGCCCTTTCCCAAAGGGTTCTCGCTCCCAAGAGACACGCCCAAGTATAACGGCTCGGTGAAGCCAAAAGACTGGATGATAGACTACTCCACAGTAGTCAGCATAGCAAACGGCAAAAGGAGCGTTGCCGTGAAGTACGTCCCTCTCATGCTTCAAGGCACGGCACACACTGAAGGAAATACGCCCTAGAGGCAATAATAAAGTTATTATTTATTTCCTCATATCATGATAAACATTTATTATTCATGCTAGAATTGTATTAACCGGAAACATGATACATGTGTGAATACATAGACAAACATATAGTCACTAGTATGCCTCTACTTGACTAGCTCATTAATCAAAGATGGTTATGTTTCCTAACCATAGACATGTGTTGTCATTTGATTAATGGGATCACATCATTAGAAGAATGATGTGATTGACATGACCCATTCCGTTAGCCTAGCACTTGATCGTTTAGTACACTGCTATTGCTTTCTTCATGACTTATACATGTTCCTGTAACTATGAGAATTATGCAACTCCCGTTTACCGAAGGAACACTTTGGGTACTACCAAACGTCACAACGTAACTGGGTGATTATAAAGGAGTACTACAGGTGTCTCCGAAGGTACATGTTGAGTTGGCGTATTTCGATATTAGGTTTTGTCACTCCGATTGTTGGAGAGGTATCTCTGGGCCCTCTCGGTAATGCACATCATTATAAGCCTTGCAAGCAGTGTGACCAAATGAGTTGTTTACGGGATGATGCATTACGGAACGAGTAAAGAGACTTGCCGGTAACGAGATTGAACTAGGTATTGGATACCGACGATCAAATCTCGAGCAAGTAACATACCGATGACAAAGGGAACAACGTATGTTGTTATGCGGTTTGACCGATAAAGATCTTCGTAGAATATGTAGGAACCAATATGGGCATCTAGGTTCCGCTATTGGTTATTGATCGAGAATAGTTCTAGGTCATGTCTACATAGTTCTCGAACCCGTAGGGTCCGCACGCTTAACGTTTCGATGACAGTTTTATTATGAGTTTATAAGTTTTGATGTACCGAAGTTTGTTCGGAGTCCCAGATATGATCACGGACATGACGAGGAGTCTCGAAATGGTTGAGACATAAAGATTGATATATTGGACGAATATATTCGGACACCGAAGTGTTTCGGAAGTTGTCGGAGAAAACCGGAGTGCCGGAGAGTTATCGGAACCCCCCGGGGAGAGATAATGGGCCACATGGGCCTTGGTGGAAAGAGAGAGGGGCGGCCAGGGTGGGCCGTGCGCCCCCTCTCCCTCTGGTCCGAATTGGACTAGGAAGGGGGGCGGCGCCCCCCTCTTTCCTTCCCCCCTCTTCCCCTTCCTTCCCCCTCCTAGTAGGAGTAGGAAAGGTGGAGTCCTACTCCTACTAGGAGGAGGACTCCTCCTCCTTGGCGCGCCCACAAGGGCCGGCCGGCCTCCCCCCTCCCTCCTTTATATACGGGGGCAGGGGGGCACCCCAGGACACACAAGTTGATCTACGGATCGTTCCTTAGCCGTGTGCGGTGCCCCTCTCCACCATATTCCACCTCGGTCATATCGTCGCGGAGTTTAGGCGAAGCCCTGCGCCGGTAGAGCAGCTTCATCGTCACCACACCGTCGTGCTGATGGAACTCATCCCCGAAGCTTTGCTGGATCGGAGCTCGGGGATCGGGCTCGGGGATCGTCATCAAGCTGAACGTGTGCTGAACTCGGAGGTGCCGTACGTTCGGTACTTGGATCAGTCGGATCAAGAAGACGTACGACTACATCAACCGCATTGTCATAACGCTTCCGCTTACGGTCTACGAGGGTACGTGGACAACACTCTCCCCTCTCGTTGCTATGCCATCACCATGATCTTGCGTGTACGTAGGAAATTTTTTGAAATTACTACGATCCCCAACAGTGGCATCCGAGCCTAGGTTTTATGCGTTGATGTTATATGCACGAGTAGAACACAAGTGAGTTGTGGGCGATACAAGTCATACTGCTTACCAGCATGTCATACTTTGGTTCGGCGGTATTGTGAGATGAAGCGGCCCGGACCGACATTACGCGTACACTTACGCGAGACTGGTTTCACCGTTACGAGCACTCGTGCTTGAAGGTGGCTGGCGGGTGTCTGTCTCTCTCACTTTAGCTGAATCGAGTGTGGCTACGCCCGGTCCTTGCGATGGTTAGAACAGCACGAACTTGACAAACTATCGTTGTGGTTTTTTGATGCGTAGGTAAGAACGGTTCTTGCTAAGCCCGTAGCAGCCACGTAAAATTTGCAACAACAAAGTAGAGGACGTCTAACTTGTTTTTGCAGGGCATGTTGTGATGTGATATGGTCAAGACGTGATGCTATATTTTATTGTATGAGATGATCATGTTTTGTAACCGAAGTTATCGGCAACTGGCAGGAGCCATATGGTTGTCGCTTTATTGTATGAAATGCAAACGCCCTGTAATTGCTTTACTTTATCACTAAGCGGTAGCGATGGTCGTAGAAGCAATAGATGGTGTAACGACAACGATGCTATGATGGAGATCAAGGTGTCGCGCCGGTGACGATGGTGATCACGACGGTGCTTCGGAGATGGAGATCACAAGCACAAGATGATGACTAGAGAGATGTCTGTCCAAGTGGGAGTTCTTAAGTAATATGATTAATTGAACTTAAATTTATCATGAACTTAGTACCTGATAGTATTTTGCTTGTCTATGTTTGTTTGTAGATAGATGGCTCATGCTGTTGTTCTGTTGAATTTTAATGCGTTCCTTGAGAAAGCAAAGTTGAAAGATGATGGTAGCAATTACACGGACTGGGTCCGTAACCTGAGGATTATCCTCATTGCTGCACAGAAAAGTTACGTCCTGGAAGCACCGCTGGGTGCCAGGCCTGCTGCTGATGCAACTGACGATGTTAAGAACGTCTGGCAGAGCAAAGCTGATGACTACTTGATAGTTCAGTGTGCCATGCTTTACGGCTTAGAACCGGGTCTTCAATGACGATTTGAACGTCATGGAGCATATGAGATGTTCTAGGAGTTGAAGTTAATATTTCAAGCAAATGCCCGGATTGAGAGATATGAAGTCTCCAATAAGTTCTATAGCTGCAAGATGGAGGAGAATAGTTCTGTCAGTGAACATATACTCAAAATGTCTAGGTATAATAATCACTTGATTCAACTAGGAGTTAATCTTCTTGATGATAGTGTCATTGATAGAATTCTTCAATCACTACCACCAAGCTACAAGTGCTTCGTGATGAACTATAATATGCAAGGGATGAACAAAACTATTCCCGAGCTCTTCGCGATGCTAAAAGCCGCGGAGGTAGAAATCAAGAAGGAGCATCAAGTGTTGATGGTTAACAAGACCACCAGTTTCAAGAAAAAGGGCAAAGGGAAGAAGAAGGGGAACTTCAAAAAGAACAGCAAGCAAGTTGTTGCTCAAGAGAAGAAACCCAAGTCTGGACCTAAGCCTGAAACTGAGTGCTTCTACTGCAAGCAGACTGGACACTGGAAGCGGAACTACCCCAAGTATTTGGCGGATAAGAAGGATTGCAAAGTGAACAAAGGTATATGTGATATACATGTTATTCATGTGTACCGTACTAATGCTCACAGTAGCACCTGGGTATTTGATACTGGTTCTGTTGCTAATATTTGCAACTCGAAATAGGGACTACGGATTAAGTGAAGATTGGCTAAGGACGAGGTGACGATGCACGTGGGAAATGGTTCCAAAGTCGATGTGATCGCGGTCGGCACGCTACCTCTACATCTACCATCGGGATTAGTTTTAGACCTAAATAATTGTTATTTGGTGCCAGCGTTGAGCATGAACATTATATCTGGATCTTGTTTGATGCGAGACGGTTATTCATTTAAATCAGAGAATAATGGTTGTTCTATTTATATGAGTAATATCTTTTATGGTCATGCACCCTTGAAGAGTGGTCTATTTTTGTTGAAACTCGATAGTAGTGATACACATATTCATAGTGTTGAAACCAAAAGATGCAGAGTTGATAACGATGGTGCAACTTATTTGTGGCACTGCCGTTTAGGTCATATCGGTGTAAAATGCATGAAGAAACTCCATACTGATGGGCTTTTGGAATCACTTGATTATGAATCACTTGGTACTTGCGAACCGTGCCTCATGGGCAAGATGACTAAAACGCCGTTCTACGGAACTATGGAGCGAGCAACTGATTTGTTGGAGATCATACATACTGATGTTTGTGGTCCAATGAATGTTGAGGCTCGCGGCGGGTATTGTTATTTTCTCACCTTCACAGATGATTTGAGCAGATATGGGTATATCTACTTAATGAAACACAAGTCTGAAACATTTGAAAAGTTCAAAGAATTTCAGAGTGAAGTGGAAAATCATCGTAACAAGAAAATAAAGTTTCTACGATCTGATCGTGGAGGAGAATATTTGAGTTACGAGTTTGGTCTACACTTGAAACAATGCGGAATAGTTTCGCAACTCATGCCACCCGGATGTGACGCCCGGATAATTAGGCTACAGTAATCCCAAGATAATGATGCCACGTCACCACGGTTACTGTTGTTAATTTCGTGTTAGTTCAAAATCGATTCGAAATTAAAACTTAAAATAAAGTCAAATGGTAAAGATTTTCAAATATTAAAACTAAGATGTTGGGGTGTTGCCAAATAATGCATAGGTAATTATTGTGGAGAAACCACACTTTTATAAAACGTTTAAAGACTCTAAAGTAATTAAAACGCAGCTATGACGATTAATTAAATGCCCTTTTAAAAATAATAATAATGCAAACTATTTTAATTAGGTGTCATACTTATTGGAGCAGTAGATTAAATTATAACATTAATTTAGGAGTTGTATTTATATTTTATAAAACAACAATTAAAAGAATGAACTAGAAAAGAAAATTAAATAAAAAGAAAAAAAACAGAACTAACACACACACAAAAAAAAGGAAAGAGAAAGCCCCCCTGGGCCGTGGCCCAACTGGGCCAACCCAACCGGCCCAGCCGGCCACCCCACCAGGCCGGCCCAAACCCCACCCCTGGCCTACACATGCCCCCACCCCCAGGAACCCTAACCGCACACCCCACTCACCCCCACGATTCCTCCTCTCCCCTCTGCACCCGCCCCCGATCCAGATCGGGGTAGCGCCCCTGCGCTCGCCGCCGCTCGCCTTGCGCCCGCCCGATGCCGCCCGTCGTCGCCCGGAGCCCGCGCTGCCGCCTGGACCTCGCCGCCTCGACCCCCGACGCCACCGTCGCCTTCCTCCTCGCCGGCGCCGTCGTCCCCGACTCCGCCTCAACCCCCGCTGCCACGTCCCTGCGCCTCACAGTGAGGCCCCGACCTCCTCTCTTTCCCCTCCATCGTCGGCGCCGTCCGCGCACACGCACGCGCGCTCACCGCCGAGCCCCGCCCGCTGCCTGCAGCCACTCCCTCCCCTGACCAGCGCTCGACGCGACCGGGTCGTGCCGTGGCCATGCTTGGCCCCTGCGCGCACGCGCTCGCCGCCCGCGCGTGTCTGCGCGCCCGCCTCGCTCCCGCGTCCCCCTGCTCCGCGCTTGCCTGTGGCCGGCGGCTTCCCCCTTCGATCTGGGCGTACGCCGGCTCGGGCTGGGCGCCAACGCCCGTGCGCTCTGCCCGCATCCCGCTCCGGCCATGGACACGCCGTGGCCACCGGCCTCTTCTTCCTTCGCCTGGCGCCGTCCACCGCTGGCCCGCGCCCTACCTCGCCCTCCCACGCGCGCCATGGAATGCCCCTGTCGCTGGAGCCGCAGCCTCCATCGACCGACGCCACCACTCTCCGACGGCGCCGCCCTTCGCCGGCGCCGTTCGCTGCCGGCTCCCCCTCGCTCCACCTACCGCGGCCGACGCCACAATGGCCGCGCCCGCTGGAGCCCCGTTCCAGCCTCGCCCGCGCCCGTTAAGCCCCCAGGGGCCTATGACAAGGGTGCCCCATCCCCAGTACTTTTTTAAAAAAAAAGAATTAAAAAAATATAATAATAGTAAAAATAATTAATTAATTAATTAATTAATTAAGGAATTAATTAAGTTAATTAATCATGCTTAATTAATCTAATTAACTAGTTAGTTTAATTAAATAGTAATTAGTTTAACTAAGACCTAATTAACCTAAGCAATGTATGACAGGTGGGTCCCACTGGACCCACATGTCAGTTTGACCCAGTCAACTCTGTTGACTGCTGACGTCAGCATGACATCATGCTAACGTCATTAATACATTTTTTCGAATTAATTAAATAAATAATTAAATTTCAGAAATTAATAAAATCTTTAGAAAATCATATCTTTTAATCCGTAACTCGGATTAAAATGTTTTCAACATGAAAGTTGCTCAGAACGACGAGACGATTCCGGATACGCAGTCCGTTCGTCCGCCACACCCCTCTAACCTATCGAACCCGCAACTTTCCCCCTCCGGCTCCTCTGCCCGAAAACACGAAACACCGGGAATACTTTCCCGGATGTTTTCCCCCCTTCACCGGTATCACCTACTACCGCGTTAGGGCACACCGAACACCGCGTATTGCCTTGTTATATTTTGTGATGCTTTGTTTGCTCTGTATTCATTATTTCTTCCCCCTCTTCTCTCCGGTAGACTACGAGACCGACGCTGCTGCTGACCAGTTCGACTACGGAGTTGACGACCCCTCTCTCTTGCCAGAGCAACCAGGCAAGCCCCCCCCTTTGATCACCAGATATCGCCTACTCTTCTCTATACTGCTTGCATTAGAGTAGTGTAGCATGTTACTGCTTTCGTTAATCCTATTTTGATGCATAGCCTGACATTGTCGCTACATCTGTTGATACCTTACCTGCAATCCTAAATACTTAGTATAGGTTGCTAGTTTATCATCATTGGCCCTACGTTCTTGTCAGTCTGCCTTGCTATACTATCGGGCCGTGATCACTTGGGAGGTGATCACGGGTATTTACTATACATACATACATACTATACAGATGGTGACTAAAGTCGGGTCAGCTCATTGAGTACCCGCAAGTGATTCTGACGAGGGGGCTGAAAGGACAGGTGGCTCCATCCCGGTAGAGGTGGGCCTGGGTTCCCGACGGCCCCCGACTGTTACTTTGTGGCGGAGCGGCAGGGCAGGTTGAGACCACCTAGGAGACAGGTGGGCCTGGCCCTGTTCGGCGTTCGCGGATACTTAACACGCTTAACGAGATCTTGGTATTTGATCTGAGTCTGGCTACGAGCCTATACGCACTAACCATCTACGTGGGAGTAGTTATGGGTATCCCGACGTCGTGGTATCAGCCGAAGCACTTCAGACGTCAGCGACGGAGCGGCGCGCGCCGAATTGGACTGGAACGCCACTAGGCTAGGTCTGCTTTCGGCCGCCCACGCAACGTGCAGGTGTGCTCAGGGCGATGGGCCCAGACCCCTGCGCGCTTAGGTTTAGACCGGCGTGCTGGCCTCTCTGTTTTGCCTAGGTGGGGCTGCGACGTGTTGATCTTCCGAGGCCGGGCATGACCCAGGAAAGTGTGTCCGGCCAAATGGGATCGAGCGTGTTGGGCTATGTGGTGCACCCCTGCAGGGAAGTTAATCTATTCGAATAGCCGTGATCTTCGGTAACAGGACGACTTGGAGTTGTACCTTGACCTTATGACAACTAGAACCGGATACTTAATAAAACACACCCTTCCAAGTTCCACAGACAACCCGGTGATCACTTTTCTACAGGGCGACGAGGAGAGGATCGCCGGGTAGGATTATGCTATGCGATGCTATTGGAGATGCTACTTGGAGGACTTCAATCTGCTCTCTTCTACATGCTGCAAGACGGAGGCTGCCAGAAGCGTAGTCTTCGACAGGAGTAGCTATCCCCCTCTTATTCTGGCATTCTGCAGTTCAGTCCACCGATATGGCCTCCTTACACATAAACCCATGCATATGTAGTGTAGTTCCTTGCTTGCGAGTACTTTGGATGAGTACTCACGGTTGCTTTCTCCCCCTCTTTTCCCCTTTCCCTTCTTCCTGGTTGTCGCAACCAGATGCTGGAGGCCTGGAGCCAGACGTCACCGTCGACGACGTCTACTACCCCGGAGGTGCCTACTACTACGTGCAGGCCGCTGACGACGTCCAGGAGTAGTTAGGAGGATCCCAGGCAGGAGGCCTGCGCCTCTTTCGATCTGTATCCCAGTTTGTGCTAGCCTTCTTAAGGCAAACTTGTTTAACTTATGTCTGTACTCAGATATTGTTGCTTCCGCTGACTCGTCTATGATCGAGCACTTGTATTCGAGCCCTCGAGGCCCCTGGCTTGTATTATGATGCTTGTATGACTTATTTTATTTGTAGAGTTGTGTTGTGATATCTTCCCGTGAGTCCCTGATCTTGATCGTACACATTTGCGTGCATGATTAGTGTACGATTAAATCGGGGGCGTCACAAGTTGGTATCAGAGCCGACTGCCTGTAGGAATCCCCTTTCCAACTCCTTGGCCGAAGTCGAGTCTAGTCGTTGAAAAACTTTTACTAACATGGCTATGCGGCCCATGGGCCCACGTCGCCATTGGGTGGTATTAGGATCTTTTACTCCTCGATCTTTACTCTGAGATTCTGAACTCTCTTCTATTCGGGTTAAACGATTTTGCTAATAACAAAACTAACTTTAGGTTCTCGCGAGTACTTTCTCCCGGAGAGCCCCTCACTTCAGATGATCGTCTTCTAATCAGAAGAATTCGGAGATACTCTTTGATATTCTCTCGAGACTTTGTGACCATCACTTTTGCTATTCCTGGCCACCGATAAATCCGTATGGATAACTACTTACACTTGCCATTCATACGATCATCCCCCAGTGATCTTGTTATTACAAGATACCCCGAAGTTTTCTCTATTGATCCGAGAATACTTTGTGCCTACTGCCTAGCAGTTCCTTACTACATGAATACCCCTCAAATAAATACTCGCACTTGTCGAGTATCCGCTCATCCCCTGTTGTTCATGTGTTACACAAAATTCTTCAAAATACTATTCGATCTTCCGAGAATCCTCTGGAGCCTTTGGCTCTTGAAATTCTTGCTTGCTTGCATTATGGTTAATCCCATAAGTCTCGTAGTCATATTGACATTCCTTGTCATTATCATTTTGAGTCTGTTGACTCAATATGTTTGCGAATACCCGCAATCATCATTGATCCTTATAAATTACCTTTCCGGCTGAGCTGCCATCCTTTTAACTGGAATTGGTTCTCGACCAATCCAATTGTCTTTGATTGTACCCTAAGGCTATTCAACTTATCCACCCCTAATTAGAGCATTGCTTCTGATCCCTTGATTTGGAAATCATAATTCCTTTGCATTTGACAATTGAGTTAGTCAGTTGTTTCTATAATTTGCTTCCTCTAGTTGAGTACCGATGCTCACGTCAGATCCCTTGTGGACCACCAGATCCTTTGTTGGATTTTATCTGACAACGCCCTTCATATTCAATAACCTTGTGAGCCTTTCCTCGGATACATAATGCCTTTGGTAAATTGTATCGTCTGCTTTCTCAACCATGCTTTGCCTTTGAGCTTGAGTTATTTACTTCTAAAGATTCTGGTATATGATTCTAAGATGCCCAGATGGGTTGAACCTATGCCTTCCTTAATATATGTGAACTCGAAAGTTTTCACGAGTCGTACTCTTCTGGTATTTTGCCAGATAAGATTTCAACGCTATAACTTTATCGAAAGCGAGAAGTGAATGAAAGGTTATGCATTGGAGAAGTGGGAGTCGACCTTGAACTTGTGTTCATGCCCATGGACGCGATATATATCCTATCATTAAAGCTTCTTGTAACAATAACTATTTCCTTGATAACTAACCTATGGTATCTGTGAATTGATCCCTTACAACCGTGGTTCCGACCATGATTGTTCTTCTTTGATCTCATTTCTCGGACAAGTTAAAACAATTGTCTTCTATGGATCAAAGCACCAGTCCAACCTTTACTTTGATCTTGTGTCGAGTATTACCCCCCTGGTATCTCGAGATTATCATGGAACTGCATAACTTTTTATGAGTTCTTCATCAAGTGCTACCTTCCCACTGATTCCAATTTTCCGCGGGCTCTGTGTTACTGAACACTCAAAGACACCGATAACTGAACCGAGACCGCTCTACGGTTCAACAACTCTTCAGTAAGCTTCTATAAGTACGAGTTTGTAACCGATCACGCCATTCCTAGCCTGTTTGGCTATATCATTGTCGTGACGATTCTAACGGTGCTACCTGGTCCTTATTCTCGGAGCACCAATTTTCGACGATGAACTAACCTTACGTCGATTTTCCTCGTCATATCCTTTCACCTTAACCAACAAGCTTGAGTTCGAGTTTGTGTCGTACCCTTGGTTCCTATAACCTTTCACTTCATCATTACTTTGACTTGATGTCGTCGCTGATCGATTACATCTGCATGAAATCTCTCGACAATTGTGTCGTGGTCATCATCAACCTTATGAGCTCTTCCAGGAATTCAATTGAATTCATAATGGGTAATACCATCCTTGCCCCTCGATGATTCCTGTTCTCATCGACCACCTTATTGCCTTCCGTTCAACACAACTTGTTCGTGTTTTGTGTAAACCTTGAGATCACTGCTACCCAGCAGTTGATCTTCCTTACCTCGGAAGTATTACCATCTCTTTTTGTCAAGAATGTGGTGAGAATTTCACCACCTCTTAATAATTCTTGATATCATAATACTTCTTGCCATCTTCGTTCATTCCTTGGTCCCCGTATTGTTTTCAACCGGAATACCGACAATGGAGCTATGACGTGTGAATTCAAAACTTCTAACAACCCTATTGCTTTGAAGTGAATGGGCCATAGTTCATTCTAAGTCCTTCGCTAATTGAATCACCATTCTAACATTGGTCGTGCAACCCAACCCGTACTTCGGGCGCACCCTTCAACCAGTGTTTAATTGTGTATGTTTTCCTCGAGCATACTTCCTTATATCATTTGATCTAACAAATGTTATCTCCTTGTTCACTTAATGGTGGAAATCCATCTTTTGGGGAATCTCGGTGAATTGCCGTTGAGTTCACCAGACACCTCCTTGTCCTCTCCTTGGGTTAATGATGGACTCTTGTTAACGGAAATCACTTCGTAGTTCATTTCCCCGAGAATCTTACAATGTCATCTCGTCAATTTGCGTTGCACCTTTTCTTCTCAGGTATCCTAAGTCTGAGGTATCCTGACACCAATCGGATCTGAATCTCGGTCAGATATGATGGTTGGGACAATTTTCCAAGAGTCATGAAGTTGACCCTTTGATGACCCGGTAACATGATGTCATGCCTAGCACCCCCCCCCCTCGGCTGGAGGACCTATCACTATAGATTCCTTTTCAGCAAGGTTATCCGTTCATCCATGGGGAAATTGTAAGACTTATTCTGCAAGTTATTCCTGATGGATCCTTCGTGTTTCTAAAGTCGGATCTTCACCTGAAGACCCTGTCAATGCTATCTCGAAGCATGTCAATGGTACTCCGATTTTCAACAAGACCATTTGAAGCCCAATGTTAAATGTTTCTTGCTCAATTACCCAAACACCGTTGTATGGGCAATGTCATGAAAATTCTCTCCCCTACCTAAAGAGTTTTCTACATTATATCCTGACATGGATATCATGCTCTGCTTGTCCTTGGGAAGGATATACCCTTGAAATATGTGTTTAAACATAATTTCCTTTCCATTGTTCTGTTTAATCTGATAATCATATGTCCTTTCCATTGTTTGGTTTAACCTTTCTTGAGGTCTATATGATCTAAGCAGTAATATTCTTCTGCTTATGTAAACACCTTGGTGTACGACCGTGTCAGTAAGACCCTGTTACTATTGTTGATGACATTTCTGTAGCCACCGATGGACGAGAACCTTGCCTATTGGCCCGCCTCGTTCAACGAGCAGGAAAATGGTTCTCTTCGTCCCTCGCCCTTGGTACCGATGTTGTTGCCGACATAACCGACAAACTATCCTCTGGCATGCCTTGCTTACATGATCGTGCAAGATGTCACTGTCCTTCCTACTTTTAATCCACATGGTGGGCCCATATCCCACAGTTCCACAGGATCGAAACCTGACTCTCCTGTACACCCCCTGTTCCCAAAGTTATTCCTCAGTGGCCTCGTGTGTAATTCACGAGCCACCTTCTGATGAGATCATCAATTTGGTATCAGACGCAATACTTATTCCCATTGCTCTGAACCCCTTTCACACTTCGCTTCAGGCAATGAACGATTGCCTATCCGCTTGAAACTTCTTATTGCCCCGTCTTACTTTGCTCTCGATAGGTGTAATTTGTTCAACTCGAGAGATACTCATATGTTCATTCTTGGGATACCCCCAGATGAATTTCCCTTATAACCTCCTATTTTTGTAGAACTGCCCCTTACCTATTCGTAAGTACGATGGAGTTCCCCGAAGAAAGGACGACAACTTCATCATGATGCTTTGGAATAAAGAATTGAAGACATCAACGAAAGGGATTAACTTCTTCAAGAAGATCCATTAGAATAACCAGAACCCCCCCCCCCTTACTCCCCTCTTAAATCTCGGGACGAGATTTCTTGTAGTGGAGGAGAATTGTGACGCCCGGATAATTAGGCTACAGTAATCCCAAGATAATGATGCCACGTCACCACGGTTACTGTTGTTAATTTCGTGTTAGTTCAAAATCGATTCGAAATTAAAACTTAAAATAAAGTCAAATGGTAAAGATTTTCAAATATTAAAACTAAGATGTTGGGGTGTTGCCAAATAATGCATAGGTAATTATTGTGGAGAAACCACACTTTTATAAAACGTTTAAAGACTCTAAAGTAATTAAAACGCAGCTATGACGATTAATTAAATGCCCTTTTAAAAATAATAATAATGCAAACTATTTTAATTAGGTGTCATACTTATTGGAGCAGTAGATTAAATTATAACATTAATTTAGGAGTTGTATTTATATTTTATAAAACAACAATTAAAAGAATGAACTAGAAAAGAAAATTAAATAAAAAGAAAAGAAAAAAACAGAACTAACACACACACAAAAAAAAGGAAAGAGAAAGCCCCCCTGGGCCGTGGCCCAACTGGGCCAACCCAACCGGCCCAGCCGGCCACCCCACCAGGCCGGCCCAAACCCCACCCCTGGCCTACACATGCCCCCACCCCCAGGAACCCTAACCGCACACCCCACTCACCCCCACGATTCCTCCTCTCCCCTCTGCACCCGCCCCCGATCCAGATCGGGGCAGCGCCCCTGCGCTCGCCGCCGCTCGCCTTGCGCCCGCCCGATGCCGCCCGTCGTCGCCCGGAGCCCGCGCCGCCGCCTGGACCTCGCCGCCTCGACCCCCGACGCCACCGTCGCCTTCCTCCTCGCCGGCGCCGTCGTCCCCGACTCCGCCTCAACCCCCGCTGCCACGTCCCTGCGCCTCACAGTGAGGCCCCGACCTCCTCTCTTTCCCCTCCATCGTCGGCGCCGTCCGCGCGCACGCACGCGCGCTCACCGCCGAGCCCCGCCCGCTGCCTGCAGCCACTCCCTCCCCTGACCAGCGCTCGACGCGACCGGGTCGTGCCGTGGCCATGCTTGGCCCCTGCGCGCACGCGCTCGCCGCCCGCGCGTGTCTGCGCGCCCGCCTCGCTCCCGCGTCCCCCTGCTCCGCGCTTGCCTGTGGCCGGCGGCTTCCCCCTTCGATCTGGGCGTACGCCGGCTCGGGCTGGGCGCCAACGCCCGTGCGCTCTGCCCGCATCCCGCTCCGGCCATGGACACGCCGTGGCCACCGGCCTCTTCTTCCTTCGCCTGGCGCCGTCCACCGCTGGCCCGCGCCCTACCTCGCCCTCCCACGCGCGCCATGGAATGCCCCTGTCGCTGGAGCCGCAGCCTCCATCGACCGACGCCACCACTCTCCGACGGCGCCGCCCTTCGCCGGCGCCGTTCGCTGCCGGCTCCCCCTCGCTCCACCTACCGCGGCCGACGCCACAATGGCCGCGCCCGCTGGAGCCCCGTTCCAGCCTCGCCCGCGCCCGTTAAGCCCCCAGGGGCCTATGACAAGGGGGCCCCATCCCCAGTACTTTTTTTTTAAAAAAAAGAATTAAAAAAATATAATAATAGTAAAAATAATTAATTAATTAATTAATTAATTAAGGAATTAATTAAGTTAATTAATCATGCTTAATTAATCTAATTAACTAGTTAGTTTAATTAAATAGTAATTAGTTTAACTAAGACCTAATTAACCTAAGCAATGTATGACAGGTGGGTCCCACTGGACCCACATGTCAGTTTGACCCAGTCAACTCTGTTGACTGCTGACGTCAGCATGACATCATGCTAACGTCATTAATACATTTTTTCGAATTAATTAAATAAATAATTAAATTTCAGAAATTAATAAAATCTTTAGAAAATCATATCTTTTAATCCGTAACTCGGATTAAAATGTTTTCAACATGAAAGTTGCTCAGAACGACGAGACGATTCCGGATACGCAGTCCGTTCGTCCGCCACACCCCTCTAACCTATCGAACCCGCAACTTTCCCCCTCCGGCTCCTCTGCCCGAAAACACGAAACACCGGGAATACTTTCCCGGATGTTTTCCCCCCTTCACCGGTATCACCTACTACCGCGTTAGGGCACACCGAACACCGCGTATTGCCTTGTTATATTTTGTGATGCTTTGTTTGCTCTGTATTCATTATTTCTTCCCCCTCTTCTCTCCGGTAGACTACGAGACCGACGCTGCTGCTGACCAGTTCGACTACGGAGTTGACGACCCCTCTCTCTTGCCAGAGCAACCAGGCAAGCCCCCCCTTTGATCACCAGATATCGCCTACTCTTCTCTATACTGCTTGCATTAGAGTAGTGTAGCATGTTACTGCTTTCGTTAATCCTATTTTGATGCATAGCCTGACATTGTCGCTACATCTGTTGATACCTTACCTGCAATCCTAAATACTTAGTATAGGTTGCTAGTTTATCATCATTGGCCCTACGTTCTTGTCAGTCTGCCTTGCTATACTATCGGGCCGTGATCACTTGGGAGGTGATCACGGGTATTTACTATACATACATACATACTATACAGATGGTGACTAAAGTCGGGTCAGCTCATTGAGTACCCGCAAGTGATTCTGACGAGGGGGCTGAAAGGACAGGTGGCTCCATCCCGGTAGAGGTGGGCCTGGGTTCCCGACGGCCCCCGACTGTTACTTTGTGGCGGAGCGGCAGGGCAGGTTGAGACCACCTAGGAGACAGGTGGGCCTGGCCCTGTTCGGCGTTCGCGGATACTTAACACGCTTAACGAGATCTTGGTATTTGATCTGAGTCTGGCTACGAGCCTATACGCACTAACCATCTACGTGGGAGTAGTTATGGGTATCCCGACGTCGTGGTATCAGCCGAAGCACTTCAGACGTCAGCGACGGAGCGGCGCGCGCCGAATTGGACTGGAACGCCACTAGGCTAGGTCTGCTTTCGGCCGCCCACGCAACGTGCAGGTGTGCTCAGGGCGATGGGCCCAGACCCCTGCGCGCTTAGGTTTAGACCGGCGTGCTGGCCTCTCTGTTTTGCCTAGGTGGGGCTGCGACGTGTTGATCTTCCGAGGCCGGGCATGACCCAGGAAAGTGTGTCCGGCAAAATGGGATCGAGCGTGTTGGGCTATGTGGTGCACCCCTGCAGGGAAGTTAATCTATTCGAATAGCCGTGATCTTCGGTAACAGGACGACTTGGAGTTGTACCTTGACCTTATGACAACTAGAACCGGATACTTAATAAAACACACCCTTCCAAGTTCCACAGACAACCCGGTGATCACTTTTCTACAGGGCGACGAGGAGAGGATCGCCGGGTAGGATTATGCTATGCGATGCTATTGGAGATGCTACTTGGAGGACTTCAATCTGCTCTCTTCTACATGCTGCAAGACGGAGGCTGCCAGAAGCGTAGTCTTCGACAGGAGTAGCTATCCCCCTCTTATTCTGGCATTCTACAGTTCAGTCCACCGATATGGCCTCCTTACACATAAACCCATGCATATGTAGTGTAGTTCCTTGCTTGCGAGTACTTTGGATGAGTACTCACGGTTGCTTTTCCCCCTCTTTTCCCCTTTCCCTTCTACCTGGTTGTCGCAACCAGATGCTGGAGGCCTGGAGCCAGACGTCACCGTCGACGACGTCTACTACCCCGGAGGTGCCTACTACTACGTGCAGGCCGCTGACGACGTCCAGGAGTAGTTAGGAGGATCCCAGGCAGGAGGCCTGCGCCTCTTTCGATCTGTATCCCAGTTTGTGCTAGCCTTCTTAAGGCAAACTTGTTTAACTTATGTCTGTACTCAGATATTGTTGCTTCCGCTGACTCGTCTATGATCGAGCACTTGTATTCGAGCCCTCGAGGCCCCTGGCTTGTATTATGATGCTTGTATGACTTATTTTATTTGTAGAGTTGTGTTGTGATATCTTCCCGTGAGACCCTGATCTTGATCGTACACATTTGCGTGCATGATTAGTGTACGATTAAATCGGGGGCGTCACACCGGAACACCACAACAAAATGGTGTGTCCGAACGTCGTAATCGTACTTTACTAGATATGGTGTGATCTATGATTTTTCTTACGGATTTACCGCTATCGTTTTGGGGTTATGCTTTAGAGACGGCTGCATTCACGTTAAAAAGGGCACCTTCAAAATCCATTGAGACAACGCCTTATGAACTGTGGTTTGGCAAGAAACCAAAGTTGTCGTTTCTTAAAGTTTGGGGCTGCGATGCTTATGTGAAGAAACTTCAACCAGATAAGCTCGGACCCAAATCGGAGAAATGTGTCTTCATAGGATACCCAAAAGATACTATTGGGTACACCTTCTATCACAGATCTGAGGGCAAGATTTTCGTTGCTAAAATCGGATCCTTTCTAGAGAAGGATTTTCTCTCGAAAGAAGTGGGTGGGAGGAAAGTAGAACTTAATGAGATAACTGTATCTACTCCCTTGTTGGAAAGTAGTTCATCACAAGAACCGGTTCCTGTGACAACTACACCAACTAGTGAGGAAGTTAATGATATTGATCATGAAACTTCAAATCAAGTTTCTACTGAACCTCGTAGGTCTACCAGAGTAAGATCCGCACCAGAGTGGTACGGTAATCATATTCTGGAAGTCATGTTACTTGACCATGATGAACCTACGAACTATGAGGAAGCGATGATGAGCCCAGATTCCGCAAAATGGCTAGAGGCCATGAAATCTGAGATGGGATCCATGTATGAAAACAAAGTATGGACTTTGGTTGACTTGCCCGATGATCGGCAAGCCATTGAGAATAAATGGATCTTTAAGAAGAAGACTGACGCTCATGGTAATGTAACTGTCTATAAAGCTCGACTTGTTGCGAAAGGTTTTCGACAAGTTCAAGGGGTTGACTACGATGAGACTTTCTCACCCGTAGCGATGCTTAAGTCTGTCCGAATCATGTTAGCTATTGCTGCATTTCATGATTATGAAATTTGGCAAATGGATGTCAAAACTGCATTCTTGAATGGATTTCTGGAAGAAGAGTTGTATATGATGCAACCAGAAGGTTTTGTTGATCCAAAAGGTGCTAACAAAGTGTGCAAGCTCCAGCGATCCATTTATGGACTGGTGCAAGCATCTCGGAGTTGGAATAAACGTTTTGATAGTGTGATCAAAGCATATGGTTTTATACAGACTTTTGGAGAAGCCTGTATTTACAAGAAAGTGAGTGGGAGCTCTGTAGCATTTCTGATTTTATATGTAGATGACATATTATTAATTGGAAATGATATAGAATTTCTGGATGGCATAAAGGGATACTTGAATAAAAGTTTTCCAATGAAAGACCTTGGTGAAGCTGCTTACATATTGGGCATCAAGATCTATAGAGATAGATCAAGACGCTTAATAGGACTTTCACAAAGCACATACCTTGACAAAATTTTGAAAAAGTTCAAAATGGATCAGGCAAAGAAAGGTTTCTTGCCTATGCTACAAGGTGTGAAGTTGAGTCAAACTCAATGCCTGACCACAGCAGAAGATAGAGAGAAAATGAAAGATGTTCCCTATGCTTCAGCAATAGGCTCTATCATGTATGCAATGCTGTGTACCAGACCTGACGTATGCTTAGCAATAAGCTTGGCAGGAAGGTACCAAAGTAATCCAGGAGTGGATCACTGGACAACAGTCAAGAACATCCTAAAATACCTGAAAAGGACTAAGGATATGTTTCTCATATATGGAGGTGACAAAGAGCTAGTCGTAAATGGTTACGTTGATGCAAGCTTTGACACTGATCCGGATACGTGTTTTTATTAAACGGTGGAGCTGTAAGTTGGTGCAGTTCTAAACAAAGCATCATGGCAGGATCTACATGTGAAGCGGAGTACATAGCTGCTTCTGAAGTAGCAAATGAAGGAGTCTGGATGAAGGAGTTCATTTCTGATCTAGGTGTCATACCTAGTGCATCGGGACCAATGAAGATCTTCTGTGACAATACTGGTGCAATTGCTTTCGCAAAGGAATCCAGATTTCACAAGAGGACCAAGCACATCAAGAGACGCTTCAATTCCATTCGGGACCAAGTCCAAGTGGGAGACATAGAGATTTGCAAAATACATACGGATCTGAATGTTGCAGACCCGTTGACTAAGCCTCTCTCACGAGCAAAACATGATCAACACCAACACTCCATGGGTGTTAGAATCAATACTATGTAATCTAGATTATTGACTCTAGTGCAAGTGGGAGATAGAAGGAAATATGCCCTAGAGGCAATAATAAAGTTATTATTTATTTCCTCATATCATGATAAATGTTTATTATTCATGCTAGAATTGTATTAACCGGAAACATGATACATGTGTGAATACATAGACAAACATATAGTCACTAGTATGCCTCTACTTGACTAGCTCATTAATCAAAGATGGTTATGTTTCCTAACCATAGACATGTGTTGTCATTTGATTAATGGGATCACATCATTAGAAGAATGATGTGATTGACATGACCCATTCCGTTAGCCTAGCACTTGATCGTTTAGTATACTGCTATTGCTTTCTTCATGACTTATACATGTTCCTGTAACTATGAGAATTACGCAACTCCCGTTTACCGGAGGAACACTTTGGGTACTACCAAACGTCACAACGTAACTGGGTGATTATAAAGGAGTACTACAGGTGTCTCCGAAGGTACATCTTGAGTTGGCGTATTTCGAGATTAGGTTTTGTCACTCCGATTGTCGGAGAGGTATCTCTGGGCCCTCTCGGTAATGCACATCATTATAAGACTTGCAAGCAATGTGACCAAATGAGTTGGTTACGGGATGATGCATTACGGAACGAGTAAAGAGACTTGCCGGTAACGATATTGAACTAGGTATTGGATACCGACGATCAAATCTCGAGCAAGTAACGTACCGATGACAAAGGGAACAACGTATGTTGTTATGCGGTTTGACCGATAAAGATCTTTGTAGAATATGTAGGAACCAATATGGGCATCCAGGTTCCGCTATTGGTTATTGACTGAGAATAGTTCTAGGTCATGTCTACATAGTTCTCGAACCCGTAGGGTCCGCACGCTTAACATTTTGATGACAGTTTTATTATGAGTTTATAAGTTTTGATGTACCGAAGTTTGTTCGGAGTCCCGGATATGATCACGGACATGACGAGGAGTCTCGAAATGGTCGACACATAAAGATTGATATATTGGACGACTATATTTGGACACCGGAAGTGTTCCGGATATTGTCGGAGAAAACCGGAGTGCCGGAGGGTTGCCGGAACCCCCCAGGGAGAGATAATGGGCCACATGGGCCTTGGTGGAAAGAGAGAGGGGCGGCCAGGGTGGGCCGCGCGCCCCCTCTCCCTCTGGTCCGGATTGGACTAGGAAGGGGAGGCGGCGCCCCCCTCTTTCCTTCCCCCCTCTTCCCCTTCCTTCTCCCTCCTAGTAGGAGTAGGAAAGGGGGGGGGTCCTACTCCTACTAGGAGGAGGACTCCTCCTCCTTGGCGCGCCCACAAGGGCCGGCCGACCTCCCACCTCCCTCCTTTATATACGGGGGCACGGGGGCACCCCAGGACACACAAGTTGATCTACGGATCGTTCCTTAGCCGTGTGCGGTGCCCCTCTCCACCATATTCCATCTCGGTCATATCGTCGCGGAGTTTAGGCGAAGCCCTGCGCCGGTAGAGCATCATCATCGTCACCACGCCGTCGTGCTGACGGAACTCATCCCCGAAGCTTTGCTGGATCGGAGCCCGGGGATCGTCATCGAGCTGAACATGTGCTGAACTCGGTGGTGCCGTACGTTCGGTACTTGGATCGGTCGGATCGTGAAGACGTACAACTACATCAACCGCGTTGTCATAACGCTTCCGCTTATGGTCTACGAGGGTACGTGGACAACACTCTTCCCTCTTGTTGCTATGCCATCACCATGATCTTGCGTGTACGTAGAATTTTTTTTTTTGAAATTACTACGATCCCCAACACACACCTGGTTGAACAGCCTCAATCCTTATAGCGTCAACAGCTAGCTGGACTTCACAGAAGTCTTCATCCGCAACTTCAACAGCACGTACAAGCAGGCGCCCAAGCCACGTCAACTTTCCCTATGCGTCCAAGGCCCAACCGAGTCTCGCCACGACTATCTGACGCGCTGGGCCGAGCTCCACAACTCCTGAGAATGGGTGCACAAGGTGCAAGCTATAGAGTACTTCACCGCAGGGTGCCGAGAAGGCACCCTCCTCAAGCGCCAACTTCTCTGCGACGAGCCGGCTACACTCGACTAGCTGCTGATCAAAGCAGACAAGTACGCCATTGCCGACTCTTCAATGAAGTCGGAGCTCCGGGTGGACGCCTCTGGAAAGGTGCTCCCTCCAGCTTCGAAAACGCTGGCTGGCAACACCAATCGGCGCCCGCATCAGAACGAAAACAAACGCAAGGCCCCGATGCCGACTTCCACCAGCCGGCAAGTGGCAACAGTTGAAGATGAGCAGCCAGAAGGGCAGCCCATACCCAAGCGCGAGAAAGGCGATAGTCTGGCTTGGCAGCCTGCTTTCTCCTATTAGCAGACCCTTGATGCCCCCTGCAAGTTCCATAGTGGCGCGAAGCCGTCCAACCACATAACCTGGAAGTGCCACTGGCTCACCCGAATCTCCAAGGCGAAGGCCTGCTGCCTCCTCCGCCTGCCCGCCAGCCGCCTCCGGCTCCTCAGCAGCCGGCCGGCCGCCCAGTAGTCGGAGCCATCCAAGACAAGTTCCCTAATGAGCACACAACCTACGTCGTCTTTACAAGCCAAGCTGATGACAGGCGCAACCGGTGCCGAGAGCACCAAGAAGTCAATGCAGTCGCCTCCAAAGATCTAGAGTTCATGCATTGGTCTGAAAAGCCCATCAACTGAAGCCGAGCTAATCACCCTGAGGTGATGCCTTCTCTGGGTTCTTACGCCTTGGTGTTGGATGCCACCTTTGCAACGGAGAGGTGGGCTGCTTGTTTCTCCTGAGTTCTGATCGATGGCGGAAGCAGTATCAACATCCTATACCGTGACACCATGGAGAAGCTGAACCTCAAGATGAAGCAGCTCTTGCCCAGTTGGACCGTCTTCCATGGCATTGTACCCGGCCTATCATGCTCACCAATCGGCATGATCAAGATAGATGTCCTCTTCGGAGACAAAGATCACTTTCGCTGTGAAGTAGTTTGGTTTGAGGTAGTGGATCTAGAGAGCCCTTATCACGCTTTGCTTCGCCGACCTGCCCTGGCCAAGTTCATGGTTGTGCCCCACTATGCGTACCTCAAGATGAAGATGCTGAGCTCCAAGGGCATCATCACCATCGTCGGAGAATACAAGAAGTCCTCTGTCTGTGCTGCAGCCAGCAGCCGGTTGGCCGAGTCCCTCATGATTGCTGTTGAGAACAAGATCCTTGACCGGGTTGTGGCCATGGCCGGCAAGCAGCCGGACCTATCACCTGATCCCAAGGAATCGGAAGCTCGGGGCTCCTTCCAGGCGGCAAAGAAGACAAAGAAGATACCTCTGGACTAGGAGCACCCAGAGAGGTTCGCTATTGTAGGAGCAAACCTGGACAGCAAATAGGAAAGCGAGCTCGTTGATTTCCTCTATGAGAATCGGGATATCTTTGCATGGTCCCCCAAGAACATGCCGGGTGTTTCGACGGATTTCGCCGAGCACAAGCTACATGTCCAAGCAGATGCAAAACCAGTCAAACAGCCCCTTCGCCGACTGTCGGAGGGGAAAAGAAGAATTATTGGTGAAGAGATAGCCCGGCTTCGGGCAGCCGGTTCATTATGGAGGTGTTCTTTCCAGAATGGCTTGCCAACCTGGTCCTCGTACTGAAGAAGAACAAGAAATGGCGCATGTGTATAGATTATACCAGCATCAACAAAGCTTGCCCCAAAGATCCGTTTGCTTTACCCCGGATCGATTAAGTGATAGACTCCATAGCCGGATGCGAGCTATTGAGTTTCTTGGATGCCTACTCGGGTTACCATCAGATCAAATTGGATCCAGCTGACCTCCTGAAGACCGCATTCATCACACCATTCGGAGCTTTCTGCTACCTGACTATGACATTCGGCCTAAGAAATGCTGGCGCCACTTTTCAGCATTGCATGCAGAAATGCCTCCTCAAGCAACTTGCCAGAAATGCCCACGTCTATGTAGACGATATTGTGGTGAAGACGGAGAAGCGTGGCACCCTGCTGGAAGATCTCAAGGAAACATTTGACAACTTCGTCGTTTTCAGATCAAGCTCAACCCTGAGAAATGTGTGTTTGGGGTACCAGCCGGCCAGCTCCTTGGCTTCCTGGTCTCTGAACGCGGCATTGAGTGCAACCCGGTGAAGATCAAGGCCATAGAGAGTATGGAGATTCCCACTCGGCTCCGAGACGTCCAAAAGTTAACCGGGTGCCTGGCTTCCCTTAACCGCTTTATTAGTCGGCTAGGGGAGAAGGCTCTTCCCCTGTACCAACTCATGAAGAAAACCACTCATTTCGAGTGGAACAACCAGGCGGACGAAGCTTTTCACCAGTGGAAGAAGATGTTGATCACACCGCCTGTCCTGGTGGCTCCGACTGACAAAGAGCCCATGCTCATTTACATTGACGCAACCAGCCAGGTGGTCAGCACTGTAATTGTGGTTCAGCGCCCAGAAGAAGGTAAAGCTCAGCTGGTCCAGAGGCCGGTATATTACTTGAGCAAAGTACTATCAACCTCGAAGCAGAACTATCCCCACTACCAGAAGATGTGCTATGCGTGTACTTTGCCACCGAGAAGTTCAAGCCCTACTTTCAAGAGCACCCCATCATGGTCGTTTGCACTGCCCCGCTTGCTGAGATCATGGGCAGCCGGGATGCAGCTGGCCGGGTGGCCAAGTGGGCCATTGCGCTGGCTCCTTATACCATCTTCTACCAGCCTCGCACCGCCATCAAGTCCCAAGTGCTGGCCGACTTCCTCGTTGACTGGGTCGAGACCCAGTACCTGCCGCCAGCACCCGACTCCACCCATTGGAGGATGCACTTTGACGGGTCAGATGCACACTGGTTTGGGAGCCGGGATCGTCCTCACCTCTCCCAAAGGTGACAAGCTCAGATACACATTGCAAATCCATTTTGCCGCCTCCAACAACGTGTCCGAGTATGAGGCGCTCATACATGGGCTCCGGCTGGCCAAAGAACTCGGCATCCGCTGGATCCTGTGCTTTGGCAACTTAGACTTGGTGGTCCAATAGTTGTCTGGTGATTGGGACGCCAAGGCTGCAAACATGGCTAGCTACCGCTTCCTTGTTCAGCAACTCAGTGGATATTTTGAAGGGTGTGAGTTCCTCCACGTGCCACGGGCCGACAACGAGCAAGCAGATGCCCTGGCATGAATCGGCTCCACCTGGCAAGCTATACCAACTGGCGTCTCCCTTCAGCACTGATACGTCTCCAATTTATATATAATTTATGAAGTATTCATGCTATTATATTACCCATCTATGGTGTTTTATATGCATTTATATATCATTTTATATGATTTTTGGGACCAACCTATTGACCTAGAGCCCAGTGCCAGTTTCTGTTTTCTCCTTGTTTTTGTGTTTTACAGAAAAGGGATACCAAACGGAGTCCAAATGACGTGCCAATTTTTGAGGATTTTATATGGACCAAAAGAAGACCAGGGAGCATCGGAGTTGGGCCAGAAGAGCTCCGGGCTGCCCACGAGATAGGAGGGCACGCCCCTAGGGGGGCGTGCCCCCCTGTCTCGTGGATGGCCCGGAGACCCCCCTGACGTGAAACCAACGCCAATAATTCCTATAAATACTGAAACTTTCGGGAATTAACCTAGATCGGAAGTTCCGCCACCGCAAGCCTCTGTAGCCATGAGAAATCAATCTAGGCCCTCTCCGGCACCCTGCCGGAGGGGGCCATCATCACCGGAGGCCATGGAGGAGGATCTTGGAGCGGCCATCATCTCCATGAAGGCCAAGGAATAGAGGGGGAAAGCCATGGAGGAGGAAGCACAAGGGGGAGAACCTCTCCTCCTCTCTCTTGGTGGCACCGGAGTGTCATCGGGAGGGGAATCATCGCCGCGGTGATCGTCTTCATCAACATCACCATCATCATCACCATCCTCACCTCTTTTACGCGGTCCACTCTCCCGCACCCTGCTGTAATCCCTACTTGAACATGGTGCTTTATGCTACATATTATGATCCAATGATGTGTTGACATCTTATGATGTTTTGAGTAGATATCTATTGTCTTTGGGTTGATTGATGATCTAGATTGGTATGAGTTGTATGCTTCACTTTGATGCTGTCCTATGGTGCCCTCCGTATCGCGCAAGCGTGAGGGATTCCCGCTGTAGGGTGTTGCAATACGTTCATGTTTCACTTATAGTGGGTTGGTGAGTGACGGAAACACAAACCCGAGTAAGAGGGGTTGTTGCGTATGGGAATAAAGAGGACTTGATGCTTTAATGCTATGGTTGGGTTTTACCTTAATGATCTTTAGTATTTGCGGACGCTTGCTAGAGTTCCAATCATAAGTGCATATGATCCAAGTAGAGAAAGTATGTTAGCTTTTGCCTCTCCCTCATATGAAATTGCAATAGTGACTACCGGTCTTGTTAACAATTGCTTAGGACAATTCCACACACCGATCCACCATTATTCCACACTCGCTATTTATATTATTTAGTATTATATTCTAACTTCATGATAACAGCACCTAATTTTATGTTTTAGCTCTCCGATATCATACAAAGTTATCCTCTTTATACCCACAACACAGTTTTATTTCTTGTTTCTAGTTGGAAGCAAACGTTCGGTGCACGTAGAGTCGTATCAGTGGCAAATAGGGCTTGAGAGAATATTGATCTTACCTTTAGCTCCTTGTGGGTTCTACACTCCATACTTATCACTTCCACCTTTGGGAATTGCTACGATGATTCCCTGCACTTGGGGATTATCAAGCTCTTTTCTGGCGACGTTGCCGGGGAGCAATAGCGTGGGGTTGATATTCTCGTGTGTGCTTATTTGCTTTCTTTACTTAGTAGGTTTTGTTTTTCCTTTTTGTTTCTGTTTAGTTGTGGGTGAAACATACAAAAAAATTAAAAAGAATGAAAATACCAAAAAATTATTTACTTGCCTCTCATGCCTAAAAAAGTTTTTCCAAAAGAGAAGTGATTGGAAAGTTATGCATTGAAGAAGTGAGGGTCGACCTTGAGCACTTGTGTTCATGCTCACGGAAACAATGTAGAATTTTTCATGGAATTTTCTCTGTAAATAATTATCCCCTTGTATATAACCTTTGTATTATAAAAATAATGTGCCAAGCTTTGGTTGTAGGATGATAAAATAGCTTGCTTACTAAGTGCAAAACAAAAACAGAAACTTTGGCTGTATTGCATGAATTTACATTTTTTACTGTAAAGTCAAATGGGTCTGAAACTTTTTGCACATTACTTATGTACAAATTGTTCAATTTTCAAATATATTTCATAATTTTTGGAGTTACAGAAGTTTACTAAACTTCCAGATTACTACAGACTGTCCTGTTCTTAACAGATTCTGTTTTTCGTGTGTTGTTTGCTTATTCTGATGTATCTATGGCTAGTATCGGGGGGTATGAACCATAGAGAAGTTGGAATACAGTAGGTTTAACACCAATATAAACAAAGAATGAGTTAATTACAGTACCTTAAAGTGGTAGTTTGCTTTATTACACTAACGGATCTCACAAAGTTTTTGTTTAAGTTTTTGTGAATGAAGTGTTTGAAGAACGAGGAGTTACCGATGTGAGAAGAATAAAGAGAGACAAGAGTTCAAGCTTGGGGATGCCCAAGGCACCCCAAGTAAATATTTCAAAAGGATACTCAAGCATCTAAGCTTGGGGATGCCCCGGTGGCATCCCATCTTTCTTCTTCAACAAATATAGGTATACCTCGGTTTTTGTTTTGTTCACATGACTTGTGTCCTTTGTGTTTGTATTTTCCTTTGAGTTTAATGCTAGTAGGAGATATCTCTTCATTGATTTTTAGAATACTTCATGTGCTTCACTTATATCTTTTAAGTATGATCTTATAGAATTGCTCTTTGTGCTTCACTTAAATCGTTTGAGTATGGTTTCATAGAATGCTTTCTGAGCTTCACTTATGTATTTTGAGCTTGGATATTGGCTAGTCTATATTAATTGTAGAATGATCCAGGAACTTCACTTATATCTTTTGGAGTATGAATAATACTATAATTTAAAGTGGGTTTGGAAGAGTGTCAACTTTAGGAATTAGTGATCCCACTATCTTGGAGGGTGTTGAATCTTCGTATGATATTTATGAAAGTGGATTTGGAAGAGTGCCAACTTTAGTTAGTATTCCACTATTTAGGAAGAGGTTTCAATTGAGTATGAGAACAAAGTAGCTATCCATGATGCTACTGAAAATTATTATGAGTGAGGAATATGTGCTTGTAGGAGTTGCAATAATATCAAGTTTCCTCTCTATGTGCTTAATGTTTTGAAGTTAAACTTGTTTTGCCTTCCTATGCTAGTTGATTCTTGTTCCTATAAATTGTGTGCTCAAAAAATACCTAGGCATAGGAAGTGAGTTAGATTTAAATGTGCTAGTCATATTCTTCACGGTGCTCTCTTTGTGTTTCAAATCTTTTCTTTTATGCGAGCATCATTGAAATCATCATGCCTAGCTAAAAGGCATTAAAGAAAAGCGCTTGTTGGGAGACAACCCAATATTTATCCTTATTGTTTTTGTGTGCCAACATGATTAAGCTACTGTATTAATCATGTTTTATATCTTTTGTTTCAATAAAGTGTCAAGTAAGACCTTTGGGAAGACTTGGGTGAAAGTTAATGTGATCTTGCTGTAAAAAACAGAAACTTTGCGCTCACGAGATTAGATGTAATTTTTTACAGAACAGTGTTTTTGAGTTGATTCTTTTTGCAGAAGATTAATAGACCAATTCCTCACGTCCACGAGTTAATTTCATAATTTTTGGAGTAGCATAAGTATGGTTATTTTTCAGATCATTACAGACTGTTCTGTTTCTGACAGATTCTGTTTTCATTACATAGTTTGCTTGTCTTCTAGTTTCTATGACTTATATTTCTCAATATAAATTGTAGAAATGATATGGTACAGTAGGAATTATGTGAAAACAATTATGAACCTTGTCTTTTACAGTACCAAAGTGCATGGTTTACTCTTTATCATACTAACCTATCTCACAAAGTTCCATTAAGTTTTGTGTGATTGAAGTTTTAAGGTTTTGGGTGAGACATCGATATGAGGAGAATAAGGAGTGGAAAGACCCTAAGATTGGGGATGCCCAAGGCACCCCAAGAGAATATTCAAGGAAGACTGAAGCGCCTAAGCTTGGGGATGCTACGGAAGGCATCCTGTCGGGGATATACCCCGCAGTGTAACCCGGCCGGAAGAATAACCCAGCCGGACTTGGCGACTCACTAATGACCCGCCCCGACTGGACGACACACTAAGTGACCCGCCCGATCCTGGAGGCTTATGGGTGACCTGGCAAGCGGATCAGAGGAGCGACAAGACCCGGGGGCCCAGGAGACTCAAGGCCCAGAAGGCCGGCTTACGTTATGGTAGGCCGGCTTAAGAGGAAAGACGTGAGGAATATCTCCCTTACAAGGAATCAAGACCCGGACTTGTACCCGGCTTGTAGTAGAAGATAGGCTAGTCCTAATCCTATTTGGACTCCACATGTAACCCGCCCCTCTAACTTATATAAGGAGGGGTAGGGCTCCCCAAAGAGGGACAGGTAACAAGAAACAATATCTAGGGCTAGACACAAAGGGGGAGCCTGCTTATGCGGTGACTCTCGATGAGCATAATGAGAACTAGCCTCAAACAGCATGTAGGGCTATTCCGGATGATGTTTCCCGGGGACCGAAGCTCTCTAAATCCTTGTCTTGTGTGTTGCGTCTCTCGATTCTGCTCAACCCCTCTCAAGCTACCACATAGATGCGTTGGCCTCGCGACTAAGTCCTGGCACTAAGGACATCTGCCGTGACAAATCCACAACAGTTGGTGCCCACCGTGGGGCTCGCGCACGGTGGTGTTGAGTTCTTGGAGGGATTTCTTCAGGGATTAAGAAGCTTGTAGTTCATCAGATGAAGGAAAATTTGAGAAATTAGGATTGTGTCAGCTCGCGCACGTTAGCAAGACCGACTGGTTTGTTTTTCATCAAGAGCCGCCACAGAAGTATCTTATCGTCTGACCTGACTAGGGCCCGATCACGAATTTGTTGTAAAGGATTTCATCAAAAATAATCTCGCCGGACAACATGGTGGAAAAACCAGGCGGAACAGGTCTCGAGGATAACCCGGCGGAGCACAAATCGCACGACGATCTCGCCAAATCCTTCCATCAGAGAACCCACAATTTGTGATTTCCATACATGTGGAATCGAAATCAAGGGAATAGGGGCGGTCTGTTTTCTACACAATCACGCTGACCGATACGATGTGATACAACTCCAACACATCTGCCGCTGCGATCTACGCGGCCTCAAACCGCCCGCGGCTGCGGGTCTTATTTCCTGTCCGGATCGTTCTCGGGCTTGCCACTTCTGAGTCGCCTCTATCCAAACTGCCCTCGCTGACCGTGCCACAAGCCGCAGCCGCGGTGTCCACCTCGCGCCCACGCGCGCTGTTTTCCTCTGCCGCGCAAGGCGCCGGGTCGCTGCAAGCCTGCAACCAACCGAGTGGCCTTGAGCCGCTGCTTTTTCTACTCCAAAGCTACCAGATGCAGGACCTATGAGCCGCCCCGGACTGTTTCCATCTACGCGGCATCAATTTGTGACTTCTAGCATGAAAGCCAAGAAAAGAATTCATCTACTGGAACGAGACCTCCAAGGAAAGCTCTCACGTGGTCACAAGGGACAAGCCATCACATCAAAAATCAAATGACAACCTGCGTCTAGGCGGTCGTCTGAGGTTGTTCAACGTTATCCACCATCAGTATCCATATTCATCCGATAAAAATACCAGGTTCTATTTAACCTATTTATTGTTAAAGCACATATTTATTCATTCGAGCACAACTACTTTGCTCTACGGTGTTTTTTATATGCAGGTAACCATTTACTACAAAAGTGGCATTATACCGCAGATACGTACCACACCGGCTTATAACACCGTGGCCATCTTTCACGACCGCACCGGCTTAAAACACCGCAGTCGTCTCTCGCGACCGCACCGGTTTACAATGAGGAGGACAATTTGCCCGGTTGCACCGGCTTACAATGCCATGGCTGATTCATCCGTCTGCTCTTGCACGGTGGTGTTCATCCAGTTTATTTTATTAAACATATTGTTTTCATCAAGGAACAATTATTTTAGTCTATATATTTTCATGTGCAGCAAAGGTGGTGCCATGTTGTGCCTATGAAGTGTATGTCAGCATCCTCATGCACCAGTGTCTGTGCCTGCTCACTGATGGTACAAGTGTGCGCAAGTCGCCGCCCGTGCAGCTTAATCTACATTAACCCGCCGGAGCCGTCTTGAGCCGCCCTTGCCGCCTTGAGCCGCCGGGGTTATATTAAGTCGCCGGTCTGCCTGAGCCGCCGGGACTATATTGAGTCGCTGGTCTGCCTGAGCCACCTCTGTCGTGATAAACGGGTCATCCATTGTCCAAACAAATCAGGTGATATCCATCCAAGTTTGTTTTATCAGCACATGTTGTTTTTGTCAAAAAAACAAGTTTATCTTTGCCTTGGTCTGCAATATTGTTTATGCAGGGCAGTTATTTATGACAAAAAGTGATATTATACCGCGGAGATGGAGACACGCCAACATCTTTTGGCACAGGTAGTCGTCGTTACTCAACGGACTCCCGCACCGGCTTACAACACCGTGGCCGTCTCTCGCGACCGCGCCGGCTTACAACACCGTGGCCGTCTCTCGCGACCGCGCCGGCTTACAACACCGTGGTCGTCTCTCGCGACCACGCCGGCTTACAACAAGGAGGACAACTTGCATGTCTGCAACGGCTTACAACGCCATGGCCGGTTCATCTATCTGTGCCGCCTCAGATGTTGCGGTCGTCTTTACCGTCCGTCTCTCGCGGCCTGGTCTACATCAACACAACGGGCCGCACTCGTCTGCATGAGCTGTTTATTGAGTATGAGCAAGTCACTGCTTGGGAAGCCGGTTTTCTTCCAACAAATTGGAGGCAAATTATCATGTATTATCAGCCGCCGTCTGCACCGGATGGTTCAATGGGCAGACGCACAAGTCACCGTCACTACGGTTTGGTTAACTTCAAACAGCCAGTTCGAAGGAACCATTGGCCGAGTTGCTGACACGGTTCATACTAGATCATTTATAACCCGCCGATGTCACCTCAACCTTCTGTGGATTCACATCGCATTATCAACGCCAATGATATACACCTTCTACTATGGTCAGATATGGAGAATCTCAAGCCAACTCTTCGAGTCATCTTGAGACTCGGGGGCTATAATGGTATGGCTCGGCAAAATTAGCTGGTTTCAATGAATTCAAGAGCTCCGGGTCATTGAAGGGAAGATAACCCGGCCTTGGAGGCTACCGCTATATTGGTGAAAAATTTAAAGGCCGTCAGAAAATTTCCGGCTTAAAAAGAAGGACGAGGTTCAAGAGACATCTCTCTCCCACAAAGCATTGACACTCTTAATATCTGGTTTAAAAACCGGTTCAAGGGAAATTTATTTACCGCAAGGCTTTGAAGCTCTCAAATCCGGTTCAAATCTAGCTCAAGGTAAATTTATCTCTCACAAAGTTTTGAAGCTTTCAAATCCGGTTTAAACTTCCGGTTCAAAAAGAATTAATCTCTCACAAGTTCGAGATCTCAGACAAATTAATGGTTACCAAAGAAAACTTGCTGCCATGATGCACGGTTCAAAACATGGGTATCCTGCCTTTACGGCTTATCTTATTATGGTCACTTGGGGGCTTCCTGCTCATTGGGCATAGCTATCAGTACCCTCTTGATCGGCGCAATGCCAAAACTTATATGGTCACTTGGGGGCTTCCTATTCAAACATAGGTCATATTCGAACCAAAGAGAACATAGTTGTCGATACCCTTTTGATTAGCAAACTGCTAAACCTACTTGGGGGCTTCTTGATCGTATCCGAATCATAGCTCAACCCCTTTGGGAATCGACGTGGATCGTATTCGAATCAGCGTCGCTAAACAAATCTTAAGGTCACTTGGGGGCTTCCTGTTCAAACATGGGTTGTATTCGAACCAAAGAGAACATAGTTGTCGATACCCACTTTGATCGGCATCGCCAACGCCACTGGCACTATATGATCGTATTCGAATCTTAGCTTAACCCCTTTGGAACGGTTTACTGATCGTATTCGAATCAGAAGCCTTAAATTTTTTATCTATTTTTATATAATCACAAGTATTTGAGTTGTCACAAATATCATATGTGCCGGCTCTTACATAGTTGAGTTATCAACTTCACTGTCCGGGTCACATAAAGTGGCGGTATCATTCAAAGGATCATAGGGATCTTGTGATCTACTTGTGTGCAGGATAAGACTATATTTGGGTGGTTAGCCGCCCTGGCTTTTGATATTAAGTCGCCAGGGCATATGTTATTTAAACTCTATGCAGGATCTACAGAGCTATGGCTTACATAAATGATCAAGTTCAAGCCCATCATCAAATATTGAAATTGATGTCTCAAAAGGGTTATTAATTCTTGATTTTCTCAAAGGCTATACGCCACCGGGTTACAATGAATGCGCATCGGCCAAGAGCCGCCAGGTATTTAAACTCTGGATTTACTTGTCAACCGATGAGGTATTCAAATCTTTAATAGCCAAAACTGGCTGGATTTTCATGATGATATTGAATGATTGAGGTTTTCATACTGGATTATATTGATCAAATCTTAAATAGCCAACATGGCTGGATTTCTATTGTGATTATCAATAACTAGTGTTATGATTGAGGTTTTCAAAGTCGCTTCAGTGCAATGGCTATTATTTTATCAATGGATATGATTTATTCTACAATGAAAGGAATAGTCCCGAGTCGCTGCAGGCTTACGACCCGGCACTTGAGGGCTACATTATTCAAATTGAGAATACATCGAATATACAAGTCCCATGTCACTGTCAGCATGCACCATGGCACTTGGGGTTAATGCAAAGTCAATTTTTGCTCAACTTATTGAAGACCCGACTCATCACATTTTAAATGAGCTGGCCCTTGGGGGCTACCAATTGCTCCTATCAAAAATTCAAGGTACACAAGCCTCAGTCCAGTACATTAAGAGATCCACTACTCAGTTGGTAAAGTACAAAACTGTTAACCTTATGGACGTGGGTTCAAGCACCATGGTGGAGATTACATCATATGATGTTATTATTAATGAATTATTTACAAAGTCCCTGCTCATTATTGCATAATGACCCGGCCCTTGGGGGCTACGCTGGTTGAAGTTTTTATGAGCATAAGGCAATTACAAGTCCCAGGTTTCTGCAAGCATGACAACCCGGCACTTGGGGGCTACATATGTGGAATATTCAGTTTATGACTAATGATTGAGATGAATAACCCGGATTTCTTCAAGGTTGCAACACTTATATTGAAGCAAGTCTTAAGTTATCACTATGTTCTCCTCTTAAGACTTGGGGGCTACATGTATTATGCATATAAAGAAGGAACATCTTCAAATTCTCAGCTTTGAGTAAATTAGGAAGATCAATTACATGAACCGGTGTCAACAACAATTATGACCCGTCATCGTCTATTTTATAATCTGGCAGTTTTTGGTAATGATAAACCGGCAAGTTTTACATCTTCAAGCCGGCAGAATATCAGATGAGTATTTGAAGACCAAAATTATTTAACCCGGCGCCTTGGAAGCCGACTCAAGTGGATTATTCTTCACAATATTTTTCTGTGAGAAACCAACATCAGCAAATTGAGTATGAAGCTAGCTTATTTAACCCGGAGCACAAGGAATTAAGGATGATCAGGTGCCGGCGTACAAGAATTTTTAACCCGGAACACAATCTGTCAAATTTGTTCTTGTGTTTATTTTGTAGCATAAGTTTACCATGGATAAATCCAAGCTAAACTTGGGGGCTAATGTCGGGGATATACCCCGCGGTGTAACCCGGCCGGAAGTATAACCCAGCCGGACTTGGCGACTCACTAATGACCCGCCCTGACTGGACGACACACTAAGTGACACGCCCGATCCTGGCGGCTATGGGTGACCTGGCAAGCAGATCAGAGGAGCGACAAGACCCGGGGGCCCAGGAGGCTCAAGGCCCAGAAGGTAGGCTTACATTATGGTAGGCCGGCTTAAGAGGAAAGGCGTGAGGAATATCTCCCTTACAAGGAATCAAGACCCGAACATGTACCCGGCTTGTAGTAGAAGATAGGCTAGTCCTAATCCTATTTGGACTCCACATGTAACCCGCCCCTCTAACTTATATAAGGAGGGGAGGGCTCTCCAAAGAGGGACATGTAACAAGAAACAATGTCTAGGGCTAGACACAAAGGGGGAGCCTGCTTATGCGGCGACTCTCAATGAGCATAATGAGACCTAGCCTCAAACAGCATGTAGGGCTATTCTGGATGATGTTTCCCGGGGCCCGAAGCTGTCTAAATCCTTGTCTCATGTGTTGCATCTCTCGATTCCGCTCAACCCCTCTCAAGCTACCACATAGATGCGTTGGCCTCGCGACTAAGTCCTCGCACTAAGGACATCTGCTGTGACAAATCCACAACACATCCCCTCTTTCTTCTTCAAAACTATCGGTACATATTACTCGGAGCTATATTTTTATTCATCACATGATATGTGTTTTGCTTGGAGTGTATTTTCAATTTTACTTTCTGTTTGAATAAAATCATTGGATCTGAATTATTGAATAAAAAGGAACCCTCCCATGGCTAGTTAATTGACTACTCAGTGTCTTTCACTCATATCTTTTGGAGTAGTTTGACATTTACTCATGTGCTTCATGTATATCCTATGAGTAAATTGGGGAAATGAATTGAATGTCATAAATCTGAATTTTTATATGTTTCATATGCTTATAACATGGTTAGTGATGACTTCACACATAGAAAGTATGAGGCATAAAAGTTGTTGAGAGTTGGCAAACGTAGTTTTGGTCATCGTTGCAATTAATAGGAAGTAATAAAGAAAGAGAGGTTCACATACAAATATATTATCTTGGACATCTTTTATGATTGTGAACCACCCATTAAGTATGACATGCTAAAAGAGTTGACATTGTACAAGGAAGACAACATAATGGTTTATGTTTTCCGACATCTCAGTTAAAGTATATTGTCATTGACCTTCCATACATGTTGAGCTTGCCTTTCCCCCTCATGCTAGCCAAAAAATCCTAGCACCAAGTAGAGATACTACTTGTGCTTCCAAATATCCTTAAACCCAGTTTTGCCATGAGAGTCCACCATATCTACCTATGGATTGAGTAAGATCCTTCAAGTAAGTTGTCATTGGTGCAAGCAATAAAAATTGCTCTCTAAATATGCATGACTTATTAGTGCGGAGAAAATAAGCTTTGTACGAACTTGTTATGGAAGCAATAAAAGCGACGGACTGCATAATAAAGGTCCATATACAAGGGGCAATATAAAGTGATGTTCTTTCGCATTAAGATTTTGTGTATCCAACCCTAAAAGTGCATGGCAACCTCTGCTTCCCTCTACGAAGGGCCTATCTTTTACTTTATGTTTTTACTTTTTGCTTGAGTCAAGGTGATCCTTACCTTTCCCTTTTTCATTTTATCCTTTGGCGAGCTCCTCGTGTTTGAAAGATCATGATATATATATATATATCCAATTGGATGTAAGTTAGCATGGGCTATTATTGTTGACATCACCTAAAGGTGAATATGTTGGGAGGCAACACAATAAGCCCCTATCTTTCTCAGTGTCCGGCTGAAACTCCATAACCACAAGTATTGCGTGAGTGTTAGCAATTGTAGGAGACTATATGATAGTTGAGTATGTGGACTTGCTGAAAAGCTCTATTCTTGACTCTTTCTGATGTTATGACAAATTACAATTGCTTCAATGACTGAGATTATAGTTTGTTAGTTCTCAATGAAGTTTCTAAACCATACTTGACATTGTGAATAGATTGTTACTTGATCATGAAAAGTCTTATGAGATAAGCTACTATTATGACACATATTGATGCTATAAAAGGTGATTGAAATTATCATTGATCAAACTTGTGCACCTACTAGCATTCACACTTCATAAATTATTTCTTTTATCATTTACCTACTCGAGGACGAGCAGGAATTAAGCTTGGGGATGCTGATACGTCTCCAACGTATCTATAATTTATGAAGTATTCATGCTATTATATTACCCATCTATGGTGTTTTATATGCATTTATATATAATTTTATATGATTTTTGGGACTAACCTATTGACCTAGAGCCCAGTGCCAGTTTTTGTTTTCTCCTTGTTTTTGTGTTTTACAGAAAAGGGATACCAAACGGAGTCCAAATGACGTGCCAATTCTTGAGGATTTTTTATGGACCAAAAGAAGACCACGGAGCATCGGAGTTGGGCTAGAAGAGCTCTGCGCTGCCCACAAGATAGGAGGGCGTGCCCCTAGGGGCGCGCCCCTAGGGGGCACCCCCTTGTCTCGTGGACGGCCCGGAGACCCCCCTAACGTGAAACCAACACCAATAATTCCTATAAATACTGAAACTTTCAGGAATTAACCTAGATCGGAAGTTCTCGCGCTGCAAGCCTCTGTAGCCACGAGAAATCAATCTAGGCCCTCTCCGGCACCCTGCCAGAGGGGGCCATCATCACCGGAGGCCAGGGAGGAGGATTTCGGAGGGGCCATCATCTCCATGAAGGCCAAGGACCAGAGGGGGAAAGCCATGGAGGAAGCACAAGGGGGAGAACCTCTCATCCTCTCTCTTGGTGGCACAGGAGTGCCATCGGGAGGGGAATCATCACCGTGGTGATCGTCTTCATCAACATCACCATCACCATCATCATCCTCACCTCTTTTACGCGGTCCACTCTCCCGCACCCCGCTGTAATCCCTACTTGAACATGGTGCTTTATGCTACATATTATGATCCAATGATGTGTTGCCATCTTATGATGTTTTGAGTAGATATGTTTTGTCTTCGGGTTGATTGATGATCTAGATTGGTATGAGTTGTATGTTTCACTTTGATGTTGTCCTATGGTGCCCTCCGTGTCGCACAAGCGTGAGGGATTCCCGTTGTAGGGTGTTGCAATACGTTCATGATTCGCTTATAGTGGGTTGGTGAGTGACGGAAACACAAACCCGAGTAAGAGGGGTTGTTGCGTATGGGAATAAAGAGGACTTGATGCTTTAATGCTATGGTTGGGCTTTACCTTAATGATCTTTAGTATTTGCGGATGCTTGCTAGAGTTCCAATCATCAGTGCATATGATCCAAGTAGAGAAAGTATGTTAGCTTTTGCCTCTCCCTCATATGAAATTGCAATAGTGACTACCGGTCTTGTTAACAATTGCTTAGGACAATTCCGCACACCGATCCACCATTATTCCACACTCGCTATTTATATTTTTTGGTATTATATTCTAACTTCATGATAACAGCACCCACTTTTATGTTTTAGCTCTCCGATTTCATACAAAGTTATCCTCTTTATACCCACAACACAGTTTTATTTCTTGTTTCTAGTTGGAAGCAAACGTTCGGTGCACGTAGAGTCGTATCAGTGGCATATAGGGCTTGAGAGAATATTGATCTTACCTTTAGCTCCTTGTGGGTTCGACACTCCATACTTATCACTTCCACCTTTGGGAATTGCTACGATGATTCCCTGCACTTGGGGATTATCAAGCGCCTCCTCAGGCCGTCTATCAAGCCATCTCCAGAGTCAGATTCTATCTTCGTGCCACCTGACCCCGATGCAGTCGGATCTGACTTGAGGACCGCGCCAGGTAGCTCGGGGACTTCGATAGGTGGCTCGGGGAATGCTACGGTCGTACCCGACCCGGGGACTGCAGAACCCGGCCCGGGGACTGCAGCGGTCGGCCTGGGGACTTCAACGACACAGCAGGCGGTGGCCGACTCCAACCCACCACCTCCCAACCCAACCGCCCTAGTCACAGTAGCCGTGTTGGCAGTAGAAGAAGTCGCAGCTCCACCATGGGCCCAGCCCATCCTCAACTTTCTGGTAAACAGAGACCTGCCGACTGACGAGATCTCAGGAAAACAAGTTCAACGCCGAGCTGGAGCCTACACAATAGTGAACAGAGAGCTCGTTAGGCGCAGCGTGACTGGAGTCTTCCAATGTTGCGTCGAGCTAGAGAAGGGCATTGCAATCCTCAAAGACATCCATCAAGGCGAGTGCGGCCACCACGCGGTCTCAACATCACTTGTCGCCAAAGCTTTCCTCCATGGTTTCTTCTGGCCGACTGCTTTGGAAGACGCCACAGAGTTGGTCAAACACTGCAAAGGGTGCCAAGTTTTCACCTCCAAGCAACACATGCCGGCTTCTGCACTCAAGACCATCCCCCTCACCTCGCCCTTTGCCGTCTGGGGGTTGGACATGGTGGGCCCATTCAAGATAGCATGCGGCGGCATGACACATCTGCTTGTTGCCGTAGACAAGTTCACCAAGTGGATTGAAGCGAAGCGAATCAAGAAGTTGAATGGGCCGACTGTTGTGACCTTCATCGCTGATATCACCACCCGGTATGGCATACCACACAGCATCATCATCGACAACGGCACAAATTTTGCCAAAGGACCATTGGCTCGTTTCTGCGTGACGCAGGGCATCCGACTGGACTTAGCGCCCGTTACCCATCCGCAGTCAAACGGCCAAGTCAAGCGAGCAAATGGCCTCATCCTCTCCAACATCAAGCCCCAACTGGTTGAGCCACTGGAGCGTTCGGCCGGCTGCTGGCTCAAGGAGCTGTCGACCGTCCTCTGGAGCCTGCATACCACTCGGAACAATTCAACCGGCTTCACTACCTTCTTCCTTGTGTATGGTGCCGAGGTTGTCATCCCAACTAACATCGAGTTCGACTCACCTCGAGCCACCATGTACACAGAAGCAAAGGCAAAGGAAGCACGATAAGACGACGTTGATCTGTTGGAAGAGGGCCGGCCGTTAGCACTCAGTCGGTCCGCCATCTACTAGCAGAGCCTGCGCCGCTACCACAGTCGGAAGGTCAAGCCAAGATCCTTCCAAGAGGGCGACCTTGTGCTCCAGCTGATCCAGCGAACAGCCGGCCAGCACAAGCTTCCGACCCCTTGGGAAGTCCCCTTCGTCATCAGCAAGGCCTTGGGCAACGACTCCTACTACCTGATCGACGCGCAGAAGCCCAAGGCACACAAGAGAGATGATTCCGGCAAGGAGTCGGAACGCCCATGGAACGCCAATCTCCTTCGAAGATTTTACAGTTAAAGCAGTATGTACCACGCTATCTTTTGTATTAAGTACAATACATCGGGTCCCCTGAGGAGCACTCGGGGACTACCCTCTTTTATCTATATGATGAGTATTATGCATATGAATGTGCTAGTACACTTTTTCTTTCGTCCTGCACCGGGTTCGACCAGTCAGCTCGGGGACTTGCCGCCTTTAATTATGTTAAGCACTACCTGCAGTCATATAGGTAGTGTGCCAGCATCTAAGCCCTCTCTTGTCGAAAGTCACAGCTCGCAGAAGCGCTTGTTCGACTGGCAAGAGTCAAAGGCAGGAAATGATGCCCACACGAAAAACGACTAGGGATCAATGAGCTTACATAGCACAAGCTGGCTCCCCAACCTGCCAACCGACTACTGAGCAGCCGGCTGGCCGGCTTCCCACTCACCTTGCCACAATCTAAGAAGGCTGAAGTACTTGCCCTCCCAAACAAACAAGTACTTTCCCAGCTACAAACTGCAGAGCAACTGTCTGGCTGAGAAGGCGGCGACCAAGGGAGGGCGGCAAAGGAAAAATCCAGAAAGAGATTAAAGCAAGTAAAGTCGGAAACCGGCACCAGCATAGCACATGCAAGATAATATTTACACAAAAGGCCTTCGAAGGCCAGAATTCAACTTCATTTGAATACACCCCCAGTGGGTGGAACTGCGCAAAATTAACGAACATTGTTCAAAAGACTGACGAGCAGGAAGACAAGGATAAAATTGTTCGCTTAGACCAAGGGAGCAACATGCAAGCTTGGCAGGTCGATGGACACGGCGGTGCTGGCTGGCAGAGTGGCCGGGTGGCGAGTCTCGGCTTGATCATCGCCGGCAGCAGGTGGCGTGTTCGTGTGTGCCTCGTTGCTGGAGGCACGGTCAGGATGAGGCTGGTCGGCCGCTCCATCGTCTGGCGCGGTGTCTTCACCGTCCTCGTCCTCCTCGTCCTCACCCTCGTCGCTGGAGTCGATCTCCTCCGCCGAGCCCTCGCCGTCCGCTGGGTTCAACCCAAACCAGTGTGCCGGCAAGTCAACGTCGTCGTCGTTCAAGTCGGGGATGAAGACGCTGGTGTCAATGTAGTCGGCAATCGCTGCGGCGCGATGAATGATAGTCGGTCGCACCGCCACCAGCTCCTCGGTTGCCTCCTATCGGAACGTGGCCAACTAGGCTAGATCCAGCCCAGGGTACCACGCTCAGACAAACTCCAACGCCCGCCTGGCGCCTACCCGGGCTGAAGAGGACTTCCACGCCTCGAAGCGGCCGACTGCCACCTCCAGCCAGTCAGCAGTCTGACCAGGAGTGTGAGGAATCATGGCGTCAGGCCATAGGGCGGAAAACACCTAAGCTCCAACGCGCTAAAGGTGGCGAAGCATCCGGTGGGACGGCTGGAGACGGGCCTGGATGGCCAAGAGCTGCTCCTCACGTGTCCAGTGAGCATTCGGCGCGATCTCAGCACCAGCCTGCCTCCGCGTGTTGCGGTGGGCCTCGATGACCTGGCTGGCGGCAACAGAGTAGCCAGGAAAGTACTCTGCGCAAAGAAGAAAAAGAGAATACAAAGTCAGAAGCCGGACCAAACAACAGGCGGCAAACAAAGGGAAAAGGAGGAAGGCAGTTTACCGTCAACCATGTCCTCGATTTGGCCGTAGTCGTCACTCAGCGCCTGCTCCGACTCGGCCCAGTTCGCCGCCTGGGTCTCATACTTGGCTTGGAGGGCGGCCTCGCTATCCTTCACCGCCAGGAGAGCTGCCTTGTGACTCTTCTCCTGGTCAGCTAGCTGCTTGGCCAGGCGGTCGCGCTCCTGAGCCACCGTACTGCACTCCGCCTCCTTGGCGCACAACGCGGTCTGGGCCTCACCCAGTTGCTGCTGCAGGGAGGCGTTGGCCTCTGCGAAGATAACAAAGAAGAACAATCAATAAGCAAGAAGTCTCCAGAAGAGATCTAGCCTGACTGCTCAGCAGCCGCCCAAATCTCGAGGACTACAGTGGGTGTGCTGACACGCCCCCACGAGAGAAAGAAGGCGGAATACTCACTCCAGCTTTCAGACAGGTCAGCGTCCGTGGAGTCAGCTCCCGGACTTGAGAATTCAAGGTGGCCACACAGAGATTATGATAGTCCTGCAAAAGAGGACAGACGAACGAGGGAAGAGAAGTCAACACTCAAGCCTACTTAGAAGTTCCAGGCCGCCTGCCCAACAGCCGACCCGGAACTCGGGGACTACACCCAGTGGGTGCGCTGATGTGCCCCCACGGAAGAATACAAGAGAAAAAAAAGCAAAAGAGTAAGAGGCTCACACGGATGGCTATCCGTGTCGCCAGGAACTCTTGGTTGTAGTTCTTCAAGGCGTTGGCCTGAGACTGAAGCCCGGTCCGGACGTTTTACGCCGCCTCATTCAGCACGGCCGTCCCGCCCCCGGGCGTCCAGTCCGGCGAGCTAACGCTCGCCGCTTCCAACTCCTGGGTCGACGTGCCGGAGCCCCTGGCCCTCTGCGGTACGGCGCCGAGGCCGCCTTCCCTGCGCGATGGCATTTTGGAGACCGGACCACGAGGTCTACCCCCTGCAGCCGGCTCACCTCCAGCCGGCGGCATGGGTGGCACGTTGGGCTAGCCGCCTTGGCCCGCCACAGTCGGCGCTAGCGGAGTTACCTCCATCTTCTGGGCGACACCGTCGCCCCCTCCCTCTCCATAACCGGCTAGTCGCCGCCGGCTTCTTCCGGCGGCACCACCAAGACCTCAGGCGCAGGCGCCACGACGCGGAGGGGAATGACGAGTTGTGGGGGTTAGCCGCGCAAAGCCTCTCCCGCCTGTGCTGCGGTCGCAGCGTCCGCCTGGGACTTGGCCGCGATGTCGGCCTGCGCCTTCGCGGCCTCGTCCACCGCCTCCTGCTCCTCACGCGCCTCCCGCGCGTTCCTCTTTGTCATCTCCTGAAGCTCGACATGCGGGTCCACGTGATGGGCACTGGCGGAGCCCCCCGCCATTCCAACAACGGAGGCGGTGGCCGACCGCTCAAGAGAGAGCGGAGCCGTGTTTGAGCAAGAAGAAGAAAAACTCAGAAGAACGTTTGCAAGAAAAAGGAAAGAATGCATTAACAAGCCGGCACTTACGCGAAAACCATTTGGGGCTCCTTCACGACCTTGCGGAAGCGGGTCGCCTTTGCGGCCGCTTCCTCCCGTTTGGTTGCCGTGGCCGAGCCCTTGGGCTTCTTCGGCCGGCTGCCATACATGGACGGCGTGGCCCGGCGCTTCTGCGCGCCGCCTCGGGCAGCCGACACGGCGGATGAGCTCGCGCCCTGCTGGTCGGACGCCGGCTGGCGGTGTGGGACGACCTCTTCCTCATTATCATCGGGCCAGTCCCCGAGGCAGCCCACGACTCCCGAGTCACCTGCTTCGCCTCCTTCTCCTGCGGCGTCGTCCTCCAGGGCGGCCGCCCCCAAGTTGGGGTCGTCCGCATCGCTCTCCTCCCGGTCGGGGAGGAACACACGCTCCAGCCCTGAGGCGTCGGCTGCTGGCTGGAGAATGGCGCTCTATTCCATAGCCGACTGGTCAAGACGGCCCAAGAGAACTCGGCAACTAAAGGAAAAAGAAGAAATAAAAGCTTACCATCGGCGGTGGACTCGAGCACGAGTATGTCTCCTTGTCGAACCGCCACTCCGCCTCTGATAGCTTGCAGTTCGAAATGTAATTCACCAAGTCAGCCACCTCCGAGTGCGGCATCTCCTTGGTGCACATCCGAGTGGGGTCCCGGTGCCCGCTCATTTGGCATATCATGTGCGGCCGGCCTTGGAGGGGGAACACCCAGCACACCACGAAGGCGGTCAGCAAGTCGGGCCTGGTGAGGCCCTCCGACTTCAACATCACCCTGAGCTATGCGACGGTGGCGGCGCCGGAGGCTGACAGCGACCTGGGCCGGTGCGACCAGTTGGCCCGCATTCCAGTCAGCGGGCCGGCTACGTAAGCTGGCAGGTTGACCCAATCGCCCTCCGGGTGGACGCTCTTCATGTAGAAGTATGGCTACTGCCACATCTTCAATGACTGTATTAGTGTGATGGGAGGGAACGGGTTCTCAGCAGCCGGCCTCCGCACTGCGATGAAAGCGCTGCACTGCGCCGCCACCCTCTTGATGACGGTGCCGAGATTCGAGTAAAAGAACTCGCCCCAAAGCTCGAGGGTGTGGAGGACGACAAGAAAGCCCTCGCAGAGGGTGATGAAGGCGGACAGCAGCACCACCGTGTTTGGTGTAAGGTGGTGCGGCTCAAGGCCGTAGAAGTCGAGGAAGGCGCGGAAGAAGCCGCTCACTGGCAAGCCGAGGCCGTGCAAGCAATGCAACTGGAATATGATGCGCTCACCCTCTTCCAGTACCGGCAAGATCTCCCGCTCCGGTGCTAGGCGAACCTTCATGAAGTCCTCGCCAGGCAGCCGCCGCGTCCGGCGAAGGAAGTCAATATGGTCCTCATGGACGTTGGAGACGTCCCATGCTCCGGCGCGCGCTATGAGGACGAGAAGCTTGATGAAGCAGCGCCGTGACAACATGTGCGTGGCTCCACGGCGGTGAATCACAGCGCAGCGGGGTGGCTGGAAGCATGGCACAGCGGCGGACAGCAACGGCGGCAGAAGAAGGAAGAAGAAGAAGAATGGCGGAGGAGGAGGTGGGCGCGTGTGCGTCTCCCGCTCGCCCTCCTCCCCCTACTTATAGCCCCCGAACGGCGAAGCCGAGGGGGCGGGGCATGGGGGGACGTGGGATTAACTGCACCCACTCCCCCACGAACCCGTGTTTATTGCGCCAGTAAAGGCGTGTATTAACCGCCCCAAAATACCAACTGCCCGCCTCGGCCACAGCGGATCTACGCGTGGGCCGAGGCGGTATGGTGGCGGGCTCCATGATTTCTACTACACAACCTTCTTCTTGTAGACGTTGTTGGGCCTCCAAGTGCAGAGGTTTGTAGGACAGTAGCCAATTTCCCGCAAGTGGATGACCTAAGTTTTATCAATCCATAGGAGGCATAGGATGAAGATGGTCTCTCTCAAACAACCCTGCAACCAAATAACAAAGAGTCTCTTGTGTCCCCAACACACCCAATACAGTGGTAAATTGTATAGGTGCACTAGTTCGGCGAAGAGATGGTGATACAAGTGCAATATGGATAGTAGATATGGGTATTTGTAATATAAAATTATAAAAACAGCAACGTAACTAATGATAAAAGTGAGCGTAAACGGTATTGCAATGGTAGGAAACAAGGCATATGGTTCATACATTCACTAGTGCAAGTTCTCTCGACAATAATAACATAACTGGATCATATAACTATCCCTCAACATGCAACAAAGAGTCACTCCAAAGCCACTAATAGCGGATAACAAAAGAAGAGATTATGGTAGGGTACGAAACCACCTCAAAGTTATCCTTTCTAATCTATCTATTCAAGAGTACGTAGTAAAATAACATGAAGCTATTCTTTCCGTTCAATCTATCATAGAGTTCATACTAGAATAACACCTTAAGACACAAATCAACCAAAACCCTAAGGTCACCTAGATACTCCATTGTCACCTCAAGTATCCGTGGGCATGATTATACGATATGCATCACACAATCTCAGATTCATCTATTCAACCAACACAAATTACTTCAAAGAGTGCCCCAAAGTTTCTACCGGAGAGTTAAGACAAAAACGTGTGCCAACCCCTATGCATAGGTTCATGGGCGGAACCCGCAAGTTGATCACCAAAACATACATCAGGTGGATCACGTGATATCCCATTGTCACCACAGATAAGCACGGTAAGACATACATCAAGTGTTCTCAAATCCTTAAAGACTCAATCCGATAAGATAATTTCAAAGGGAAAACTCAATCCATTACAAGAGAGTGGAGGGGGGAGAAACATCATAAGATCCAACTATAATAGCAAAGCTCGCGATACATCAAGATCGTGCGAAGTCAAGAACATGAGAGAGAGAGAGAGAGATCAAACACATAGCTACTCGTACATACCCTCAGCCCCGAGGGTGAACTACTCCCTCCTTGTCATGGAGAGCATCGGGATGATGAAGATGGCCACCCGTGAGGGATTCCCCCTCCGGTAGGGTGCCGGAACGGGCTCCCGAGAGGTTTTTGGTGGCTACAGAGGGTTGCGGCGGCGGAACTCCCGATCTATCTTGTTCTTCAATGTTTTTAGGGTATATGGGAATATATAGGTGAAAGAAGTCGGTCGGGGGAGCCTCGAGGGGCCCACGAGGGTGGAAGGCGCGCCTAGGGGGTGGGTGCGACCCCCTATCTCGTGGCCTCCTTGACGCTTCCCTGGCTTGCACTCCAAGTTCCCGGGATTGCTTCTGTTCCAATAATAACTTTTCCGAAGGTTTCATTCCATTTGGACTCCATTTGATATTCCTTTTCTTCGAAACATTGAAATAGGCAATAAAACAGCAATATGGGTTGGGCCTCCGGTTAATAGGTTAGTCCCAAAAGTAATATAAAAGTGTATAAAAAAGCCCGTAATCATTCAAAACAGATAATAAAATAGCATGAATGTTTCATAAATTATAGATATGTTGGAGACGTATTAGCATCCCCAAGCTTAATACCTGCTCGTCCTCGAGTAGGTAAATGATAAAAGAAAGAATTTATGAAGTGTGAGTGCTAGAAGGTGCCCAAGTTTGATCAATGATAATTTCAATCACCTTTTCTAGCAAGATTAGATGTCATAACAGTAGTTCATCTCATAAAACTTCTCAAGATCAAGTAACAAGCTATTCACATGTTAAAGCATAGACCATAAACTTTCTTGGAAACTAGCAAACTTCATTCTTAGTCATCAAACAATTACAATTCATCTTATTTTCAGGAAGGGTCTATGTCAGAGCTATTATTTAGCAAACTCCACATACTCAACTATCGTATAGTCTTTCATGATTGCTAACACTCACACAATACTAATGGTCATGGAGTTTTAATCTGACACTAGCAAAGTAGGGGCTTATAGTGTTGCCTCCCCAAGTATTCACCTTTGGGTGATGTCAACAATAATAGTTCATGCTAACTTACATCCAATTGGATATATATACATATATATCAGGATCTTTCCAACACGAGGTGCTTGCCAAAGGATAAAACGAAAAAAGGGAAAGGTGAAGATCACCTTGACTCTTACATGAAGTAAAAGACACAAAGTAAAAGATATGCCCTTCGCAGAGGGAAGCAGAGGTTGTCATGCGCTTTTATGATTGGATGCACAAAATCTTAATGCAAAAGAACGTCACTTTATAGTTCCACTTGTATATGGACCTTTATTATGCAGTCCGTCGCTTTTATTGCTTCCATAACAAGATCGTATAAAGCTTATTTTCTTCACACTCATAGATCATACATATTTAGAGAGCATTTCTTATTGCTTGCACCGATGACAACTTACTTGAAGGATCTTACTCAATCCATAGGTAGGTATAGTGGACTCTCATGGCAAAACTGGTTTTAAGGATATTTGGAAGCACAATTAGTATATCTACTTGGTGCAAGGAATTTGGCTAGCATGAGGGGGAAAGGCAAGCTCAACATGTTTGAATGATCCATGACAATATAATTTAACTGAGATGTGAGAAAACATAAGTCGTTATGTTGTCTTCCTTGTCCAACATGAACTCTTTAGCATGTCATACTTAATGAGTGCTCACAATTATAAAAGATGTCCAAGATAGTATATTTATATGTGAAAATCTCTCTTCCTTCAGTATTCTTTCATGAATTGTTCAAATGACCAATACAATGCTTGCTAACCTTCAATAAATTTACAATCTCTACTTCTTAGATGTGAAGTCATTACTCCCCATGGGATAAGAAAATGAAACATATATAATTTCAGACTTATGACATTCAACTCATTCAACCATTTACTCATAGGATATAAGTGAAGCACACGAGTAAATGACAAACTACTCCAAAAAGATATGAGTGAAGATCAATGAGTTGCTAAATAATTATGTAACTATGTGAAGACTCTCTCTCATTTAAGAATTCCAGATCTTGGTATTTTATTCAAACAGCAAGCAAAACAAAATAAAATTACATTGCAAGGATAGCACAACTCATGTGAGGAAGCAAAAACTTAGGTTCAACCGATACTAACTGATAGTTGTTGAAGAAGAAAGGTGGGATGCCTACCGGGGCATCCCCAAGCTTAGATGCTTGAGACTTCTTGAAATATTATCTTGGGGTTCCTTGGGCATCCCCAAGCTTGAACTTTTGTGTCTCCTTAATTCGTCTCATATCATAGTTTCTCTTTTTATCAAAAGCTTCATCCACACCAAACTCAACAAGAACTCGTGAGATAAGTTAGTATAAACCAATGCAAAACCTTATCATTTTCTACTGTAACAAATCAATAAAATTATTAGTCAACATTGCATAGTAAATGTCTCTGCATATTTAATACTCCTATCCTCAAATAGAATCATTAAACAAGTAAACATATGCAAACAATGCAAAATAACAGCAATCTGCCAAAACAGTATAGTTTGTAAAGAATGCAAGATTCATCATACTTACCTCACTCCAAAAATTATGAGAAAAATACTACGCTGTATAAGATTTATCAGAGATCATTATGCAAAAAGTTTCAACATTATACCATTCTCTGACTTCTCTAGGGAATTTTTGCAACAGCGGTAAACTTTCTGTTTTCAAAAAGCAACATGTATACTAGCAAAATAAGCATGGCAAAGGCTATCCTTGACATTTTTATTGAAAATAAAGATGCAAAACATTATTCTAAATAACAGCAAGAAAATACTAACACAAGAAAATGACCCTCCAAGCAAAACACATATCATGTGGTGAATAAAAATATAGCTCCAAGTAAAGTTACCTATGAACGAAGACGAAAGAAGGGATGCCATCCGGGGCATCCCCAAGCTTAGGATCTTGGTTGTCCTTGAATATTACCTTGGGGTGCTTTGGGCATCCCCAAGCGTAGGCTCTTGCCACTCTTTATTCCATAGTCCATCGAATCTTTACCCAAGACTTGAAAACTTCACAACACAAAACTCAACAGAAAACTCGTAAGCTCCATTAGTATACGAAAATAAAAATACCACTTAGTTACTGTAATGAAATCATTCTAAATTCATATTGGTGTAATATCTACTGTATTCCAACTTTTCTATGGTTCATACCCTCCGATACTACTCATAGATTCATCAAAATAAGCAAACAACACATAGAAATCAGAATCTGTCAAAAACAGAACAGTCTGTAGTAATCTGTATCAAACGTATACTTCTGGAACTACAAAAATTCTACCAAATTAGGAAGTACTAAGCAATGTGTATAAAAATCCAGATAAAAAAGAATCAGATCAGAAGAACGTTTCTGTGAATTATAAAAACTAATTTACTGGGTGCAAAAGTTTCTGATTTTCAGCAGGATCAACACAACTATCACCGTAAGCTATCCTAAAGGTCTTACTTGGCACTTTATTGAAACAAAAGCTATAAAACATGATTACTATAGTAGCATAATCATGTGGACACACAAAAACAGTAAGGATAAATATTGGGTTGTCTCCCAATAAGCGCTTTTCTTTAATGCCTTTCTAGCTAGGCATGATGATGGCAATGATGCTCACATAAAAGATAAGAATTGAAACATAACGGGAGCATCATGAAGCATATGACTAGCACATTTAAATCTAACCCACTTCCTACGCATAGGGATTTTGTGAGAAAACAACTTATGGGAACAATAATCAACTAGCATAGGAAGGCAAAACAAGCATAGCTTCAAGATTTTCAACACATAGAGAGGAAACTTGACATTATTGCAATTCCTACTAGCATATGTTCCTCCCTCATAATAATTTTCAGTAGCATCATGAATGAATTCAACAATATAACCAGCACCTAAAGCATTATTTTCATGATCTACTTGCATAAAAAATTTATTACTCTCCACATAAGCTAAATTCTTCTCATGAATAGTAGTGGGAGCAAACTCAACTAAATAACTATCATGTGAAGCATAATCCAATTGAAAACCAAAATCATGATGACAAGTTTCATGGTTATCATTATTCTTAGTAGCATAGAAGTCATCACAATAATCATCATAGATAGCAACTTTGTTCTCATAATCAATTGGAACCTCTACCGAAATAGTGGATTCATCACTAAATAAAGTCATGACCTCTCCAAATCCACTTTCATCAATATAATCATCATAAATAGGAGGCATGCTTTCATCATAATAAATATTCTCATCTAAACTTGGGGGACTAAACATATCATCTTAATCAAACATAGCATCCCCAAGCTTGTGGCTTTGCATATCATTAGCATCATAGGTATTCAAAGAATTCATACTAACAATATTGCAATCATCACTACTAGGGAAGAGCCTATACACAGAAAGTTACTAGTAGCGAGGGTTAAAAACCCTTGCTACTGCTACTTACCAGTAGCGCAGGTTTTTAAACCTCGCTACTACTAAGTTGATAGCAGTAGCGCGGGTTTTTAACCCACGCTACTACTAAGCGGTCTCTACTGTGCCCCCCGGGACATGCCGTAGTAGTAGCGCGGGTTTTTAAAACCTCGCTACTACTAAGTTTGATAGCAGTAGCGTTGGTTTTTAGCCCTCGCTACTACTAAGTGGTGCCATAGTAGTAGCGAGGGGGTAAAAAACCGCGCTGCTACTAAAGCTCCCATTTTCAAACTCTACCCCCCCCCCCCCCCGGTGGATCGCCTTTTCAGTTTAAAAAAAATAAAATAAAATGATGAAAATGTCAAAAAAATAAAAAAATTAAGTTTCCCATGTGATATGTGGTCTAGTTGTTGGGAAAATTTGCAAATATCAATTTCGACTTTATTTGCAAAATCTCTCAAGAATTTGTAAAAATGGGCATAACTTTTGCATACTAACTCGGATGAAAAAGTTTTTTATATGAAAAGTCATCTACTCAAAAAGTTACATCCAAATTTAACGGGGGGAATTCGTTAAACATTTTCAAAATCCTCAAAAACCTAACAAAAAAAAGTTACGAGGCTTTTAAGATCTAGAGTGGAAAAAACCGAAAAAAAATTCAAACTGTATGGTCAAACTGTGGTCAAACAATGGTCAAACTAATTATTCTAGAATATTAGTGTTACTAAATAATTATTTTAGTTTTTTTGAATTTTGGTCAAATCTGGTCAAACTATGGCCAAACTATGGTCAAACTATGGTCAAACTAATTATTCAAGAAATATTAGTGTTACTAATCTTTTAGAACAATAGTTTCAAACTCAAATAGTGAAATGTGTGACTTCATGCTCAAGCTAAATTCCTGAGGTTAATAGGATTGACATCTTACTATTGTCAGGAAAACAATAAGTGCAGACTTGGAAACGAGGGAGAATAGAACCCGGAAGTTATGCGTGCTCAGGCTAGAGTAGTGAGAGGATGGGTGACCGTCCGGGAAGTTAGATGATTTGGAATGATGAGGGGTGATTAGAGATTAAATTGAGCAGCGATGAGGGGTGATTAGAGATTTGAGGTTAAAATAATTCAGAAATTTGAAAATTAGGGGGAAAATCTAAATATTTTTTCGAAAAAATTCAAAAAAAATCGTGTTGGTAGTAGTAGCGCGGGTTTTTACCCACGCTACTACTAAAGGACGTAGTAGTAGCGCGGGTTAGATGATTTGGAATGATGAGGGGTGATTAGAGATTAAATTGAGCACCAATGAGGGGTGATTAAAGATTTGAGGTTAAGATAATTCAGAAATTTGAAAATTAGGGGGGGAATCGAAATATTTTTTCGAAAAAATTCAAAAAAACCGCGCTGGTAGTGGTAGCGCGGGTTTTTACCCATGCTACTACTAAAGGACGTAGTAGTAGCGCGGGTGGCACCCGCGCTACTGCTATAAGTTAACTGTAGCGCCTTATTATTAGCGCAGGCCCCCGCGCTGCTAATAGGCCCAAATCCCGCGCTGCTGCTAAGCTTTTCCCTAGTAGTGCATGCTCATCATTCAAAGATTTAGTACCAAACATTTTAATGCATTCTTCTTCTAGCAATTGAGCACAATTTTCCTTTCCATCATTCTCACGAAAGATATTAAAAAGATGAAGCATATGAGGCAAACTCAATTCCATTTTTTTGTAGTTTTATGTTATAGACTAAATTAGTGATAAAACAAGAAACAAAAAGATTCAATTGCAAGATCTAAAGATATACCTTCAAGCACTCACCTCCCCGGCAACGGCGCCAAAAAAGAGCTTGATGTCTACTACACAACCTTCTTCTTGTAGACGTTGTTGGGCCTCCAAGTGCACAGGTTTGTAGGACAGTAGCAAATTTCCCTCAAGTAGATGACCTAAGGTTTATCAATCCATAGGAGGCGTAGGATGAAGATGGTCTCTCTCAAACAACCCTGCAACCAAATAACAAAGAGTCTCTTGTGTCCCCAACACACCCAATACAATAGTAAATTGTATAGGTGCACTAGTTCGGCGAAGAGATGGTGATACAAGTCCAATATGGATAGTAGATATGGGTATTTGTAATCTAAAATTATAAAATCAGCAAGGTAACTAATGATAAAAGTGAGCGTAAACGGTATTGCAATGGTAGGAAACAAGGCATAGGGTTCATACTTTCACTAGTGCAAGTTCTCTCAACAATAATAACATAACTAGATCATATAACTATCCCTCAACATGCGACAAAGAGTCACTCCAAAGCGACTAATAGGGGAGAACAAACGAAGAGATTATGGTAGGGTACGAAACCACCTCAAAGTTATCCTTTCTGTTCTATCTATTCAAGAGTCCGTAGTAAAATAACATGAAGTTATTCTTTCCGTTCAATCTATCATAGAGTTCATACTAGAATAACACCTTAAGACACAAATCAACCAAAACCCGAATGTCACCTAGATACTCCATTGTCACCTCAAGTATCTGTGGGCATGATTATACGATATGCATCACACAATCTCAGATTCATCTATTCAACCAACACAAAGTACTTCAAAGAGTGCCCCGAAGTTTCTACCGGAGAGTCAAGACGAAAACGTGTGCCAACCCCTATGCATAGGTTCATGGGCGGAACCCGCAAGTTGATCACCAAAACATACATCAAGTGGATCACGTGATATCCCATTGTCACCACAGATAAGCACGGCAAGACATACATCAAGTGTTCTCAAATCCTTAAAGACTCAATCCGATAAGATAACTTTAAAGGTAAAACTCAATCCATTACAAGAGAGTAGAGGGGGGAGAAACATCATAAGATCCAACTATAATAGCAAAGCTCGCGATACATCAAGATCGCGCGAGGTCAAGAACACGAGAGAGAGAGAGAGATCAAACACATAGCTAGTGGTACATACCCTCAGCACCGAGGGTGAACTACTCCCTCCACGTCATGGAGAGCGCCGGGATGATGAAGATGGCCACCGATGAGGGATTCTCCCTCCGGCAGGGTGCCGGAACGGGCTCCCGAGAGGTTTTTGGTGGCTACAGAAGCTTGCGGCGGCGGAACTCCCGATCTATCTTGTTCTTCGATGTTTTTAGGGTATATGGGAATATATAGGCGAAAGAAGTCGTTCGAGGGAGCCTCGAGGGGCCCACGAGGGTGGAGGGCTCTCCCACGGGGGTGGGCGCCCCCCCCCCATCTCGTGGCCTCCTCGACGCTTCCCTAGCTTGCACTCCAAGTTCCTGGGATTGCTTCTGTTCCAAAAATAACTTTTTCCGAAGGTTTTATTCCGTTTGGACTCCGTTTGATATTCCTTTTCTTTGAAACACTGAAATAGGCAATAAAACAGCAATATGGGCTGGGCCTCCGGTTAATAGGTTAGTCCCAAAAGTAATATAAAAGTGTATAATAAAGCCCGTAATCATTCAAAACAGATAATAAAATAGCATGAATGCTTCATAACTTATAGATATGTTGGAGACGTATCACCCCAGCCTGGGGCAACATCTTATCGCGCGTGTGGGCTGGCAGGCTGGCCCGCCCAGCGGGCGCCGCGTGGCGCGTGGGCAGCGGGCGGCCGGCCCGGCGCCCGGCGCGCGAACCATCTGGTTCCCGCCTCCGGGCTTCGAAATTTTCCAAACGGCGCGCTTGGATGTGGCCAACTCCTAGCTGTCAGCTCTTCGGAGTAGGAAGTTGCTTGGGCTTCACGCCCACCTCTCAGCCGCGAAGCCCCACCAACTTCGGGGACTACTATCAGAGTAAATAACCATGGGTAGCCTTATTCGCTCCCCCTGGTTCTTCAAAAACAATGGGTCACCGCACCCCTCAAGCATCCAAGACGAAGGGCCGCCTTCTCCTGGCTGGCTGATCCAGTAGCCGGCTGCAGGAAGGCGGCAAGGTTCATCAAGCCGTCCTGAAGTGGGCCAACTCCTAGCAGGTAGCCTGGCATATACCCTCAGAGTTTGCACCCACATAAAGGCGGTAAGACAGGGCGTGGCTATAGTAAAGCCTGCCACCCCCGAATCCTGGAGTGAGCGTGGCCACAGTGCACCATACCGGGCGGCCATCCATCGTCCGGCGAGGCACTGTTGCCATGTTGACCATGACGTCACCCACGACAGGCTGTCAGTACGGCCCACAGGCGGCGGGCCCCTCTTGCCAGAGAGCCACCAGAAGGCGGCTTGACCTGACTAGTCGGCACGGGGGGAGGCCGGCTCCTAGCATCCAGCCTGCCCTCGTCCTAGAAGTTTGTGCACCATTAAGCGGATAAGACGGAGTAAGGCTACAGTGAGCGCCCGCCAGGAGGTGGCACTGTAGCCATGCTTGCCCCGACAAAGCCATCGTCATCAAGGGCGAGGCTATAGTAACGAGCAGCCGAAAGGGCCCATAGGCGGTGGGCCCAGCCTATCGACCAAGAGGCGACAGCCGGTGGGACCTACCAGTCGGCGGGCCCCAGTGGCCGGCGGAGAAGCCAGCAACCATAGACGCTGACGGTCTGGACCCACATCCAGTCGGATTACCATTATACCTCTGGGAGGTAGGCCTATATAAACCTCCCAGGGCACCCATGCAAAGGGTTGATCCATTAGAACTACACACACCACATAGAGAGAGGAGGAGAGCTAGCCTTGCCCTTCTTCTTCCTCTAGCCAAACAACTCAAGGAGCCTCTTGTAGCTACTTACTGATTTAGTGATCATGCGGAGACCCTGCAGAGCAGGACTAGGGGTGTTATCTCCTAGGAGAGCCCCGAACCTGGGTAAGATTCGCCGGCGTGCATGTCTTCGCCTTATCCTGTTTCCAGGCACCGGTGATGTCTTACTGGCCCCCACAATGATTAGCCATCCTTTGGCATATGTCGCACCTACCACCCGACAAACGACGGAAGTGAAAATTTAGGTTCACTAAAAACCACAGAGTTCGGGAACTTTCCCCAAACCAAATCCTCAATATTTTCCTCCCACATTGCTCGGAGGTGAGGTTTCATGATCATGATTAGCATGAAAATCCAAAGAAAGGAACCGATAGCGGGACTATTTTCTTTGGAAGATGTTTCTTACATTCAAAGGTAATATAACATATATCTCCGCGTACCTTTGTTTATAACACCGTATGGCTGGATTGCCTTGTTTTCCGTAAATCTTTGCCCTTATAATGGCTTTATAAAGTGGGACAAACACTCCCCGGCTACTGGCCGAGGAGGTTGAAGCCGATGGTTTGTCAACAAAGTTTTGTACAATGCGGATCTGAGCATTAATGATGTGAAGCACTTGGATACATAGAATCATTACAATTAAATTGTGATTTTACTCCGGATATTGATCCTTAATTTGGTCACATGTGCCCACATTAAGGCTCGGGGGCTACCGGGCTTCGGGCTTATTATTTACAAATATGAAAGGGGCACATCGATCCCCTAATATGGTGTTGCCACCCGACCAGTGTCTCGGGGGCTACTACATTGCCTATTCAATGCAGAAAATTAAAAGTGCTCAGTGTTTGGCTTGACCGAACTATTGGAAAACGCGTCTTCGGACAACAATAGGTACCATCTAGGACTTATCCGGCATCAAGCTAATATATTACGATGACTTCTCAAAATCCTCTCTCAAGGGTCCATCCGCCGATCACTATTTCCTCTAATATATTACACTGCATTTCTATTCCTAAGTATGCTGTTGAGCTGGGAATTGATCCTCAGGACGATCTCGCGAATCGACCTCAGTCTCGGGGGCTACTAGGATCTGCAGTTTTATTTATTTTTCCTCCAGGTGCATCTCGGGTTTTAGACCAACACACACCTTGAGGGCTACTGGCTATACATCTCGTTAGCAAATAAATTGCACCAATCGAAATTAAATTCACAAAAAACCAGCCCATGCCCAAGGTAGTGCACCACCTAGGATGCAGTTCGGCATAAAGGTCGGATACAAGCGGCTGGCTCCGTAGAGGGCATTTTCGGCATTAAGCTTGGCTGAATTCCTTCAACTTTTTGGAACCAAGGTGATCTATGACACCTTGGATACAGTCCGGCATTGGATCTCGGATACAGTCTGACGTTGGAGCTTGGATATAGTCCAGCATTAGAGCTTGGATACAGTCCGGCATTGGAGCTTGGATGCAGTCCGGCGTTGGAGCTCGGACGCAAAAGGCCGCCGCCACACGGGAATAACTTCAAAGTCGAGGTGTGGCATGAAAATAACAAGGCATTGATGAAGGTTGAAAACATAAAGGGGCTCCTCGGAAACCCGGCGTGTAAACTCTTGGGATTCACTTCGACGATCCTCAAGATCGAAGATGGGAAGATTTGTGATACATCTCCAACGTATATATAATTTTTTATTGTTCCATGCTATTATATTACCCCTTTTGGATGTTTATGGGCTTTATTTTACATATTTATATCATTTGTGGGACTAACCTACTAACCGGAGGCCCAGCCCGTATTGCTGTTTTTTGCCTATTTCAGTATTTTGAAGAAAAGGAATATCAAACGGAGTCCAAACGGAATGAAACCTTCGGGAGCATGATTTTTGGAACGAATGTTATCTAGAGGACTTGGAGTGCAAGTCAAGAAGCAATCGAGGTGGCCAGGATATAGGAGGGCGCGCCCACCCCTCCTGGGCACGCCCCCTGTCTCTTGGGCCGCTCAAGCGGCCACCGACGTACTTATTCCTCCTATATATACCTACGTACCCCAAAAACATCCAGGGAGCCAACAAAAAACAATTTCCACCACCGTAACCTTCTGTATTCATGAGATCCCATCTTGGAGCCTCCGCCGGCGCTCCGCCGGAGGGGGAATCGACCACGGAGGGCTTCTACATCAACACCATAGCCCCTCCGATGAGTTGTGAGTCGTTTACCACAGACCTTCGGGTCCATAGCTATTAGCTAGATGGCTTCTTCTCTCTTTTTGGATCTCAATACCATGTTCTCCCCCTCTCTTGTGGAGATCTATTCGATGTAAACTCTTTTTGCGGTGTGTTTGTTGAGATCCGATGAATTGTGGGTTTATGATCAAGTTTATCTATCAGAAATATTTGAATCTCCTCTGAATTCTTTCATGTATGATTGCGTTATCTTTGCAAGTCTCTTCGAATTATCAGTTTGGTTTGGCCTACTAGATTGATCTTTCTTGCAATGGGAGAAGTGCTTAGCTTTGGGTTCAATCTTGCGGTATCCTTACCCAGTGACAGAAAGGGTTGCAAGGCACGTATTGTATTGTTGCCATCGAGAATAAAAAGATGGGGTTTGCATCATATTGCTTGAGTTTATCCCTCTACACCATGTCATCTTTCTTAATGCGTTACTCTGTTCTTATGAACTTAATACTCTAGATGCATGCTGGATAGCGGTCGATGTGTGGAGTAATAGTAGTAGATGTAGGCAGGAGTCGGTCTACTTGTCACGGACGTGATGCCTATATACATGATCATGCCTAGATAATCTCATAATTATTCGCTTTTCTATCAATTGCTCGACAGTAATTTGTTCACCCACCGTAATACTTATGCTATCTTGAGAGAAGCCACTAGTGAAACCTATGGCCCCGGGGTCTATCTTTTATCATATAAGCTTTCAATCTACTTTTATTTGCATCTTTACTTTTTGCATCTATATTATAAAATACCAAAAATATATTTATCTTATCATACTATCTCTATCAGATTTCACTTTTGCAAGTGGTCGTGAAGGGATTGAGAACCCCTTATTGCGTTGGTTGCGAGTTCTTTGTTTGTTTGTGTAGGTGCGTGGGACTTTTGCGGAGCCTCCTACTGGATTGATCCCTTGGTTCTCAAAAACCGAGGGAAATACTTATGCTACTATTGCTGCATCACCCTTTCCTCTTCAAGGAAAACCAACACAAGCTCAAGACATAGCAATTTGTTAAACCAGTTTTCAAGACCGACGATCGAAGATGAAGAACTGTTCAGAAGAATCAAGGAGCGTCCCCAACTTGAAGACCGGTTCAGGGGGCTAATGACGGTGTCCTAGACTAGGGGGTACTCACCACGTCGCCCCCGATCAGGTGGATCAGGCTGAGGTCCCCCATGGCAGTTCACTCATGGGCCACTTTGGGCGGCCCATGCCGCATACAAGGAGTTTCCACAAGAGTTGGCGCACAAGACGAGGACTCCTCTAAGCCCTAGGCCTCCGGTGTGTTGTATAAACTAAGGCCAGACTAGTCAATAGAACATATAATATTCATTAGAACAATCTCGGGGTAGATACATGTACTCTGTACTATCCTCCATATCAATACAATCAAAAGCAGGATGTAGGGTATTATCTCTTCGACAGAGCCCGAACCTGGGTAAAATCCTATGTCTGTATTACCATCGCTCCAAGACGCCTATCTTAGGACTCCTACTACGAGATACACCGAATATAGAACCAACACCCCCCCGGCAACTATAGATGTTATGAACGCCTGGCAGTCACGTGTTGATGACTACTTGATAGTTCAGTGTGCCATGCTTTATGTCTTAGAATCGGGACTTCAAAGATGTTTTGAACGTCATGGAGCATATGAGATGTTCTAGGAATTGAAGTTAATATTGCAAGCAAATGCCTGAGTTAAGAGATATGAAATCTACAACAGGTTCTATAGCTTTAAGATGGAAGAACAGTTCTGTAAGTGAATACATACTCAGAATATCTGGGCATCATAATCACTTGACTCAGTTGGGATTTAATCTTCCAGATGATAGTGTTATTGACAGAATTCTTCAATCACTTCCACCAAGCTATAAAGGCTTCATGATGAACTATAATATGCAAGGGATGGAGAAGACTATTCCCGAGCTCTACGCAATGCTCAAAGTTGTGGAGGTAGAAATCAAGAAAGAGCATCAAGTGTTGATGGTTAACAAGACCACTAGTTTCAAGAAAAAGGGCAAGGGAAAGAAGGGGAACTTCAAGAAGAATGGCAAACAAGTTGTCACTCCCGAGAAGACGCTCAAGTTTGGATCCAAGCCTGAAATTGAGTGCTTCTACTACAAAGGGACTGGTCACTGGAAGCGGAACTGTCCCAAGTATTTGGCGGATAAGAATACAATTCTAGCATGAATAATAAACATTTATCATGAATTAAGGAAATAAATAATAACTTTATTATTGCCTCTAGGGCATATTTCCTTCAGTCTCCCACTTGCACTAGAGTCAATAATCTAGACTACATAGTAATGATTCTAACACCCATGGAGCTTTGGTGTTGATCATGTTTTACTCATGGAAGAGGCTTAGTCAACGGGTCTGCAACATTCAGATCCAGGTGATCTTGCAAATCTCTATGTCCCCCTCCGACACTTGATGATGGATGGAATTGAAGCGTCTCTTGATGTGCTTTTTTTTCTTGTGAAATCTGGATTCCTTTGCCAAGGCAATTGCACCAGTATTGTCACAAAAGATTTTCATTGGACCCGATGCACTAGGTATGACACCTAGATTGGATATGAACTCCTTCATCCAAACTCCTTCATTCGTTGCTTCCGAAGTAGCAATGTACTCCGCTTCACATGTAGACCCCGCCACGACACTCTGCTTGGAACTACACCAACTGACAGCACGTCCATTCAATAAAAATACCTATCTGGTTTGCGACTTAGAGTCAACCGGATCAGTGTCAAAGCTTGCATCGATGTAACCATTTATGACAAGCTCTTTTTCACCTTCGTAAATGGGAAACATAGTCATAGTCCTTTTCAGGTATTTCAGGATGTTTTCAACTGCTCCGGGATTACTTTGGTACCTCCTTGCTATGCTTACAGCAAGACATACATCAGGTCTGGTACACAGCATTGCATACATGATAGAACCTATGGCTGAAGCATAGGGAATGACTTTCATTTTCTCTCTATCTTCTGCGGTGGTCGGGAATTGAGTCTGACTCAACTTCACACCTTGTAACACAGGCAAGAACCCTTTCTTTGACTGGTCCATTTTGAACATCTTCAAAACTTTATAAAGGTATGTGCTTTGTGAAAGTCCAATTAAGCGTCGTGATCTATCTCTATAGTTCTTGATGCCCGATATGTAAGCAGCTTCTCCGAGGTGTTTCATAGAAAAAATCTTATTCGGGTATCCCTTTATGCTATCCATAAATTCTAGATCATTTCCAATTAACAATATGTCATTTACATATAAGATTAGAAATGCTACAGAGCTCCCACTCACTTTCTTGTAAATACAGGCTTCTCCAAAAGTCTGTATAAAACCATATGCTTTGATCATACTATCAAAGCATTTATTCCAACTCCGAGAGGCTTGCACCAGTCCATAAATGGATAGCTAGAGTTTGCACACTTTGTTAGCACCCTTTGGATCGACAAAACCTTCCGGTTGCATCATATACAATTCTTCTTCTAGAAATCCATTCAAGAATGCAGTTTTGACATCCATTTGCCAAATTTCATAATCATAAAATGTAGCAATTGCTAACATGATTCAGACACACTTAAGCATCGCTACAGGTGAGAAAGTCTCATTGTAGTCAACTCCTTGAACTTGTCGAAAACCTTTCACAACAAGTTGAGCTTTGTAAATAGTAACATTACCGTCTGCGTCGGTCTTCTTCTTAAAGATCCATTTATTTTCTATGGCTTGCTGATCATCGGGAAAGTCCACCAAAGTCCACACTTTGTTCTCATACATGGATCCCATCTTAGATTTCATGGCCTCAAGCCATTTCACGGAATCTGGGCTCATCATCGCTTCCTCATAGTTCGTAGGTTCATCATGGTCTAGTAACATGACTTCCAGAACAGGATTACCATACCACTCTGGTGCGGATCTTACTCTGGAAGACCTACGAAGTTCGGTAGTAACTTGATCTGAAGCTTCATGATCATCATCATTAGCTTCCTCACTAGTTGGTGTCGGAATCACTGGAACTGATTTCCGTGATGAACTACTTTCCAATAAGGGAGAAGGTACAGTTACCTCATCAAGTTCTACTTTCCTCTCACTCACTTCTTTCAAGAGAAACTCCTTCTCTAGAAAGGATCCATTCTTAGCAACAAAGATTTTGCCTTCGTATCTGTGATAGAAGGTGTACCCAATAGTTTCCTTTGGGTATCCTATGAAGACACACTTCTCCAATTTGGGTTAAAGTTTATCAGGTTGAAGCTTTTTTCACATAAGCATCGTAGCCCCAAACTTTAAGAAACGACAACTTTGGTTTCTTGCCAAACCACAGCTCATAAGGCGTCATCTCAACGGATTTTGATGGTGCCCTAATTAAAGTGAATGCAACCGTCTCTAGAGCATAACCCCAAAATGATAGTGGTAAATCGGTAAGAGACATCATAGATCATACCATATCTAATAAACTACGGTTACGACGTTCGGACACACCATTTCACTGTGGTGTTCCTGGTGGCGTTAATTGTGAAACTATCCCATGTTGTTTCAAATGAAGACCAAACTCGTAACTCAAATATTCTCCTCCACGATCAGATCGTAGAAACTTTATTTTCTTGTTACGATGATTTTCCACTTCACTCTGAAATTCTTTGACTTTTTAAATGTTTCAGACTTATGCTTCATTAAGTAGATATAACCAAATCTGGTCAAATCATCTGTGAAGGTGAGAAAATAATGATACCCACCACGAGCATCGATACTCATTGGACCGCACACATCGGTATGTATTATTTCCAATAAGTCAGTAGCTCGTTCCATTGTTTCAGAGAACGGAGTTTTAGTCATCTTCCAATAAGGCACTGTTTGCAAGCACCAAGTGATTCATAATCAAGTGATTCCAAAAGTCCATCAGTATGGAGTTTCTTCATGCGCTTTATACCAATATGACCCAAACGGCAGTGCCACAAATAAGTTGCACTATCATTATTAAAACTTCAATCTTTTGGCTTCAACACTATGAATATGTGTATCACTACTATCTAGATTTAATAGGAATAGACCACTCAGCAGGGGTGCATGACCATAAAAGATATTACTCATATAAATGGAACAACCATTATTCTCTAATTTAAGTGAATAACCGGCTCGCATCAAATAAGATCCAGATATAATGTTCATGCTCAACGCTGGCACCAAATAACAATTATTCAGGTCTAAAACTAATCCTGATGGTAGATGTAGAGGTAGCGTGCCGACCACAATCACATCGATTTTGTAACCATTTCCCACGCGCATCGTCACCTCATCCTTAGACAATCTTTGCTTGATCTGTAGCCCCTGTTTCGAGTTGCAAATATGAGCAACAGAACATGTATCAAATACCCAGGCGCTACTGCGAGCATTAGTTAAGTACACATCAATACCATGTATATCAAATATACCTTTCACTTTGCCATCCTTCTTATCCGCCAAATACTTGGGGCAGTTCCGCTTCCAGTGACCAGTCCCTTTGCAGTAGAAGCACTCAGTTTCAGGCTTAGGTCCAGACTTGGGTTTCGTCTCTTGAGCAACAACCTTTTTGTCGTTCTTCTTTGAAGTTCCCTTTCTTCCATTTGCCCTTTTCCTTGAAACTAGTGGTCTTATTGACCATCAACACTTGATGCTCCTTTTTGATTTCTATCTCCGCGGCCTTTAGCATTGCGAAGAGCTCGGGAATAGTCTTGTTCATCCCTTGCATATTATAGTTCATCATGAAGCCTTTATAGCTTGGTGGCAGTGATTGAAGAACTCTGTCAATGACACAATCAACTGGAAGATCAACTCCCAATTGAGTCAAGTGATTATGATACCCAGACATTTTGAGTATGTGTTCACTGACAGAACTATTATCCTCCATTTTGCAGCTGTAGAACTTGTTGGAGATTTCATATCTCTCAACTCATGCATTTGCTTGAAATATTAACTTCAATTCTTGGAACATCTCATATGCTCCAAGACGTTTAAAACGTTTTTGAGGTCCCGATTCTAAGCTGTAAAGCATGGCACACTGAACTATCGAGTAGTCATCAGCTTTGCTCTGCCAAACATTCTTAAGGTCATCAGTAGCATCTGTAGCAGGCCTGGTACATAGCAGTGCATCCAGGACATAATTATTCTGTGCAACTATGAGGATAATCCTCAAGTTACGCACCCTGTCCGTGTAGTTGTGCCATCATCTTTCAACTTAGCTTTCTCTAGGAACGCATTAAAATTCAAAGGAATGGTAGCACGGGCCATTGATCTACAACAACATAGACATGCAAAATACTATCAGGTACTAGTTCATGATACATTAATGTTCAATTAATCATATTACTTAAGAACTCCCACTTAGATAGACATCCCTCTAATCATCTAAGTGATCACTTGATCCAAATCAACTAAACCATGTCCGATCATCACGTGAGATGGAGTAGTTTTCAATGGTGAACATCACTATGTTGATGATATCTACTATATGACTCACGCTCGACCTTTCGGTCTCAGTGTTCTGAGGCCATATCTGCATATGCTAGGGTCGTCAAGTTTAACCCAAGTATTCTGCGCCTGCAAAACTGGCTTGCACCCGTTGTATGTGAACGTAGAGCTTATCACACCCGATCATCATGTGGTGTCTCGGCATGACGAACCGTAGCAACGGTGCATACTCAGGGCGAACACTTATACCTTGAAATTTAGTGAGAGATCGTCTTATAATGCTACCGCCGTACTAGGCAAAATAAGATGCATAAAGGATAAACATCACATGCAATCAAAATATGTGACATGATATGGCCATCATCATCTTGTGCTCATGATCTCCATCACCGAAGCATCATCATGATCTCCATCGTCACCGGCGCGACACCTTGATCTCCATCGTAGCATCGTTGTCGTCTCGCCAACTATTGTTACTATGACTATCGCTACCGCTTAGTGATAAGGTAAAACAATTACATGGCGATTGCATTGCATACAATAAAGCGACAACCATATGGCTCCTACCAATTGTCGATAACTTTGTTACAAAACATGATCATCTCATACAACAGTTTATATCACATCATGCGTTGACCATATCACATCATAGCAAGACCTGTAAAAACAAGTTAGACGTCCTCTACTTTGTTGTTGCAAGTTTTACGTGGCTGCTACATTCTTCTAGCAAGAACCGTTCTTACCTACGCATCAAAACCACAATGATTTTTCATCAAGTGTGTTGTTTTAACCTTCAACAAGGACTGGGCGTAGCCACACTCGATTCAACTAAATCTGGAGAAACGGACACTCACCAGCCACCTGTGTGCGAAGCACGTCGGTAGAACCAGTATCGCGTAAGCGTATGCGTAATGTCGGTTTGGGCCGCTTCATCCAACAATACCACTGAATCAAAGTATGACATGCTGGTAAGCAGTATGACTATTATAGCCCACAACTCTTTGTGTTCTACTCGTGCATATAACATCTATGCATAGACCTGGCTCTGATACCACTGTTGGGGAACGCGGTAATTTCAAAAAAAATCCTACGATCACGCAAGATCTATCTAGGAGATGCATAGCAACAGGATGGGAGAGTGTGTCCATGTACCCTGGTAGACTGAAAGCGGAAGCATTATGACAACGTGGTTGATGTAGCTGTATGTCTTCACGATCTGACCGATCCTAGCACCGAAGGTACGGCACCTCCGCGATCTGCACACGTTCAGCCCGGTGACGTCCCATGAACTCTAGATCCATCTGAGGTCGAGGGAGAGTTTCTCAGCACGATGGCATGGTGACGGTGATGATGAAGTTACTGGCACAGGGCTTCGCCTAAGCACTACGATGATATGACCGAGGTGTGTAATATTGGAGGGGGCACGGCACACGGCTAAAACAATTGTCAACTTGTGTGTCTATGGGGTGCCCCCCTCCCCCGTATATAAAGGAGTGGAGGAGGGGGAGGGCCGGCCTTCTCATGGCGCGCCCAAGGGGGGACTCCTACTCCCAGTGGGACTGGGAGTAGGATTCCCCCTTCCCTAGTTGGAGTGGGAGAGAAAGGAATGGGGTGAGAGAGGGAAGGAAGGGGGGCGACCCGCCACCCAATTTGGATTGGGCTTGGGGGGGCCCGCCCTCCACCTGGCTGCCTCCTCCTCTGTCCCACTAAGGCCCAATAAGGCCCATACACTCCCCGGTGGTTCCGATAACCCTTTCGGCACTTCGGTTTTATCCGAAACTTCTTCGGAACACTTCCGGTGTCCGAATATAGTCGTCCAATATATCAATCTTTATGTCTAGACTATTTCGAGTCTCCTCGTCATGTCCATGATCACATCCGGGACTCAGAACAACCTTCGGTACAACATATCACATAAACTCATAATACCAATCGTCATCAAATGTTAAGCGTGCGGACCCTACGGGTTCGAGAACTATGTAGACATGACCGAGACACGTCTCTAGTCAATAACCAATAGCATAACCTGGATGCTCATATTGGTTCCTACATATTCGACAAAGATCTTTATCGGTCAAACCGCATAACAACATACGGTGTTCCCTGTGTCATCGTTATGTTACTTGCCCGAGATTCGATCGTCGGTATCATCATACCTAGCTCAATCTCGTTACCGACAAGTCTCTTTACTCGTTCTGTAATACTTCATCCCACAACTAACTCATTAGTCACAATGCTTGCAAGGATTATAGTGATGAGTATTACCGAGAGGGCCAGAGATACCTCTCCGAAACATGGAGTGACAAATCCTAATCTCGATCTATGCCAACCCAACAAACACCTTTGGAGAAACCTGTAGAGCACCTTTATAATCACCCTTTTACGTTGTGACATTTGGTAGCACACAAAGTGTTCCTCCGGTATTCGGGAGTTGCATAATCTTATAGTGTGAGGAACTTGTATAAGTGATGAAGGAAGCAGTAGCAATGAAACTAACACGGTCATAATGCTAAGCTAACGGGTGGGTCATGTCCATCACATCATTCTCCTAATGATGTGATCCCGTTCATCAAATGACAACTCATGTCTATGGTTAGGAAACATAACCATCTTTGATCGACGAGCTAGTCAAGTAGAGGCATTCTAGGTACTATATGTTTTTGTCTATGCATTCACACATCACTACAAAAAAATACACTTCCGTGATGATACGTGTTTGTCACAGTAGATCGCGTTTTTTGTCATGAATGTACATCCATGACAAATTTATGACAGAATCAAGATAGTCATACCTGTGCTATCGTAGAAGTGTTCCATGACATTACCAAAATTATCATCACGGAAGTGTCCACTTCCATGACGATAAATCGCGCGTCACAGAAGTGCTTTCGTCAAGGGTGACCGACACGTGGCATCCACCGTAACGGAACGCCGTTAAGCTATCGGGTCGGGTTTTGGATCCGATAACCCGTTAACAGCCCCGACCAATGGGGATTTTCCACGTGTAAAATCATCATTGGCTGGACGAAACACGTGTCGGCTCACCGTTGGGACAGATGTCATCCACTCATTGGACAGAAGGCGCCTATGATACGTCGACACGTGGCACGGCCCAACAGAGGCCCATTCCTGTGAAAAGGCCGGCCCGTTTGACTTGGTCAAAAGGTGGCGGGCCGGCCCATGGAAAGCCTGTTAACGGCCTGTTCGCATATAGCCCATTTACAGCCCGCTAACCCAAGGCCCGTTACGCCCTATCCGAATTAGGCCCAGTAGCGTCATCTGGGCCATCCAATATGATTCCAGCCCGTTTTCACTTCTGGCCCATGTATGGCCCATGACGTCTTTCGGCCCATATGAGGCCCTATGTAACTCTTGGCCTATTAACGGCCCGTGGTGAAACTGGCCCGCAATGAACAGTGTATCACTTTACACCCATTAACGGCCCGTGGTGAAACTGGCCCGTAATGAACAGTATATCACTTTATACCCATTAAGGGCCCGTTATTCAGTTGGGCCGTTTCCAGCAAATGTTATCTTTCGGCCTTCTCAGAGCCCATTTATTCTTGGGCTCATTTCCAGCATTCGTTTACTTACGGCCCGTTACTGTCATTTTCTGCTTGTGGGCCAAATTCAGCCCGTGGTTACATCGGCCCGTTTGTGGTCCGTTAATACGTTGGGCCGTTTTCATAGCGTCATCAAATACGGCCTATTAACGATGGCCCGTTATGGTCATACGGCCCGTATAAAGGCCCATTGATGATACGGCCCGTAGAAGGCCCATTGTTTCTACGGCCCGTAGAAGGCCCATTGTTTCTACGGCCCGTAGAAGGCCCATTGTTTCTACGGCCCGTAGAAGGCCCATTGTTTCTACGGCCCGTAGAAGGCCTACTGTTTCTACGGCCCGTAGAAGGCCCACTGTTTCTACGGCCCGTAGGAGGCCCAGTGTCACTACAGTAAATATTAGCCCATGGTTATTGTGGCCTAGTTTTAAAAAGAACTGCACTGACTACAAGCAAACAAATAAACAAGACAACAAGGAAATAAATAAGCAAGCAACTTATGCTAGGCTATCACGGCTGTTACACATATTACATCCACTGGGCATCAAAGTTCGCCACCAGTGCAAATATAGGGAACAAAGCAGCATATCATATACACTGGTTGTCAAAGTTGGCGACCAGCGCAAATAAACGCCGCAGCAAAACAAATCCAGAACTGAAACCACTTCAGAAGATCTCAAGAAACAATATCCTGGGTACCCATAATGCTGGCAAGATGCTTAGCAAGCTTATTAACTTTCTCTTGTTTGGCGCTTAAATCCTCCAGCGCTTGCTGTTGCACCAGAAAATATGCATCTGAATTCTGCAGGGACTTCCTCAGTCCTTCAGCTTCCTGTCGCAGCACATCTGATCGATGTCTTTCAACTTGAAGTTGAGACTCAAGAAGACGAACTGATTCAGGCAGCGAGTTCGAAGAGCTTGTGCCAGCAGTAGTGGCCAGTAACTCGAACACTACATCAAGACAGGACTTTTGGGTTCCCTCACTGTCGTCAAGATAGTTTTTATCAGCTTTCTTGGAGACCAACAGGGATGTCTCACTATCTTGAACCTTATCTGCATTACTTCCTTTACCATTGGATAACGCGGTACTGTTCTCCAATATTTTGTCCGCATTCTAAAAGAGAAACAAGCAGACACATCACATGTTTACCATGTTGTATATGAAACTCATTTTGGTAAATGAGTTCAGTAGTAAAGTGGACAGGATAACAGCATGAAACAAACATATATCTATGTACCATGGTCACTTTATGGTCTATATCATTCTAGTTTTTGTTGCCAAATCAAGATAGAGACACAGTTCAAATAATATTTGTTCAAGACAAAGCAGAATAGACAGAATATAAGTGTGGGTAACTATAGAGCAATAACAACACTTGTAATGTGCATGACATGAGAACATAACTGTTTATTCAATTGAAACTGAAATCAACATAGAGCAGGTTACAACAGCAAACCAGTTAAAGAAACAGGTTTAAAACATACCTGTTGCGCCATTGGAGTTTCAATTCCATCCTTCAAATTTGAAAATAGTTGGTATGAGTAAATACAGTAATGCAAGAGCAAAGGAGTATGAACCATAGCTACAGAACCTGACCTGAGAACAAATCTTCTTCTCCTTTAAGCGTTGAGTTGGGATTCGGAGTGGTGGTCCTCGTGCTTTGGGCACTGCAGTTCCCTTACTAACCGCTCGTGTTTGGGTGCTCTGTGGTGGAGACGGTGCTGTGTCAACTGGAACTGGGTTACTATCTGCCGGGGTTGGGGTTAGAAGGGGTGTAGCTGGTTCTCTGTCCAACTGGGTAGGGGTACAATCTGCGAGAGTCTGGGTTATGTGTGGTGGATCTGGTCCTTGGGCAAGTACAACCGTGGTTCTATCTGCATCAACTGGTAGCACTATCTTTTCTGAAGACCGTGTTGTTACTCCCTTAGATACTGCCATCACGCTCTCCAATTCAAATGGCTGATAAACAAGAAAAGTAATTGAAAGTATAGACATTGTATGATAGACAGGTGCAATGGATAGTGGGGAATAAAAGAGGGCATGAAATAATTCATATTTATGTTGTCTAACCAAACAGGATAGCATGACACAATTTCACATATATGATGGCTAACTAAACAGGATAGCATGACACAATTTCACATTATGATGGCTAACTAAAAAAGATGGAAAGACATAGTTCAAAATATGAGACTATGTAAACAGGATGACATGACATAACTATATAATGTGTTTATTAAATAGGTTGGCATGCCATAATTCACATACATTCATGGATAGAATGCCATAATTCTAAATATGATGACTGTAAACACTAAACAGGATGAGATGATATAACTATATGATGTCTTTATTAAATGGGTTGCCATGCCATAATTCAGATAGATGATGTGTATGTACTATGTAAACATGATGGCATGATATAATTCAAATATATGATTTATATAGTAAGCAAGTAAGCAGATGGCAATCTATATATGATGTAAAAACTAAGCAATGCAAGACAACATGCATGACATGGGTAATATAACCCTGCCAAGTTTGAGCATAGACCTCAGGGGGGAAATAGGACTGGTCATCAGTCTCTGAATCCTCCTCTGAGGAGCTCTCTGTAGCCAGCAAGATGTCTGCTTCAGCAGGTAGCATTGTCTGCTCTGAATACCTTGTTTTCACTCCAGATACTTCCATCACCGCTTCAAATGGCTGATGCACAGGAAGAGTAGTTGAATATACAAATGTTGTCGACAAATGGAACACGTAATACAAAAAATGATAGCATGATATAATTCACATACATGATGATTGGCTAAACAGCATGGCATTGCATAATTCACATATATAATGCCTTTGCAACAAGATAGCATTGTATAATTCACATATATAATGTCTTGCAACAAGATGGCAATGCATAATTCACATATATGGTAATTAGACACTGAACAGGTGGCATTCACACAAAGCATGTCTAAACTAATCAAATGGCATAGCAATGCGAGACACCATACGCACGATATGAGCAACATAACCCTGCCAAGTTAGAGCATACACCTCGGGGGGAATAGGACTGGTCATCTGTCTCTGAATCCTCCTCTGAGGAGCTATCCGTAACCAGCGAGATATGCGCTTCGTCAGATAGCATAGTCTGCTCAGAAGACCTTGTTTTCACTCCAGAATTTGCCATCACCGTGTCAAATGGCTGATGCACACGAAGAGCAGTTGAATGTACTAACATTGTTGACAAATGTAATATGTAACGAAAAAAAGGATGGCCTGATATAATTTACATATAAGATGACTGGCTAAGCAGGATGGCATTGCAAAATTCACATATATGATGCCTGGCTAAACAAGGTGGCGTTGCATAATTCACATAAACGATGAATAAACTAAACAGATGGCATTCGCACAAAGGATGTCTAAACTAAGCAGATGACATATTTGATGTATAAAGTAAGCAATGCAAGACACCATATGCATGATATAACCAACATCAGCATGCCAAGTTAGAGCGAAGACCTCAGGGGGTAAATAGGAGTTATCTTCTCCTTCTGAATCCCCCTCAGAACAGATATCTTCCTCTCGATTACAATCCGAAATGCGTGGAGGGGGGCTGCCTTTGCGCCTACCATGGAGCGACGTCTGCATGAAATTATATTGCCACGCAAGGCTCGTCTCTTTTGCTCTACATGTTCAGTTCCATTGTTTACAATAACTGTCATGCATAGGAATAAAACATAGTGAGATTATGTAAGGAGTGCATGCAGAAATCCAGAGTGATGGTAGCAACCTGTGGATAGACCCAAAACCAATAATAGCAGGCAGATAATGGCTTCAGTTAATAAATACAGATAATGGCTTCTTTACTGTTTGTTTCCCACCCAACATGAAACTCATAGTAGACACCGGAGATTAACCAGATAGTAGATAGATACTATTGATAGCGGCCCCGATATGTACCCCACAACCATTTAAAAACTCAAGTTTGACCATTAGTTTGGAGCTGACTCAGAGTCTAATCGGTGAACAGGACGATAAAGTAGCATGTAATATTAAGCGATGCATAACGTAAGCAGACACGAAAGAGTGCGACCTCTCTTGCGGACCCGTGTAGTCCTCGAGGTCATCTGCTCGGTTGATGATGGTAATGCAGTTTTCATGGCTGCCAGCGGCGGGGAAGAAGATCTGAGGCGGCGAAAGACAGTCTGGAGGCCGGATCCCTGCTGTGCTGGACCCTTCTGTCGTTGGAGCAGCTGAGCTGGGGTGGACGACGGCGCAGCAGGAGCGGGACAAACCACGCAAGGTTTTCTTTGACAACTATCTGTAAGAGAAGTAATTCTGTAAGGGCTCGTTTGAATTGGAGGATTCCAACAATGCAGGGATAGGAAATAGACAGGAATAGGATAGGAATGCACGTGCAAAACAGAGAATTTAAAAACACAGGATTTCTGCCAATCTGGGTGTTTGATTCACAACAATTGGAAGATCACAGGATGCAAAGAAGCATGGTGAGATTAAGTCAAACCACAAGAAAATGTACGGTTATAATGCTATTATGCTACTATCTCTTAGTCTTGTGCTTCATGAATAGGAATTTGAAAAGGAGGACAAGTGAAAATTAAAATTCCTACGTTTTTTCTTTCAAGGAGACACTAAAGGAACAAATCCGTGTGCTCAGTGGACAATATATATAACATGTAGAGTAAAAAAGAGATGCAACAAGTGTACAACCTCTTTGGCGAAGCCATGTCGATCTCAGCGTGATTGGGTTGGCCGGTGAGGATGCTCCGGCTGACTTTGCTGTCGGAGGAGGGGAAGAAGATCTTAGGCGTCTGGAGATGGAGCCCGAGGTACTGCTCCGCTGTGATGGAGGGTTTCGTCGTTGGAGCAGCTCCGGTGAGTTGTACGACGCCGAGGCTTAAGCAGGACAAGAGAGACAACGAACAACGTTAACCTGAGTGGAATTCTAATAGCATCTCCAATACATGACGTAAAATACATAACCACAAAGTGCTAGATGTAAAATACATCAGCCGCTCATCTCTGAACTTAACTGTCAAACTAATTAACTGTCGAAACTGAACTTAACTGTCGAAACTGAACCTAACTGTCGAAACTGAATTTTGCTGTCGAAACTGAATTTTGTTGTCGAAACTGAACGCACTAGCAAGGTGAGGCTACACGTCGGTCGACTGACTTTTTCATCTTTGGTCAGTCGACTTTGTAGCCATTGGATACGAATCAAGGGCCTGCGGTTCATCTTCAACCTCCACCCCTCTGAGCCGCCAGCCACCACCGGCCAAACAGCAGCCCCCCGCCGCCCGCGGCCGGCGGTGCGCTGCCCCGCCCGCCCTGAAAACACTCCCCACCGCCGGTCCGCCGCCGCCCCGGCCATCCCTCTAGCCCCCCCCCCCCGTGCCGAGATTTTTCTCCGGCGATCCCCACGCCACCGCCCCGCCACGCCCCGCCGGCGACCACCGCCCCATCCTGAACCCTAAGATAGATAGTGGGGTACCTCTCCGGCGAGCCCCCCTCCCCGCTGCGGCTGGTTCTTCCTTCACCCCGGCGAGCCCACCCCTTGAAAATCGACTGACCCAAAAGTCGATTCAGTCGACTGAAGTGTAGCCAAATCGGAGCAGCATCGCAAGCAAGAGCAAGAGCGAGAGCAGCAGCGCGAGCAAGAGCAATAGCAAGAGCAGACCAGGCAGGGGACCGAGAGCAAGAGCAGAGCAGCAGCGCGAGCGAGAGCTAAAGCAGCAGCAGCTCCTACTGATGTGGACGTCGCCGCCGAGGGAGCGACGCCGTGGAGGAAGTGGCCGGCGACGCCGCCATGGATGGAGCCGCGCCGTGTCGGCTCGGGACCGAGCGCCGGCAGCACCGTGAGATCGAATCAAGAAGAAAATGCGGCGATTAGTGTACAACCTCTTTGGTGGCGCCGATTAGGCCGCAGCTTCATCCGAGGAAACGGTGATGATGATGCTCTTCCGGTGGTGCAGGTGAAGACGGTGGTGTGGGAATGGAGGTGGCGCGAAAGACGAGGGGAACATCGGGGCAGCTCCTTGGAGGTGGAGGACGGGGTGGCTGAACCGGCGGGACGATGAGATCGACGACGGATCCTCATCCGGTACGGTGGATGAGGGACGTCGAGGTGTTGCTGTGGACGACGTCGTCGGGGAAGAGGCTCCGGCTGGGTGGCGGACGGAGCAGGGTGTGGGGTTTCGTCGCGGGTTTTCGCGGCCTCGGTGTACGAATGGGTGGGCGGATGGGATGGCAGTGGGGAACCATGGCTTAGAGACGCGCTTGTCCGAAATGTGGGGTAAGTTACGAAAGTACCCCCCACCGATTTGAGGCGGTTCTTTCGGTTCAGGGGTACCACGGGCATTTCGCGTGTCGGGATTTCACAGGAGGTGGGAGTTTTCGCGCGCGTTGTAATTTCGGAATAGCAAGGCGCGGGTTGAGATGGAGGGAGTTGTCGGAGCACAACGAGACAAAGATATATCTTAAATATTTCGGGCTAACAAGGCGCGGGTTGAAATTTCCGGACAAGCCTAACGTGTACTGTACCAAATCAATGCGCACTACAAATGTCATTCAAAACTTTGAATTCATGTTATGTTCAATTAAAATATTTCGCTACGTGTATAATGCATGCAACCTACTACTCAAATGAACGTTTTAGTGCATTCCAAACGTATATACTACCGCTTCAATATGAACTAAATTTGAATAAGATCTACAGTAATGATTGTTGTGAAGTCAAAGCATTTGAATTCGTTTCTCTGTTTTAATAAGATCTACAATCATCATTATTGTCAAGTTAAACCATCGTTTGTGTATTATCTTCACAGCACACCACATGATTAGTCTCGAGTTACATATGAACTATGTGTACTATATGAACTCGAACTAGATTTTTTGAATCCACTTTATTTTGATTTCAAATCACATTACATTTCTAGCTCTAGCTAGATCTTCATAATCTAAACCATGTCTCATATGTATAATGTGTTTATCACATTATGTATGGTGCCCCGCCCCCTACGCCTACAAGTATTTAGATGTGAGTTGCAAACACCACACATTACCACAAATTCAAATAAAATGTGAGAATGTTCGATATATAGTATTGTTTAGATTGCTCGATATTTAGTTGTAAGCTGCAAACGCCGCACATTATCACAAATTCAAATAAAATGTGAGATTGTTTGATGTATAGTATGGTTTAGATTGTTCGGCATTTAGCTGTGAGTTGCAAACGCCATGCATTATCACATTATGGTATAACATGTGCACAGCACGTGTATCACCGCTATATTCATGCATGCAATGTTTAAAACACTATGATCTCCTATTCAAATATATGAATCCGCTTTCATATCAAATTATGATCTTTGTTAGTCTCTTACACCCACACAATCCTCTAACCTTTGTAGCTACCACTAACTTTCTCTCGTGCATGCACACGCCCTCCTCGCCCCCCTCCCTCGGCATTCTATCCACCGGGCACATTCATTTTTTTCTTTAGGTCGTTCTCCCAGAGTCTCCACAACTCCTTTCCGACACACACCGATCGATAAACCTCTCTAGCGATGCCTGCCTACAGCATACACACACAGCTTCAATCTCCTCCTTTATGTGTCCTTGCCTCGTGTCTCTCATATGGTCAGACACACGTGTAAACTCTCGCCCCTCTTTTCATCGATCTCACAACCGCACACTCCTCCCCCTATCTAGCTAGTAGTTGGGCCTCTCGCACCACCTCCTAGCTCCATTCTCTCTGTCTATCCGTCTCGCTGGGCCTTATTTGCCTCTAACAAATGGACGTACACCGACCGATCTCTCGCTATACATATAGCCAGCTAGGTCCTTATAACTCGTTTTTACCCACACATCGATCGATCTACCTCATTAGTTGTGTCTCTCCCTTCCTCCGACAAACAACAATTGATCTACCGATCTAGTTAGGTTTGCTTACCAAACACATGGTTCCCCTTCATCATCCATGGATGCGTCCCGACAGATCTATCACGCACAGGCACACACAGAAACACATCCCCACTCTTATTGATAACATTGCAGTTCCACCCTCAGTTTGTCTAGTAGGCCTGTCCCAACATCTCTGAGAAGCAACTCCATCACCCATCCAGCACTCTACCCCTATCCCTCCCTCTCCCACCCTCTTTCTCTCCTCTCTTTCTCTGTCCCATCATATTTCCCGTCCTTCAGTTATGTATGGATGTCGACCGATCTCCCTCAAGACATAGCTGGGTCTCTCCTTCTCAACACATATACGAGTCGTTCTACCTCTATAGTTAGGCCTCTGCCTACCCCTCCCCCCACCCCCTCCCCCCCATACACACCGATACATCAAGCGCTCTAGTCATGTCTCCCTGCCACACACAAACTTGACATGTGCCCTCTAACGTTCCGGTAGGCCAGTCGCCCTATATCTTTGACTTGCACACACACACACACACACACAATTTCGATGGCTCTCTTCATCGATCTCGCACCCACCCACTTGATCCTCTCTTCGACTCTATCGATAGCTATGACCCCTCCCTCTCTTCTCGTGGATTGCCCGACCCTCTATGTATGATATGGATAGGCCTCCATTTCACACACATTGCATGCAAAATTTTGTTTGAGATGTCATCGACACATATTCCCACAAATAATTCACGAAATCAACCCCCACCCCACCCCCACCCCCACCAAAACAAAAAACACTCACGAACGCGGTTTGTATCTCTCACACACACCCACGTAGGTGGGGGACGTGCACGAAGAGAAGAGGTGCATGCACGGCGCACGTACTCCCGTCTCTTTCCCAACCACACCCGCGCGGGTACACGGTGGAGCTCATTTCTGTACGAAAAAGGCAGCCCACGTGGTAATTTGGCACGTGTACTGGTTGTCCACTTGGTGGAGGGAGGATCGTCTACCACGGGTGAACAAACAAATTGCGACTTGACGCGTTATGTTAAATTAAAAAAAGAGGCAAACCATGTGGGGCCTACCTTAGAGGCAAGGCTCTATACACTGGAGTACTTTTGATGTGTCCCGTCAACTCGCAGAACGAGGAGAAGCTTGCTTAGTACGCCGTCTCCCCCGCCCACGGGCGCGGTGGCTCGCAGGATGAGGTGAAGCTTGCTCCTCCCTCGCCCATGCGCGCGGTGGCTCGCAGGACGAGGAGAAAAATTTACTACTCCCTCCGTTTACTCCTCGTCCCTACTACCTTGGTTATAGAGATTATATCATATTGTTTGGAATATATATGTCCTTTAGTAGATTTCAATATGAACTACTAGTACATACTCCAAACACTGATGTATATAGACGTATTTTAGAGTGTACATTCACTCATTTTGCTCCGTATGTAGTAGCACTCTCCCTCGCCCCTCGACCCTCGCCCACGTGGTGGACGTGCAGCAATTCATTCGGTCTCATATAGCCAGAACGATATATACTGCACTACCATTATTGCTCGACTTCCCGAAGAGGCGAAGAGCCAATCGCAAGGTTAATATTTTGGAGATGCCAAGCGCAAGGTTATAGGAGAACGAGTAGTAGGTGCCGCGTCATTTATAAATAATTTTTTTCTTCAGTGGCACGTACGCAATATGATAGGTTCATATGGAGAGAAAAGGAAACCGCTCCACTATATACATAGTCAGGACGGGCCAGCCTACACGGTTGCTTGCTGGGGTTGCTCTCTTCACACTCTCTCGCACAAAACGACTGTGGCCACATCTCTAACATCCCGGCGGATCACGTCCGCTTGGGGAAGGGGTGGATGCTTAGTGTAGATGCGGTGGCCGTCGCCGACGGCGAAAACCCACTGTCGGCACGCCCGATCAGGGGTCCCCGCCGTTCTCTCTCACAAAGCCGGTGAGGTTGCCTTCGTCCCTTGCTCACTGCCGCGACGTGGGCAGTTGCCGCCTCTCGCCGCCCTCCTCAAGGTTGAGCTACGTCCCTCAGGTACAACTCCCTTTACAGCCGGCTTGCACCACTGCTCCAGCTGCCCACATCACTCCCTGTGGATATTTCTCTACTTCTTTGCCCCGCACATACCTGATACCTCTACTGGCTTCTACGTACTGTATTTGTGATGAGTTTATGTCTCATTAACTAGTCCTAGTAATCTTATTCTAATCACGCTTCTTCAATTTCTTTGCCACAGGGATGCTCATCTCGATTTTGGTGAAACTGCACAAAATGATCCGATGGTCAAAAGGTTGCAAACTTCATTTATTAGGAAGCTCGAACGTTGCCAGCAAATTGAAGCCTGGTCAGGGTTCACGGTTCAAGGGCTAGGGACTGCATGGATCGTTTTTTTCTTTAGCTGCCTCTGTTCCAAAATAAGTGTCAACTTTAGTAGTAGTACAACTTTGTACTAAAGTTTGCACAAAGTTGAGACACTTATTTTGGAACGGAGGGAGTACATATTTGCTATGATCTGTCAATCATTGAGATGCAATAGCATGCATGTTAGTCTCCTTTGTATTTGATGAAATGTTGCAACGGGCAACCTTGGACGCAAGATACATGTAACAGGAGCTGGAAGCTTCATAGCATTGTACAAATTTATCTCGCTGATAAATTACAGTACGTACTAGTACTATACTAGTACTTCCTCCGTTCCTAAATATAAGTCTTTGTAGAGATTTCACCATTAACCACATGCGGATGTATATAGATGCATTTTAAGTGTAGATTCATTCATTTTGTTCCGTATGTAGTTCACCTAGTGGAATCTCTACAAAGACTTATCTACTAGTAATAGCTAGCCCCCACTACTAGGAATTCTCTATCCTCTCCTTGAGCCACATCATCAAAATTGACGTAGCCGTTAGATGAAGTAAATCAGTCATAATAGCCGTCTGATCTAGACGTTGAGAGGCTCCGCACTAAGCCACATGCAAGCATGCAGAAATACCGTGGCACATGCATGTGAGTGGGTTTTAAATCACATCAACATGTCTGCATGCAAGCATGCACCGGTAGCATGCATGTAAGTGAGCTTTTAAGTCCCATTAACATGTCAAAAAGAAAAATATAATCCCATTATGCAGTAGGAGTTGGCTGATCTTTTTTCCTTACGTGGGATGATCTAAATGATGATGGGAGTTTATTTAGTTTGGCTACCACATTTGTCATGCGGTTATAGATTTTTTTTAGTTCTATGAAATCGATAATTTTGCGCAGAGAGATATACCGCTGTTCCGCGGCAACGCGCGGGGACTCATCTAGTAATATTTAGGAACGGAGGGAGTACTATGTAAAGAGTTAGGTGTCGCACGGTGATAGTGTGAGGTGGGCCATGTAATCACTGAGCCTGCGTGTTTTCACTGCTCTTGCACTCCTCCGCTGTAAGAATGGAGAAAATTGTAATCTACTACCTCCTTTCGCCGAAAGCGTGGGACATCCAGCAGTCCTACCACCTCAGTAATAAAGACCAATGAGCCGTCAAATCACATAGACCCAGCAGTAAGTTGGACGGACGAAGCAACCATCACTCTTGCGCCAGTGAGAGGTCGCGTCCGCTCTGCCCGGGCATGAATGCGGCACCGATTCTTTGGAGCGGCGCTGACCGTTTCGGGCGGGAAGCGCGCGCGGGCGATGGAGGGGCTTTGGGTGGGCCAGGCTGGTCAGGAGCGGGCGTGGCAGCTGTCCGCATGTCCCTACCGGACACGCCCGGAAACGAGAGGATGCACCGACTCTCGCGGCTAAAATCATACACTACACACCATATCTCTGTAGGAGTAGGTCGATCTGTCGCACTCTCTAACACACACATGCTGTTAAACACACACACGCACACGCACGCACCTTGGTCCTGTTGCACCTTCTAACGTGACTTATTACACTTAGACGGAGGGAGTAGTAAGTATACGAGATATGGTGGCACACTGACTTAAGTCGAATACAAGTGCCCAAAATTTGTGTGCATGTTATAATAAGGATTCACTTAAAATAGTACGTGAGCGAACAGAGGGATCAATTGGACAGTGTTCCCGAGCAGTAGCGAGATGTGTGAGGTAGTAAGATACACCGCTGGCTCTTTTAATTTTTCTTATTAATTTTTTTGGTTCACCCTCTGACTGGTGGGACCCAACGTACTACGTGGAGAGAGGTAAGGTGACTAAGGCTGCTTTATGTTGCACCACTGTGGATAGTCTTACCACCAAAGCCACATGACACGATTATGATTGAAATCCTAATGACTCCCACACACAAAAAAAACACGGCATGCCTGTCACACGAATGCATGAATGTATAAAAGATTATTTTCCTCTCGTTGAACATAACGGGAGGGTTGTGTAGCTGGTTAGCCTGTTCGCTCATCAAACTTGAGGTCTCGGGTTAGATAACTTCACTTGAGCATAATTTTTGCCAGGAGGATTCTTTGACTGGTCAAAATGTTTTCTAGGGTTTGCACGCTTCACACTCTCTCTCCAGTATATATATACACGCTGGAGCCTCAGCGCTTGTAGTTGCTCTCTTCACACTCTCTCGCCCTCTCCAGATCTAAACAAGAATTTGTTGGCCTCTCTCTCCCCTCACTGCTGCTCAAAGAGCCGGCAGGATCCGTCCGCCGGGAAGGGAAGGAGGCTTAACGTTGTCGCCCTTGGCGAGGGAGGGAATCCACTACCGGCGTTGCTGTTCACTTTCCACCCAGCGGTGGCACGGGAGGGCCTCCGACCCCTTCTTATTCGCCGCCGTCCCGTCACCCACCAAACCACGCCCCAAGAACCTTAAGGTATATTTTACTTACTCCACATGCATTGCTCTAGCTGCATGTATACCATGAATCTAGGACGTGGTTCAAAGAGGAAAGGAGTGGGGGAAAGTAGTGGGAAAAGTTGTATAAAGCATGAATCTAGGACGTGGTTCAAAGAGGAAATGAAGGGGGAAAGTTGTATAGCATGAATCTAGGACGTGGTTCAAAGAGGAAAGGAAGGGGCGAAAGTACTAGTTCAAAAAGTAAAGGAAGGGACAAGGCTGTAGAGTTTGAGCAAGACTAGATTTGCTGCGCTCACATAGGGAAAGGTGTCTAAAGATAACAAAACTGGGACCAACACAAATATGCTCCTTGGTTGTTTGTTCTTTGTTGCAATAGACTGTGCATGACCACAGTACATCGGTAGATGCACATGGTGCTGGTGCGTCCATTGTCCCGTGCAACTCATTAGTTGTTGTTAATCTAAGGCCCTGTTTGGTTAAAAACTCCCTAGTCCCTACCTGCTTGCTTCCAGGGACTAAACATGGACTAGAGGTTATTAAATGACATGATAAAAGACCATGTTACCCCTAGTAATGAACTAATAGAGACAAGGTGCGATGCGTGGCAGGGGCAACTGTTGGAAAAAGTCCCAAAAAGACTCCCTCGGGGTCTTCTTTCTTTAGTCCCAAATGCCCACTTTTAGTCCCGAAAAGTCCCTCCTGTTTGGTTTAGATGTGACTGACACGGAGTTTTTTTAGTCCCTACACCAAAATGTCCCTGTAAACAAACACCCTCTAATAATGCCGCTGGAAAATTGATGCAATGCCACAGTTAAAAGCAAATTACATGTTTAACGAATTTTATTGTTAATATAATCTCTATGTTAATATTAATCAATGCCACCGTTTGAGAAATGCTACTGTCTTGCTTTCTTTCCCATTTAGATAAGGTAGATGCTTCTTTTTGTTGGCTTCTGTGTCATCCACCGTTATTGACCACTAATTGTTTCCTTTGCACCTCTGTGTAAACAGGGTTATCTACTTCACCTCGTTGCCATTGTGACCTTTTGTTGCACTGCACAAAACACTTTTGTTTTAAGAGTGTCTTGTGCAGTTCAACCAAAATGTCACACCGACAATGTTGCTTGATTGCTTGATCTTAGTGGAACTGCACAAGAGGAGATCTTACTTCCTATCCGTTAAGGCGAATTTGGTTCAGATCTTCTTCTTGTGAGTTGTTTGAATTCCGCATCATGAGAGGTCAGTACTAGCCTTCTTTCATCAGAAAATTAAGTTTAGTACTATACTTGTGCTCCCTAATTGACATGCCAAATCTTACATTGAAGGCGAAGCTTGTCTGTTATTGAACCAAGTGATGAAGGGGAAGAACAAGCGGAAGAAAAACAAAAATCAACTCCCGGTGCTGTAATGAAGCACTAGAACTGTGATGACACAAGTAATGATATAGTTTTGCATCTTAATTTATTGCTATGGCTGGAACGAGCAATTGTTTTGCCACTGATTTGATGCCATATGTAATTATCTCTACTTTTGCAAACAGGGATCTTCTTTGAAGATACCATATATTTTAGTGGAACTGCACAAGAAGATGTTGGAAACATTAAACTAATCGAGGAGTATATAATAAGCATGTCCACCCCCGTAGATAGCAACAGATGGTTCCGAGAAGTGCTTCATCTGTATGCTCTACACAATCAGCCTCCTGACAAATGTTGGTACTCACCCACTGATTTCATCCACATGATTGAGCTTTGTCATCTCTATTGGTGTTATGCTACTGTTTAGATACTGTCATGAAAAAGTGATATTGTCCTTGAGAAGTGCTTCATCTGTGTTGTTTTAAATATTTCCTTTCCTTTTTTTCGAGCAAACAGGGATCATCTTCCTCTGAAGAAGAATATGGTGTACATGAAGTGACTAGTTCCGATTATGCCAGGATGAAGAAGCCTTGTCTATCTTCTCATCACAAGGAGCAGTTGAAGGATGCTTACATTACTCCCCACAAGACCAAACTAACTTCAGCTCAGAAGGACTGACAAATCTCCATTTTTTGCTGTGATGCGCAAGGCAAATGTTGTTCTAGGATTCTTTCTGGTGAGTTCCATTTTTCTAAAAGTGTGCTCTACATGGACCATGTATGTGCCTGTTGAAACTGTCAATTCATAGTACAGTTTGCTTTATACTAATCACTTTTTTGTATTTGTGCAAACAGGGGTGCTCAGCTTGATTTCAACGGGAACTGCACAAAATGTTCATGAATACATCGAATCATTCATTTCCACCACAAGAAAGGAGGTGCCCATAAGTTCAAGGCGTTGCAACATATAAGGGCGAAATCATACAAGCTACGCGCGAATTTGGTTGATTTTGGTGGAACTGCACAAAAAGAACAGCTGGTTTATTTAGCACGAGGTGCCATGTCAATGTCCGAACTGATGGCAAACCCTGCCCATTCCACAATCGTAGGCATTTGATATTTTGGAATGGGACAACCTTGTCAAATTTTGCTCATTGATTTTAGCAAGATATGCGTTTGATATTTTCGAATGGGACGCCCTTTGCTGTCAGCAGCGGCGATCAATTTTTTCTTTATTCTTTAGTTGTGAAGTAAATATTGCCTCTGACATGTGAGTCGCTGAGATGCATAATCATCGATTGTTTTGAATGTTCTCTATGAATTGCCAGGCCTGTGTGTTTGATTGCAATGTACAGAAACGCTAAAAAGCTGCTCAAACTCTTTGTACTCCTTCTGTTCCTTTTTACTTTGCACATTGTGAAAGTGCATACTTTTTTGTATAAGATTGGTCAAAGTAGAGATACTTTGACTGCAGACAAAACTTGTATGCAGACTAGAAAGGACCGGAGGGAGTACATGTGAAACTGCTGCAAACGTGGTGATCACCCTGGGAATAATGCTAGTATGTATTGTTTTGCATGTTCATCCAATGCCAGTGATACAGGAATTCGAACTAATCGAAATAAATTCATTCATACACGGTCGGATTTCATATAAACATGCCGGATTTCATTACATTTCATACATTCTTCAACTAAAAAGGGGTGTTTGTGGCCGCATGCATCTCCCAGATGCAGAGGCCGGGGGTCATCCTCCTTTTCTAAAAAAAACTAAAAAGGGGTGCGCTGGAGGTATAATTAATTAACCGAAGCTACCCACCTGTGTCCCGCTGAAGCGAACAGAAGCTTCACTGACTTAACTGCAGGTGCAGTTGCGTAACTGACATGTGGCCTGTTGGGCCCATGTGTCAGTCAGCCAACTGCACCAGCAGTTAAGTAGAAGCAGTGTTCTTCTCCAGCGCAGCTCTCCGACTCCACGTCGCCGCCAAGAAGCTAACCGGCCGTCAATGGTCAACCCGCCTAGCTTGGCTTCAACCGGAGGGTAGCAGCGGTGGCCTTACTTGGACCCGAGCGGCGGCGACCTACCGTGTTCTACTCTTCCTCGTTTTCTGTGTGGCGCCGCCTCGTTGGCAGCGGGGCAGGGCCTCGGCGGAGCCGGCGATGTCCTCTATCTCGTTGCCGGCGGGCGGCGCCTCAGCGGAGCGGTGGAAATCCTCCCCCATGTTGTCGGCAGGGTGGGGCCTCGGCTGAGCTGGCGATGTCCTCTGCCTCGTTGTTGGTAGGGCGGGGCCTCGGCGGAGCCGGCGGTGTCCTCTGCCTTGTTGTTGGTGCCGCGGGGCCTCGGCGGAGCAGGGCGTCGTCGATGCCAGCGGAGTGGGGACTCGTCGGAGCCGGCATTGTCCTCTGCCTCGTCCTTGGTCTCGCCAAATAGCGCCTCACCTGCTTCATCGCCCTCTTTGCTAGCCTCTTTGTAGGCGGCCGCAGCCTCCGCCACCCGCATGCGGTATCGCCAGCGCTTGAGGCGGCCCTTGCGGGCGGAGCGGTACGAGTCGAGCAGTGCCTCCTGCTCCGCATGTTCTGCGGCGATCTGCTCCTCCGCCTGTAGGTGCTCCTGGAGGAGATGGTGGTTGTAGGCGGCGTCGGCCTGCGCCTCTCGGAACGGCTCCTCACGCATCTGCCTCACCCTGTCCATATATTGGGCACGGGCCTTGCCGATGGTCATGGTGCAATGCACCAGCGAGGATGGCGTGGAGGAGGGGGTTGGCGCCGGATCGTCGACTACCATGTTCTCCATTGGGACGTCGTCGTCCTCCGGCTGCCTGCCGGCCAGCCGGTCGGCAGCAATGGCTGCCATCTCCTTGTGGTCCGTCGTCCGCCCGTCCCGAAGAGCGCTAGAGCACGAGGAAGCCATGGTGGGCAGTAGTGGTGTGGACAGGAGAAAGGGAACGGATGCGGATGACTGCGGCTATGGCCGGCGCAGCAGTTTATATAGCAATGGTGGGCGGGCGGAGGGACGGACGTGTGGCGCCGGAGTAGCCGCCTCGGCAACCGCGTATCATTAATGTGTGCGGCAGATGGACGGACGGACGCACTTGTGTCGTTTGAAGGCGGAGCAATCGCCTGCACCGGGAAGCGGGGCGGCCGGCGCTGACTGTTTCGGGCGGAAAGCGCGCGCGGGCGAGGAGATGACTTTACTTGGATAGGATGACAATGGGGACCCACCAGGTCCATAGCCTCACGTACGCAAGTGCCTCCTTATTATATATATATATATATATATATATATATATATAATTTATTTTGCTTCCTCCTGGTTTCCTGACATCACGGTCCCACACCATTGTCAACCTATGTACTCCCTCCTTTCCGGTTTATAGGGCTTATCTCAAAATTTTAGTTTTTCCATTTTATAAGGCTCAATTTGGTTGTTTTCCATCACATGTTCAGATTCCAAGGTGCATTAAATCATTGCATGCAAGTATTAAGAGAAAATTGACCAATGCATGTACTTTATGCATGCATGCATTGCAATTAATGAATTGATAAACATGATTTTTTGAGGATAACAAGAGCATTAATTAGGTGCTTTTGCAAAACTACAAAAAGTATTCCACCACTCGCCATCTACCTTGATTGGTGAGATTTTTGAATTGAGCATTATAAACCGGAAAGGAGGGAGTAGTCAATAAACGAGAGAATTGCACAAGAAGCGGCCGACAGCTGGGACCAAGCAGCTCGAGCAGTATTTGTGTTTTTGAGGTGTGAGCACTGCAGAGTTTTTCGATGTTTACCCCAGATATTAATTTTTCTCCTCTGAACAACAACGAAAACATCGCTGCAGGTATTAACTGGGCGGGCTGTGGCCCGTCTAGCCCAGGCCAGATATCCAGCCCAGATATTAATTTTTTTCAAGCTGAAAATGGCTAGCCCAGCTATACTTTTTTTGAGGAATACCCAGGCAAGGTCAAGTTGTTATTCTCCGCCCCGCTGCGCTACAAATCTTTCCTAGGAGGGATGCATTAGGCTTAACAAGAAAATGGGCTTTAAGAAATAATAAATGGGATGTAATTATAAAAACTGGGTAGTAACTATAAAAAATGCACCAAACAGTGATTACTTTATAAAATATTATTTTTGGAATATTGAAAATTTTAATTTCATTAATTGTTGCGAGCGCAATGTTTTGTTGGATTTTTACGTAATATAAATTTATATTGAAATTGTATTTAATCTGACTAGAAATTTCGGCATAAAAATATTCGGATCCCATCAAAATGTGGGAAATTTTATTGAATTCTGTTTTGAACGGTTGGTTGAAATGGGTTGTACTTTTAACAAACTGTAAATGGGCTGTAGTAAATTCCATTAGAATTCAAAAATGGGCTACACATTCTTACAAATCTCAAATGGGCTATAAGTTCTCTGCCACACACTTCTGGCCTTACTAAGTTGACGCGTCCCCTAAAAAAACAGAGTTGACGCGTATGCAAGGCTTTGTCAACTTATAGTCAACACACGGTTCTAGCAGTAGTGGCCGTTGGATGTCCATCCAACGAATGTCGTGCTTCTTCTTTAATCTCGGATATTCTAGCTTCACCCGCCCAAAAAATGATTCCTCCCCCTGACATCTGGGGCACACCATTTCGGAAGCTGACCTGTGGGCCTACTAAGTTGACATACCAAGGGCTTTGTCAACTTAATCAATATAAATGATTCTAGCTGCAGTGACCGTACGATGTCCAGCCAACGACCGTCGTCCTTCTTCAACCTCTGGTCTTCTTGCTTCAGCTGCCAGTGTCGGTCGTGTCGCCTGCTCCTGCCTCCCGTGGCCGGATGTGCTACCGTGGAGGCCTCACCGCCTCCTACTACTCCCACCGCTGGCCAGGCCATCCCTCCACTCACCCACACCCCCTGTTATTCTGCGGCAACGGCAGCGCAGCTGAACCAGTGAACCCTCATACTCCTCTCCGTGTGTCCATCCACTGCCGCGTCTTCCCCGGCTCCGCATCATCCCCTTCCTAGGCCTCGCCGTCGTCCACCGTCGTGGTGCTCTCGGAGCGGCGTGGTCAACATGGTCAAGGAATGACTTCCATCAGACATGGACTGTACGTGGAGAGGCTAACAGCTGGGTCCACGGCAGCCGCAAGGAAGTGCCTCCTTATTATGCGCAAAATAATTATTCCTCCACCTGACAGCGAGGACCCACCGGACGGGTCACCGTATTTCGCAAAAAAACTGATTCGCCCCCTGACTGCTGGGACCCACGAGCTACATCTTCGCACGCAAGGAAGTGTGTCCAAAAAAAACGATTCGCCCCCCTGACTGCTAGGACCCACCAGCTACATCTTCGCACGCAAGGAAGTGCGTCCGAAAAAAAATGATTCTCCCCCCGACTGCTGGGACCCACCAGCTACACCTTCGCACGCAAGGAAGTGCGTCCGGGCAAAAAAACGATTCGCCCCCCTGACTGCTGGGACCCAGCAGCTACACCTTCGCACGCAAGGAAGTGCGTCCGAAAAAAAAACGATTCGCCCCCCTGACTGCTGGGACCCAACAGCTACACCTTCACACGCAAGGAAGTGCGTCCGGGCAAAAAAACCAAAATGATTCGCCCCCCTGACTGCTGGGCTACATCTTCGTAGGCAAGGAAGTGCCTAACAGTCGGGACCCACCTGGACGAAGCGTACGTAGCGTTGTCATCCTGGTCGCGAACATGTACGTACATACTGGTCGATGTAGAGGCGCGCACGTGTCATAGTAGAGTCGCGCACGTAGCATGTACACGTACGTACAACGGCCAGGGTGCAAGAAAGAAAATACGGCCACATATGTGTACATACGGGTGGGGTCTCGAACGCCTAGTCGCGCATACATACGGCGAGGGCTCGTGTTCATGGGGAGGCAACGGAATGCGTCGTGTTCATGGGGAGGCAACGGAATACTTCGTGTTCATGGGGAGGCAACGTAATGCTCGTGTTCATGGGGAGGCAACGGAAAGCGTCGTGTTCATCGGGAGGCAACGGAACGCGTGGGAGCCAACCGGCTTGGACGGAATAGGCGATGGAAACGAGGCCTGGCGTACCGCAGAACGGAGGAAACGGCCTTGTGTTCGACCGGCCACATTCGGAACGGGGTCCTGTTGATCGGGAGGTGTGTGGCGTACCGCAAAACGGAGGAAACGGACCTCCTACGGTCGAAACGGGGGTCCTGTTGATCGGGAGGGGTGTGGCATACCACAAAATGGAGGAAACGGACCTCCTACGGTCAAAACAGGGGTCCTGTTCATCGGGAGGGCTGTGGCGTACCGCAAAACGGAGGAAACGGACCTCCTACGGTCGAAACGGGGGTCCTGTTGATCGGGAGGGGTGTGGCGTACCGCAAAACGGACAAAACAGACTTGTGTTGGAGCGCTATGGTCAAAACGGGGGTCCTGCTCATCAGGAGGGGTGTGGCGTACCGCAAAACAGGACTCCACGGGATACTGTTCATCTCCACCGTCGACCTCCTCCGGCCTCCACGGGCTACCGTCGACCTCCTCCAGCCTCCACAGGCTCCTATTCATCCAGCCTCCACCGCGTGCTACTCCACTGGCTACTGTTCATCCAGCCCTCCACCATCTACTGTTCATCCAGCCCTCCACACCACGCGGTCCTGTTCGACCACCCCTCCATGGCCACACCTCCACCGCCTACTGTTCATCCAGCCCTCCACACGATGGGGTCCTATTCAACCACCCCTCCATGGCCACCCCTCCACCGCCTACTTTTCATCCAGCCCTCCACACCACAGGGTCCTGTTCATCCAGAGGCAACGCCACCGCTCACTGTTCATCCACCCCCCCCCCCCCGCGCAACGCTCACTGTTCATCCAATCGATCGGCTTCAGTTAGCAGCAGTAGTGAAGGAATCGCTCCATCGGGTTCAGTTAACAGCCGTCGATCGATTGCTCGGGTTCAGTAACGCGTAGCCTGCAGTGCAATCACTCGGGTTCAGTTAGTGCCCAATGCCTCGCTCGGGTTCAGTTAGAGCCAACGCCTCGCACACACTCGCGTACGTGTACGAGAGAAACGCGCATCGCTCAGACCCCGACCTCCCACCGTAACCGGCAACTCCCCAAAATTTTCCTCCCCCTCGCTTCTACCACGGTTTTTTTCCGTCATGGACGGCCCAAAGAATGTCATGCAGCTGCGTCTCGAGCCCGCCCAGGACGAAAAGCCCATTTTCTGTCATGATTTTTTGTCATAGAAGTAGGAGCCCACCACATCTATGATGATACCGGGTTTTTTCACAATTATCGTCATAGAAGTGTCATATGTATGACAGGAAAAAAATTCGTTCGGCCCAAAATGTCACGGATGTGTCTTTTTTTGTAGTGCAAGTTCTAAGTTTCCGGTTAATACAATTCTAGCATGAATAATAAACATTTATCATGAATTAAGGAAATAAATAATAACTTTATTATTGCCTCTAGGGCATATTTCCTTCACATGGCGCGCCCTGGTGGGTTGTGCCCACCTCGGGTGCCCCCTGAACCGCCTCTTTGCTCTATAAATACCCCAATATTCCAGAAACCCGAGGGGAGTCGACGAAAATCAATTCCAGACACTGTAGAGCCAGAACCACCAGATCCAATCTAGACACCGTCATGGAGGGGTTCACCACTTCCATTGGTGCCTCTCCAATGATGCGTGAGTAGTTCTTTATAGACCTACGGGTCCGTAGTTAGTAGCTAGATGGCTTCCTCTCTCTCTCTCTCTCTCTCTCTCTCTCTCTCTCTCTCTTGATTATCGATACAATGGTCTCTTGGAGATCCATATGATGTAAGTCCTTTTGCGGTGTGTTTGTTGGGATCCGATGAACTTTGAGTTTATGATCAGATCTATGTTTTTATCCATGAATGCTATTTGAGTCTTCTTTGATCTCTTATATGCATGGTTGCTTATAGCCTCGTATTTATTCTCCGATATTTGGGTTTTATTTGGCCAACTTGGTCTATTTATCTTGCAATGGGAAGAGGTGCTTTGTAGTTGGTTCGATCTTACGGTGCTTGATCCCAGTGACAGAAGGGGAACCAACACGTATGTATCATTGCTACTAAGGATAACAAGATGGGATCTATATATCCGCAATAGATAAATGAATCTCGTCTACATCATGTCATTGTTCTTATTGCATTACTCCGTTTTTCCATGAACTTAATACACTAGATGCATGCTGGATAGCGGTCGATGTGTGGAGTAATAGTAGTAGATGCAGGCAGGAGTCGGTCTACTAATCTTGGACGTGATGCCTATATAATGATCATTGCCTGGATGTCGTCATGATTATTTGAAGTTCTATCAATTGCCCAACAGTAATTATTTTCCCACCGTTTGCTATTTTTCTCGAGAGAAGCCACTAGTGAAACCTACGGCCCCCGGGTCTCTTTTCATCATATTTGCCTTTGCGATCTATTTTCCTTTGCATTTATTTTCAGATCTATTGAACAAAAAATACAAAAATACCTTGCTGCAATTTATTCGTTTCGCGATCTATTTATCACATCTACCACTTTTACCTCACATTATTTGCCTATCTTGACGCGCCGTACCCGAAAGAGATTGACAACCCCTTTATGTTGGGGAACGTAGGAGAAATTCAAAATTTTCCTACGAGTCACCAAGATCTATCTATGGAGAAACTAGCAATGAGAGAGAGGGGAGTGCATCTACATACCCTTGTAGATCGCTAAGCGGAAGCGTTCAAGAGAATGGGGTTGAAGGAGTCGTACTCATCATGATCCAAATCACCGGAGATCCTAGTGCCGAACGGACGGCACCTCCGCGTTCAACACACGTGTAGCCCGGTGACGTCTACCATGCTTTGATCCAGCAAGGAGAGAGGGAGAGGTTGAGGAAGACTCCATCCAGCAGCAGCACAATGGCATGGTGGTGATGGAGGAGTGTGGCAATCCAGCAGGGCTTCGCCAAGCACCGCGAGAGACAAGGAGAAAGAGAGGTAGGGCTGCGCCAGGGAGAGGTGGAAACTCTTGTGTATGGAAGCCCCAGAACCTCAAGTATATATAGGGGAGAGGGAGGGGGGTGCGCCCCCTCTAGGGTTCCCACCCCAAGGGGTGCGGCAGCCCCAAACCCATCTAGGGTGGCGGCCAAGGGGGGAAAGAGGGGGAAACTTGCCCCCCAAGCAAGGTGGAGGAGCCCCCTCCCCAAACCCTAGGCGCCTAGGGCCCTTGTGGGGGGCGCACCAGCCCACCTGGTGCTAGTCCCCTCCCACACTTGGCCCATGCAGCCCTCTGGGGCCGGTGGCCCCACTTGGTGGACCCCCGGGACCCTCCCGGTGGTCCCGGTACATTACCGATAACACCCAAAACTTTTCCGTGACCAAAACAGGACTTCCCATATATAAATCTTTACCTATGGAACATTCCAGAACTCCTTGTGACATCCGGGATCTCATCCGGGACTCCGAACAACATTCGGTAACCACGTACATCTATTCCCTATAACCCTAGCGTCATCGAACCTTAAGTGTGTAGACCCTACGGGTTCGGGAACCATGCAGACATGACCGAGACATTCTCCGGTCAATAACCAACAACGGGATTTGGATACCCATGTTGGCTCCCACATGTTCCATGATGTCAAGGACTCAATCAATCCCGTATACAATTCCCTTTGTCTAGTGGTATTGTACTTGCCCGAGATTCGATCGTCGGTATGCCGATACCTTGTTCAATCTCGTTACCGGCAAGTCTCTTTACTCGTTCCGTAACACATCATCCCGTGATCAACCCCTTGGTCACATTGTGCACATTATGATGATGTCCTACCGAGTGGGCCTAGAGATACCTCTGCGTCAACCGGAGTGACAAATCCCCGTCTCGATTCGTGTCAACCCAACAAACACTTTCAGAGATACCTGTAGTGCACCTTTATAGCCACCCAGTTATGTTGTGACGTTTGGTACACCCAAAGCATTCCTACGGTATCCGGGAGTTGCACAATCTCATGGTCCAAGGAAATGATACTTGACATTAGAAAAGCTCTAGCATACGAACTACATGATCTTTGTGCTAGGCTTAGGATTGGGTCTTGTCCATCACATCATTCTCCTAATGATGTGATCCCGTTATCAACGACATACAATGTCCATGGTCAGGAAACCGTAACCATCTATTGATCAACGAGATAGTCAACTAGAGGCTTACTAGGGACATGGTATTGTCTATGTACCCACACATGTATCTGAGTTTCCTATCAATACAATTATAGCATGGATAATAAACGATTATCATGAACAAGGAAATATAATAAAAATAAGTAATTTATTATTGCCTCTAGGGCATATTTCCAACAGTCTCCCACTTGCACTAGAGTCAATAATCTAGTTCACATTGCCATGTGATTAACATTGACAGGTCACATCGCCATGTGACCAACATCCAAAGAGTTTACTAGTGTCACTAAACTAGTTCACATCACCATGTGATTAAGACTCAATGAGTTCTGGGGTTTGATCATGTTTTGCTTGTGAGAGAGTTTTTAGTCAACGGGTGTGCAACATTCAGATCCGTATGTATTTCGCAATTCTCTATGTCATATTGTAAATGCTGCTTCCATGCTCCACTTGGAGCTATTCCAAATGGTTGCTCCACTATACGTATCCGGTTTGCTACTCAGAGTCATTCGGATAGGTGTTAAAGCTTGCATCGACGTAACCCTTTACGCCGAACTCTTTATCACCTCCATAATCGAGAAACATGTCCTTTATTTACTCCAAGGACAATTTTGACCGTTGTCCAATGATCCATTCCTGGATCATTCTTGTACCCCTTGACTGACTCATGGCAAGGCACACTTCCAGTGCGGTACACAACATAGCATATTATAGAGCCTATGTCCGAAGCATAGGGGACGACCTTCGTCCTTTCTCTCTCTTCTGCCGTGGTCGAGCTTTAACTCTTAACTTCATACCTTATAACTCAGGCAAGAACTCCTTCTTTGACTGATCCATCTTGAACACCTTCAAGATCATGTCAAGGTATGTGCTCATTTGAAAGTATTATTAAGCATTTTGATCTATCTTATAGATCTTGATGCTTATTGTTCAAGTAGCCTAATCGAGGTTTTCCATTGAAAAACACTTTTCAAATAACCCTATATGTTTTTTAGAAATTCTACATCATTTCTGATCAACAATATGTCAACAACATATACTCATCAGAAATTCTACAGTGCTCCCACTCACTTCTTTGGAAATACAAGTTTCTCATAAACTTTGTATAAACCCAAAATCTTTGATCATCTCATCAAAGCGTACATTCCAACTCCGATATGCTTACTCCAGTCCTTAGAAGGATTGCTGGAGCTTTGCATATTTGTTAGCATTCTTCAGGATTGACAAAACCTTATGGTTGTATCACATACAACCTTTCCTCAAGGATATCGTCGAGGAAACAATGTTTTGACATCCTATCTGCAAGATTTCATAAATCATGCAGTCATTGCTAATATAATTCCAACAGACTCTTAGCATCGCTACGAGTGAGAAAGTCTCATCGTAGTCAACTCCTTGAACTTGTCAAAAAACATCTTAACGATAAGTCGAGCTTTCTTAATGGTGATACTTACCATCATTGTCTATCTTCCTTTTAAAATCCATCTGTACCCAATGGCCTTACGACCATCAAGTATTTCTTCCAAAGTCATGGATCCTCTCTCGAATATTATGGCCTCGAGCCATTCGTCGAAATCCGGGCCCACCATCGCTTCTCCATAGCTCGTAGGTTCATTGTTGTCTAGCAACATGACCTCTAAGATAGGATTGCGTACCACTCTGAAGTAGTACGCGTCCTTGTCGACCTACGAGGTCCGGTAGTGACTTGATCCGAAGCATCATGATCACTATCATCAGCTTCCACTTCAATTGGTGTAGGTGCCACATGAACAACTTCCTATGCCCTGCTACACACTGGTTGAAGTGATGGTTCAATAACCTCATCAAGTCTCCACCATCCTCCCACTCAATTCTTTCGAGAGAAACTTTTCCTCGAGAAAGGACCCATTTCTAGAAACAATTACTTTTGCTTCCGGATCTGAGATAGGAGGTATACCCAACTGTTTTGGGTGTCCTATGAAGATGCATTTTTATCCGCTTTGGGTTCGAGCTCATCAACCTGAAACTTTTTCACATAAGCGTCGCAGCCCCAAACTTTTAAGAAACGACAACTTAGGTTTCTCCAAACCATAGTTCAAACGGTGTCGTCTCAACGGAATTACATGGTGCCCTATTAAAGTGAGTGTGGTTGTCTCTAATGCCTAACCCATGAACGATAGTGGTAATTCGATAAGATACATCATGGTACGCACTATATCCAATAGGGTGCAAATATGATGTTCAGACACACCATCACATTATGGTGTTCCAGGCGGTATTAATTGTGAAACAATTTCCACAATGTCTTAATTGTGTGCCAAAGCTCGTAACTCAGATACTCATCTCTATGATCATATCATAGACATATTATCCTCTTGTCACGATGATCTTCAACTTCACTCTGAAATTACTTGAACCATTCAATAATTCAGACTTGTGTTTCATCAAGTAAATATACTCAGTATCTACTTAAATCATCCGTGAAGTAAGAACATAACGATATTCACTGCATGCCTCAGCACTCATTGGACTGCACACATCAAAATGTGTTACTTCCAACAAGTTGCTATCTTGTTCCATTTTACTGAAAACTAGGCTTTTCAGTCATCTTGCCCATGTGGTATGATTTGCATTTCTCAAGTGATTCAAAATCAAGTGAGTCCAAACGATCCATCTGCATGGAGTTTCTTCATGCGTATACACCAATATACATGGCTCGCATGTCTCAAACTTTTCAAAAACGAGTGAGTCCAAAGATCCATCAACATGGAGCTTCTTCATGCGTTTTTATACCAATATGACTTACATGGCAGTGCCACAAGTAAGTGGTCCTATCATTACTATCTTATATCTTTTGGCATGAAAATGTGTATCACTACGATCGAGATTCAATGAACCAATCATTTTAGGTGCAAGACCATTGAAGGTATTATTCAAATAAACAGAGTAACCATTATTCTCCTTAAATGAATAACCGTATTGCGATAGACATAATCCAATCATGTCTATGCTCAACGCAAACGCCAAATAACAATTATTTAGGTTTAACACCAATCTCGATGGTAGAGGGAGCGTGCGATGCTTGATCACATCAACCTTGGAAACACTTCCAACACATATCGTCAGCTCACCTTTAGCTAGTCTCCGTTTATTCCGTAGCTTTTATTTCGAGTTACCAACACTTAGCAACCGAACCGGTATCTAATACCCTGGTGCTACTAGGAGTACTAGTAAAGTACACATTAACATAATGTATATCCAATATGCTTCCGTCGACCTTGCCTGCCTTCTTATCTACTAAGTATCTAGGGTGGTTCGGCTTTAGTGTTTGTTCCTCTCATTACAGAAGCACTTAGTCTCGGGTTTGGGTTCAACTTTGGGTTTTCACTAGAGCAGCAATTGTTTTGCCGTTTAATGAAGTATCCCTTCTTGCCCTTGCCCTTCTTGAAACTAGTGGTTTTACCAACCATCAACAGTTGATGCTCCTTCTTGATTTCTACTTTCGCGGTGTCAAACATCGCGAATATCTCAAGGATCATCATATCTATCCCTGATATGTTATAGTTCATCACGAAGCTCTAGCAGCTTGGTGGCAATGACTTTGGAGAAACATCACTATCTCATCTGGAAGATCAACTCCCACTCGATTCAAGTGATTGTTGTACTCAAACAATCTGAGTACAAGCTCAACGATTGAGCTTTTCTCCCTTAGTTTGCAAGCTAAGAAATCGTTGGAGGTCTTATACCTCTTGACGTGGGAACGAGCCTGAAATCCCAATTTCAGCCCTCGAAACATCTCACATGTTCCGCGACGTTTCGAAATCGTCTTCGGTGCCTCAATTCTAAACCGTTTAATATTACTGAACTATCACGTAGTTATCAAAACGTGTATGTCAAATGTTCGCAACATCCACAGACGACGTTCGAGGTTCAGCACACCGAGCGGTGCATTAAGGACATAAACCTTCTGCGCAGCAATGAGGACAATCCTCAGTTTACGGACCCAGTCTGCATAATTGCTACTATCAACTTTCAACTATATTTTCTCTAGGAACATATCTAAACAGTAGAACTAAACCGTATGCAATGACATAATTTGTGAAAAACTTTTTGACTATGTTCAGGATAATTAAGTTCATCTTATGAACTCCCACTTAGATAGACATCCCTCTAGTCATCTAAGTGATTACATGATCCGAGTCAACTAGGTCGTGTCCGATCATCACGTGAGACGGACTAGTCATCATCGGTGAACATCTTCATGTTGATCGTGTCTACTATACGAATCATGCTCGACCTTTCGGTCTCTTGTGTTCCGAGGCCATGTCTGTACATGCTAGGGTCGTCAAGTCAACCTAAGTGTTTCACGCGTGTAAATCTGGCTTACACCCGTTGTATATGAATGTTAGAATCTATCACACCTGATCATCACGTGGTGCTTCGAAACGACGAACTTTCGCAACGGTGCACATTTAGGGGGAACACTTTCTTGAAATTTTAATGAGGGATCATCTTATTTACTACCGTCGTTCTAAGCAAATAAGATGCATAAACATGATAAACATCACATGCAATCAAAAAGTGACATGATATGGCCAATATCATTTTGCTCCTTTTGATCTCCATCTTTGGGGCTCCACGATCATCATCGTCATCGGCATGACACCATGATCTCCATCATCGTGTCTTCATGAAGTTGTCTCGCCAACTATTACTTCTACTACTATGGCTACCGGTTAGCAATAAAGTAAAGTAATTACATGGCGTTGTTCAATGACACGCAGGTCATACAATAAATTAAGACAACTCCTATGGCTCCTGCCGGTTGTCATACTCATCGACATGCAAGTCATGATTCCTATTACAAGAACATGATCAATCTCATACATCACATATCATTCATCACATTCTTTTTGGCCATATCACATCACATAGCATACCCTACAAAAACAAGTTAGACGTCCTCTAATTGTTGTTTACATGTTTTATGTGGCTGCTATGGGTTTCTAGCAAGAACATTTCTTACCTATGCAAAAACCACAACGTGATATGTCAATTTCTATTTACCCTTCATAAAAACCCTTTTCATCAAATCCGATCCGACTAAAGTGGGAGAGACTGGCACCCGCTAGCCACCTTATGCAACAAGTGCATGTCAGTCGGTGGAACCTGTCTCACGTAAGTGTATGTGTAAGGTCGGTCCGGGCCGCTTCATCCCATAATGCCAGTGAATCAAGATTGGACTAGTAACGGTAAGCATATTGAACAAAATCAACGCCCACAACTACTTTGTGTTCTACTCCTGCAAAGAATCTACGCAATAGACCTAGCTCATGATGCCACTGTTGGGGAACGTAGCAGAAATTCAAAATTTTCCTACGAGTCACCAAGATCTATCTATGGAGAAACTAGCAATGAGAGAGAGGGGAGTGCATCTACATACCCTTGTAGATCGCTAAGCGGAAGCATTCAAGAGAACGGGGTTGAAGGAGTCGTACTCATCGTGATCCAAATCACCGGAGATCCTAGTGCCGAACGGACGGCACCTCCGCGTTCAACACACGTGCAGCCCGGTGACGTCTCCCATGCATTGATACAGCAAGAAGAGAGGGAGAGGTTGAGGAAGACTCCATCCAGCAGCAGCACAATGGCATGGTGGTGATGGAGGAGCGTGGCAATCCAGCAGGGCTTCGCCAAGCACCGCGAGAGACAAGGAGAAAGAGAGGTAGGGCTGCGCCAGGGAGAGGTGGAAACTCTTGTGTATGGCAGCCCTAGAACCTCAAGTATATGTAGGGGAGAGGGAGGGGGTGCGCCCCCTCTAGGGTTCCCACCCCAAGGGGTGCGGCAGCCCCAAACCCATCTAGGGTGGCGGCCAAGGGGGGGGAGGGGGAAACTTGCCCCCCAAGCAAGGTGGAGGAGCCCCATCCCCAAACCCTAGGTGCCTTGGGCCCTTGTGGGGGGCGCACCAGCACTCCTGGGGCTAGTACCCTCCCACACTTGGCCCATGCAGCCCTCTGGGGCCGGTGGCCCCACTTGGTGGACCCCCGGGACCCTCCCGGTGGTACCGGTACATTACCGATAACACCCGAAACTTTTCCGGTGACCAAAACAGGACTTCCCATATATAAATCTTTACCTCCAGAACATTCCGGAACTCCTTGTGACGTCCGGAATCTCATCCGGGACTTCGAACAACATTCGGTAACCACGTATATCTATTCCCTATAACCCTAGCGTCATCGAACCTTAAGTGTGTAGACCCTACGGGTTCGGGAACCATGCAGACATGACCGAGACGTTCTCCAGTCAATAACCAACAGCGGGATATGGATACCCATGTTGGCTCCCACATGTTCCACGATGATCTCATCGGATGAACCACGATGTCAAGGACTCAATCAATTATGTATACAATTCCCTTTGTCTAGTGGTATTGTACTTGCCCGAGATTCGATCGTCGGTATGCCGATACCTTGTTCAATCTCGTTACAGGCAAGTCTCTTTACTCGTTCCGTAACACATCATCCCGTGATCAACCCCTTGGTCACATTGTGCACATTATGATGATGTCCTACCGAGTGGGCCCAGAGATACCTCTCCGTCAACCGGAGTGACAAATCCCAGTCTCGATTCGTGCCAACCCAACTGACACTTTCGGAGATACCTGTAGTGCACCTTTATAGCCACCCAGTTACGTTGTGATGTTTGGTACACCCAAAGAATTCCTACGGTATCCGGGAGTTGCACAATCTCATGGTCCAAGGAAATGATACTTGACATTAGAAAAGCTCTAGCATACGAACTACACGATCTTTGTGCTAGGCTTAGGATTGGGTCTTGTCCATCACATCATTCTCCTAATGATGTGATCCCGTTATCAATGACATCCAATGTCCATGGTCAGGAAACTATAACCATCTATTGATCAACGAGCTAGTCAACTAGAGGCTTACTAGGGACATGGTGTTTTCTATGTACCCACACATGTATCTGAGTTTCCTATCAATACAATTATAGCATGGATAATAAACGATTATCATGAACAAGGAAATATAATAATAATAACTAATTTATTATTGCCTCTAGGGCATATTTCCAACACTTTAACACGTCGGGTTGCGAGTATTGTTATTTGTGTGCAGGTGTTGTTTACGTGGTGTGAGGAGGTTCTCCTACTGGTTCGGTAACCTTGGTCTCATCACTGAGGGAAATACCAACCATCGCTATAATGCATCATCCCTTCCTCTTTGGGGAAATATCGACGTAGTTCTAGCAGACATCAAAAGGAATTTCTAGCGCTGTTGCTGGGGAGGATCACGTCAAGATAGTCTCCTGTCAACGTGCTAATTTATGGCGCCGTTGCCAGGGAGGATCTTCAACATCAACCAGGTTCCTAATCACAAATCTCATCTCCTCACAATTTACATTATTTTCCATTTGCCTCTCATTTCCTCTCCCCCACTTCACAAAAATTTGCCATTTTATTCACCTTCTTTTTCATTCACCATTTTCTCGTCAGATCTTTTATTTTCTTGAACTTATCACCATGAGTGACTTTGGTATGGCAGAAACAGATGATGGCCTAACTCCTAAAATGGAGTATACTGGTAATCTGTATGCCAAAACTTTTGTCTTGGGCAAGGGAATTTTACGGGAAAAGAACATATCCAAGAATTTTTCAATTGTGTCGGAAAATTAAGTCTTGATGATATCCCTATACTTAAAATGACTAAATCTTATGCGGAAGCTATCTTGGCACTCGTTTTGAAGCTTGAAACTAGATTCATTTGTAGTCATCCTACCTTGGAAAGATTTCTCTATGAGTTGCCCGTTATAAAGGATCCTAAAGCTAAAAAGTTAGCCACTCTTGTTTTGATGAATGAATTTGACTACATAGTACGGGAAGCTAGGAAAATCTTTGATTTTTATGGAATGAATTGTGAAAAACCTGTGATCGATGAAATTCTTTATAATAGTGATTATGCTTTAAGACATTTGCTTGGAGATAACCAAATCTTTGATGAGAATCTTAAAAATCAATTTCCCGTTTTAGATATGACCCAACAAATTTTTAACGATGTTAATCAACACTATTCTTGGATCACTGCCGAAAATCAAAGGGGTTATGATAAAAAGCAACTTGATAGTGCTAAGGTTTCCATGGATAATGTGTTTTATGTCTTATTTACGAAGCCTCCTGACACAAATACCTCCAAGGGAAACAAGGATAAGAGTGACAAAACTTAGATCCTACGCGTTATGCCTAACTAGGGGCGTAAAACGATAGCGCTTGTTGGGAGGCAACCCAATGAATAAATTTATTTTTGCCTTTTGCTTTCTGTTCTTTTCTGTTAGCACAGTTATGCTACTTTTATGATTGCGTCGTTTGTGTTTTAGTTAGTGTTTGTGCCAAGCAAGGCCTTTGGGAAGACTTGGGTGAAAGTTGATCTGATCTTGCTGAAAAACAGAAACTTTTGCACTCACGAGATCAGTTGTCATTTTTAACAGCAGAGTGCTTTTGAGTTGATTATTTTTGCAGAAGATTAATAGAAAAATTCCTCACGTCCACCAATTTATTTCAGAATTTTTGGAGTTATAGAAGTATTCTAAATATTCAGATTGCTATCGACTGTTCTGTTTTTGACAGATTCTGTTTTCTTTGCATTGTGTGCTTGTTTTGATGATTCTATGATTTTCTTTGATGAGTTTTTGCCATAGAAAAGTTGGAATACAGTAGATAAAATGCAAAAACAAAATAAGAATAGTTTTTCTACAGTACTTATAGTAGTGGTTTGGTTTCTTATACTGACGGATCTCACGAAGGTTTTTGTTTGAGTTTTGTGTGATTGAAGTTTTCAAGTTTTGGCTTATCTTACGATGGATGAAGGAATAAGGATTAGCACAAAGCTAAGCTTGGGGATGCCTGAGGCACCCCAAGACAATATTCAAAGAAGTAGCAAGTAATTAAGCTTGGGGATGCCCCCGAGTGGCATCCCCGCTTTCTTCTAACAATCATCGGTATTTTACTTGAAACTATATTTTTATTCATCACATAATATGAGTTTTGCTTGGAGCGTCTTGTATGATATGAATCTTTGCTTGTTTTGATTTATGTTCTAAGTGTTGAATCCTTGCTGGACACACCCTTTTGAGAGAGCCAAAAATTATGCTATGCTTGCTTTCTACACTTCACTTAAATTTTTAGAGCCATGGTTTTGCTCTAGTACTTCACCTTATATATTTTTGAGCACGGTCTGCTTTGTTATTCTTGAAGAAATGCTCTCATGCTTCACTTAGATTTATTTTGGAGTTAGTAAAATTTTAAGAAAATCTCTCTTGCTTCACTTAGATTATTTTGAGAGAAATAAAAAAATTATGCTCATGATCTTCACTTATATTTGTTTGAGCTTATCAAAAGCAACATATGAAATAGTCCCAAAGTGATAGATATCCAAGGAGGACATAATAAAAATTTTCATGAAGATCATGGGACAAAATAAACATGATTCATAGTAATGGTTTTGAGATATGACGATATGATATGTGAGTCATGTTGATGATTAATTGTGCTTTAGTAAGAATATTGATGTTAAGGTTTGTGATTCCCTATGCAAGCATGAAAGTCAATAGTTATGCAATGAAATTTATATCCTACATATGGTGCATTATTCGGTGTTACTTATGCTTAATGCTTGGGTGTGAGATTTTTCGCTTTTTGGTTGGTCACTTCTCAATCTTTTTGCTAGCCTTGATTTTGCACTAAGTATGATCACTACTTGTGCATCCAAAACCCTTTAAACCAGTTTTTCCTTATGAGTCCACTATACCTAACTATATGTGGTATTTCCATGCCATTCTAAGCAAATTTGCATGTCCCATCCCTAATTTTCAAAATAAATTTCTCTTTTGTGTGCTCTACCGCTCGCGAGACGGTGAAGGGTAGCCAATATTTTCCATGCTAGATGTGTTATTCTCACGATGAGTGTTTATTAACTTGTCATTGCACGAGAGTACAAAAAAGGTATTCGGGATGCCCAGTCCCGAAATGAAAAATGAATTTACTTTATGTTGTCAAATAATAAATTCCTTGGAAAGTGTTGGTATGGAGGGCACCCGTGGATACGGTTAGCCATGGAAAGTGAAGGTAATGATGGAAAAAGGAATAAACTTTATTTTCTGTTTGGGAACCGCCTATGATGTATCTAGCATGGAAAGTGTTGGGATGCTCCAAGTCGTTTTCGTTGGTGGGAAAAATATGCCTCTCAAAAATACTTTATCTCTCTATTTAAGCTTTGAGCTCTGGCACCTCTACAAATCCCTACTTCCCTCCGCGAAGGGCCTTTCTTTTACTTATGCATTTTTTATTTTGAATTTGAGTCTCCATCTTCTCTTATAAAGCACCAACTAAGGGGCACTATGATCGTATTCAAGCATTGGGTGTAGCTAATGTTCGAGTGTGTTTCATGAATGGATCAATGACTGAGCATGATGGGCTAGGGATAACTTGCTTTAGTGTTGATATTTTGAAGAACATGGTTGCTTGTTGATATGCTTGAGTATTAAAGTCTTCATGTCAAAACTAGACTATTGCTTTGATTCACATAAAAGTCCATATGTCCATGCTATAAAGAAAAGAAATATGATGAACATGTTAGGCAGCATTCCACATCAAAAATTCTGTTTTTATCATTTACCTACTCGAGGACGAGCAGGAATTAAGCTTGGGGACGCTGATATGTCTCCAACGTATATACAATTTTTGATTGTTCCATGCTGTTATATTATCATTCTTGGATGTTTTACAACCATTTTATAGTCATTTTATATCATTTTTTGGTACTAACCTATTGACATAGTGCCCAGTGCCACTTACTGTTTTCTGTATGTTTTTTACATCACAGGAAATCAATATCAAACGGAGTCCAAACGCAGCGAAACTCCTGGAGGATTTTTTTGGGCCAGAAGACATCAAGTGGGCCAAGGAAGGACCTGGGGGTGGCTCGAGGGGAGCAACACCCACCAGGGCGCGCCAGGAGGCCCGGGCGCGCACTGGTGGGTTGTGCCCACGTCAGGTGCCCCTGGACCGCCTCTTTGCTCTATACATACCCCAATATTCCAGAAACCCTAGGGGAGTCAACGAAAATCAATTCCAGCTGCCGCAGAGTCCAGAACCACCAGATCCAATCTAGACACCGTCATGGAGGGGTTCACCACTTCCATTGGTGCCTCTGCATGAGTAGTTCTTTGTAGACCTACGAGTCCGTAGTTAGTAGCTAGATGGCTTCCTCTCTCTCTCTCTCTCTGTTGATTATCAATACAATGGTCTCTTGGAGATCCATATGATGTAAATCCTTTTGTGGTGTGTTTGTTGGGATTCGATGAACTTTGAGTTTATGATCAGATCTATGTTTTTATCCATGAAAGCTATTTGAGTCTTCTTTGATCTCTTATATGCATGATTGCTTATAGCCTCATATTTCTTCTCTGATATTTGGGTTTTGTTTGGCCAACTTGATCTATTTATCTTGCAATGGGAAGAGGTGCTTTGTAGTGGGTTCGATCTTACGGTGCTTGATCCCAGTGACAGAAGGGGAACCTACACGTATGTATCGTTGCTACTAAGGATAGCAAGATGAGATCTATATCTCCGCAATAGATAAACGGATCCCGTCTACATCATGTCATCATTCTTATTGCATTACTCCATTTTTTTCCATGAACTTAATACACTAGATGCATGCTGGATAGCGGTCGATGTGTGGAGTAATAGTAGTAGATGCAGGCAGGAGTCGGTCTACTAATCTTGGACGTGATGCCTATATAATGATCATTGCCTGGATGTCGTCATGATTATTTGAAGTTCTATCAATTGCCCAATAGTAATTGTTTTGCCACCGTTTGCTATTTTTCTCGAGAGAAGCCACTAGTGAAACCTACGGCCTCCGGGTCTCTTTTCATCATATTTGCCTTTGTGATCTATTTTCCTTTGCATTTATTTTCAGATCTATTAAACCAAAAATACAAAAATACCTTGCTGCAATTTAATCGTTTCGTGATCTATTTATCCCATCTACCACTTTTACCTCACGTTATTTGCCTATATTGAGGCGCCGTACCCAGAAGGGATTGACAACCCCTTTAACACGTCGGATTGCGAGTATTTGTTATTTGTGTGCAGGTGCTGTTTACGTGGTGTGAGGAGGTTCCCCTACTGGTTCGATAACCTTGGTCTCATCACTAAGGGAAATACCTACCATCGCTATACTGCATCATCCCTTCCTCTTTGGGGAAATACCAATGTAGTTCTAGTAGACATCAGTAATGTTACTGTCTACAAAGCTCAACTTGTTGCGAAGGGTCTTTGACAAGTTCAAGGAGTTGACTAAGATGAGACCTCACCCGTAGAGATGCTTAAGTCTGTCTGAATCATGTTAGCAATTGCCGCATTTTATGATTATGAAATATGGCAAATGGACATCAAAACAGCATTCCTTAATGGATTTCTAAAAGAAGAGTTGTATATGATGCAACCAGAAGGTTTTGACGACCCCAAAGGTACTAACAAAGCATGCAAACTCCAGCGATCCATTTATCGACTGGTGCAAGCATCTAGGAATTGGAATATACGCTTTGATGAGGTGATCAAAGCATATGGTTTTATACAGACTTTCTGAGAAGCCTGTATTTACAAGTGAGTGGGAGCTTTGTTGCATTTCTAGTGTTATATGTGGACGACATATTATTGATTGGAAATGATGTAGAATTTCTGGATAGCATAAAAGGATACTTGAATAAAAGTTTTTCAATGAAAGACCTCGCTGAAGCTGCTTATATATTGGGCATCAAGATCTATAGAGATAGATCAAGGCGCTTAATTGGACTTTCACAAAGCACATACCTTGATAGAGTTTTGAAGAAGTTCAAAATGGATTAGTCAAAGAAAGGGTTCTTGCCTGTGTTACAAGGTGTGAAGTTGAGTCAGACTCAATGCCCGACCACAACAGAAGATAGAGAGAAAATTAAAGCCATTCCCTATGCCTCGGCCATAGGTTCTATCATGTACGATATGTTGTGTACCAGACCCGATGTGTACCTTGCTATAAGTCTAGCAGGGAGGTACCAAAGTAATCCAGGAGTGGGTCACTGGATGGCGGTCAAGAACATTCTGAAGTACCTGAAAAGGACTAAGGATATGTGATACGTCTCTAACATATCTATAATTTTTGATTATTCCATGCTATTTTATTATCAATCTTGGATGTTTTATAATCATTTTATATCATTTTTTGGTACTAACCTATTGACATAGTGCCAAGTGCCAGTTGTTGTTTTTTGCATATTTTTTACATCGCAGGAAATCAATATCAGACGGAATCCAAATACCAGAACTTTACGATGATTTTCTATGGACCAAAAGGAAGAAGTTGGGACCTGGTTGCACCTTGGGGGAGTCCCGAGGAGTGGATAACCCACTAGGGTGCGCCAGGAGGCCCAGGCGCGCCCTGGTGGGTTGTGCCCACCTCGGGTGCCCCCGGACCGCCTCTTTGCTCTATAAATACCCCAATATTCTAGAAACCCTAGGAGAGTCGACGAAATATTCATCCAGCCTCTGCAGAGTCCAGAACCACCAAATCCAATCTAGCCACCATCACGAAGGGGTTCACCACTTCCATTGGTGCCTCTCCGATGATGTGTGAGTAGTTCTTTGTAGACCTTCGGGTCCGTAGTTAGTAGCTAGATGGCTTTCTCTCTCTCACTGAATTCTCAATACAATGGTCTCTTGGAGATCCATATGATGTAACACTTTTTGTGGTGTGTTTGTTGGGATCCGATGAACTTCGAGTTTATGATCAGTTATATCTTTTTATATCCATGAAAGTTATTTGAGTTTCTTTGATCTCTTATATGCATGATATCTTATATGCATGATCTCTTATAGCCTCGTATTTCTTCTTTGATATTTGGGTTTTGTTTGGCCAACTTGATCTATTTATCTTGCAATGGAAACAGCTGCCCGGTAGTGGGTTCAATCTTACGGTGCTTGATCCAAGTGACAGAAAGGGAACCGGCATGTATGTATCATTGCTACTAAGGATAAAAAGATGGGGTCTATATCTGCGCAATAGATAAACGGATCTTGTCTAAATCATGTCATCATTCTTATTGCATTACTCCATTTTTCCATGAACTTAATACACTAGATGCATGTTGGATAGCGGTCAATGTGTGGAGTAATAGTAGTAGATGCAGGCAGGAGTCGGTCTACTAATCTTGGACGTGATGCCTATGTAATGATCATTGCCTGGATATCGTCATAATTATTTGAAGTTCTATCAATTGCCCAACAGTAATTTGTTTACCCACCTTTTGTTATCTTTTTCGAGAGAAGCCACTAGTGAAACCTACGGCCCCCCGGTCTTCTTTCTCATATATTTGCCTTGCGATCTACTTTTTCCTTGCATTTCTTTTTAGATCTATTAAACCAAAATAACAATAATACCTTGCTGCAATTTATTCTTATTTATTTTATTTGGTGTTCAATCTATCAATCTACTACAAATTTACCTCACATCCTTTGCCTATCTTAAGGTGCCATACCCCGAAAGGGATTGACAACCCCTTTAACACGTCGGGTTGTGAGGTGTTGTTATTTGTGTGCAGGGGCTGTTTACGTTGTGTTGCTTGGTTCTCCTACTGGTTCCATAACCTTGATTTCATATCTGAGGGAAAAACCTACCACCGTTGTGCTGCATCATCCCTTCCTCTTTGGGGAAATATCAACGTAGCTTCAAGCGACATCAATATGTTTCTCGTTTTTGGAGGTGACAAAGAGCTCGTCGTAAATGGTTACGTCGATGCTAGCTTTGACACTAACTCTAATTCACAAACTGGATACATATTTATATTGAATGGTGGAGCTGTTAGTTGGTGCAGTTCCAAGCAAACCGTCGTGGCGGGATCTATGTGTGAAGCGGAGTACATAGCTGCTTTGGAAGCAGCGAATGAAGAAGTCTGGATGAAGGAGTTCATATCCGATCTAGTCTAATACCTAGTGCATTGGGTCCAATGAAAATATTTTGTGACAATGCTGGAGCAATTGCCTTGGTGAAGGAATCCAGATTTCACAAAAGAACCAAACACATCAAGATACGCTTCAACTCCATCCATGATCAAGTCAAGGAGGGAGACATAGAGATTTGCAAAATACATACGGATTTGAATGTGGAAGACCTGTTGACTAAGCCTCTTCCACGAGCAAAACATGATCATCACCAAGACTCCATGGGTGTTAGAATCACTAGGAAACATGCCCGTGCGTTGCAACGGAGAAAAATTAACATACACACCTATCTTAATAATTCGCAAACTCAAATGAAGCAGATGGTTAGTTTTCTTCTAGACATGAAGATGTAAAGAAGCAAAAGAGTGAGAACTAGCACATAAGAGTGATTACATAAGACCATAAAAATGTCATATACTTTATGGACCGTCCATCTGTACATGTTGTTATGTGTATGCTAAATGTGAAGTCTTCGTCGTATAGATGTACTAACTTCCTCCTCTTTTGCGACATATGATGGGTTCTCCATCACAATTGATTCTTTGCATGGTGTGTTGCGCTTCAATTTGCGGTTAGCTGCAATTTGCACTATTCTAGCTTTCTTTTGCTCTGACTGCATATTTGCATATTTCTGCCTTTCTCTTGCACATTTTTTTTGTTTTTTGTGATAGCTCCATATTTGCATATTTCTTCCTCCCTTGTGTGCATTTTTTCTGCAACTGGGCTGAATCTTGAATTGTTTTGTTCCGTTGATAGGCTTGACATCGCTTTTTCAACTTTTCTTGTTTTTCTTCATTGGTCATCCGTGCATATCGCTCTCTATCTCTTTTATTTCTTTGTTCCTTGGTATCCAGAACTGAAGATAGTGACCCAAATTGCTTAGCTGCATGAGAATTTTCTATATTGTATGAATCTATTCTGTTTATTAAAAAAAGAAACATGTTATATTTTAAATCATGAATAGAACATATATAGCTACTTATAAGTTACTTCAATACATTGGACATAAGCATATGAACATATGTTTTGTTCCTCCATTAATGTTGTACTCCAACTCCACGTGGTTCCTTTTTAAAGTTGTGTACACATTTTGCCTTGCGGGTTTAAAGTTGATATTACAACTTAGATATTCACTCTTTGTCCTCTTTGGGTGATTTATTACTAAAGCAAGGTAAGACTATCATACATAGAATCAATACATATTCTCTTATCTATCACTTAATTTATGACCTCGGTTTTTCAGTAAGTTAGACGCTTTACATTACTGCCTTAAACCAAGATAGTGCCCATATTATAATCATGGCGGTAAGATATTTCAATTGTCGTAATTACCCAAGCTATTTTAATAAAGTAAAGTACTTTTGTTTTCTATATTCTTTTATGTAAATAATATATTTTATAGTCTGGTATCCCAAAATAAAGTTTGGCATAAACATGAATGAGTCAATCAATGTCGACAGATGTGTTGATAGAGTGTCGTGTTTTTACTGGATGCAATTTCGGGAATAGAAGAAACGATATTGGCATAAGGACACTGGCATACACACAACATTTTTTAGGTGTTGAAGATCGGATCATGGATGCATAGTGACAAAGCATATCACGAGCAAATTAACTATCCTAATGAGTTACCAAAATCAGACAATAAAAATGTCCTACACGCAACATTTTAGTTGAAATAAATTTACCTAGATGGAATTGTTCCTCCATACCACCTCCTGCATGTCCACCTTTAGAGACATTATGCATGGCATCTTCTTCGTCGTCCAGACGAACAACTTCGTTGAGATCAGACTCGATGACCATGACTTCTAAATATATGTGTTTTGGTGCCGGTGATTTATTATACAATCGCATATTGCCATGTGTGTGTGCTAACCCGTGTATATATATTAGTCATAGTAGTTTATTATGCAAGACTCTAATCTATACCAGTCCGTGAAGGACACAAAAACAGTACCAAATAAAATCCAACTTTGGTTAAAACCGACCAGCACCAAACAAACACGTTATATGAGATCTGCTCTCTGTTTAAACTGCCTCGGACGCGGAGAAGTGGCTGGTGGCATTGATGGGATTAAGGTGTGCAGAAATACATCGTCAGTTTCACACCCACTATTTGCTGACGATTCCTTGGTTCTCATGAAGGCGGAGATGTTAAATGCAGCTTTCTTACGGCAAGTGCTAGATACCTATTGTACTAATTCTGGTCAGATGGTAAGTAGAGCAAAATCTAGTATCTTTTTTAGCCCTAACACGAGTCCGGTTACAAAAGCAGTAGTTTGTCAAGAGTTACACATTGATACAGAGGCAATATCAGATAAATATCTGGGGCTCCCTGCCCTAGTGGGGGCTGGTAGAAGTGATTGCTTCAACCACTTGTTGAAAGAGTATGGGAAAGAATTGGAAGATGGGTGGAGAAACAACTTTCCCTTGGAGGGAAAGAAGTTTTACTAAAAGCAGTAGTGCAAGCAATCCCAGTATTTGCAATGTCGGTATTGTTGATCCCAAAGGGTGTGTGTGAAAAAATTACGGACAATATTGCAAGCTTCTGGTGGGGAGAGGATGAAGAAAGGAAGAAGATGCATTGGTCCGCTTGGTGGAAATTGTGTGTGCCAAAAACATTGGGTGGTATGGGCTTCCGTGGTCTTCACTCATTTAATTTGGCTATGCTTGCTATGTTAGAGGCTTGTCACATGTCCAGATTCTCTATGTGCCAAACTGTTGCGAGCCAAGTATTACACAGATGGTAATTTACTTCAGGCAGGACCTAAAAAGGGGTCTTCATTCACTTGGCAAAGTATCGTGTTTGGAATCCAAACACTCAAACGAGGCTACATATGGAGGCAATGGCAATGCGAGATGGCTTAGTACTGGCTAATTCTCTAGGATGCAATGTGGTGGAAGCAGAATCATATTCAATGGAAATCGTCAATTTTTGCACAGGTGCAACACAATGGCGGGACTCAGCGGCTGCTATTTACGCTCAATCTCTAGATACAACAAATCTTATTGGAAAGGTCAAATTCAAGCATTGTGGAAGCCAATGGTGTTGCTCGTGCGCTAGCTAGGCATAGTTACTTAAATAAATCTTCTTGTGATTATCCCCGACCTTACAAATGATGTAACGGTTATTTGATTTAATAAAGCTAGTCATGATGGCATTTTCCTCAAAAAAAAAAAGATTCAAGTGGCAATCCCGTCTGATTTCTTTGGGCGGTTATGGCGGTCAAAATTAAAGTGGCGGCCCACTGTCCACGCCCACCACAGACGATCGCATATACTAAAACTGCCGAGACGGACCAGGGCTGCAAGATGCGCATCGGACGGATCTAGGATCATTCGCATCTATTGCAAAAACTCGTACCCTTGATAGGATTGAAATGATCCATTCGTTGAAATCTTTAAATATATGTAAAATAAGTAATAGCAAATTTGAAAAAAAAATAGGAAGAATTTATAAAAGAAGCCCACCGTACATACGTGTGAAATAGATTATAACCTGAGAAGAGAAGATCCACCGTCCATCCTATGAAAAAGAATATAATATTCCCGTTGAGAAAGAGAATACCAGGAGGCAGGACAGCGTGGAAGGAAGGAGGAGCTGGAAAGCAGGAGAGGGAGAGGTACCACTCCAAGGAAACCGGAAAACCAGCTTCCCAAAACCGTGGATTCGTCCATCAGTATGAACGTGCATGCGAACCAGGAATCTGATCGTGGACCCGGAAGTGGCCAGCTCTGACAAAACCCTCCACACCAAATATTCGATCGATCGATCCCAACGGGGTAGCTAATCAAGCCGTCGGGTACATGCAAATTGCATTACTTTAATCTGGACGTACAGGGCAGGGCTTTATCAATAGATGGAGTACAAAGCACACCTTCCTCGCACATTTCTGTAGCTAGAAACAATGTATGCACCGATGTACGTATCATGTATGCAATGGGTGTACTGAACCTTTTGCTTCAGGGCTCTAGTAGCGGGCAAGAAGCACAATGAGAGCCTAGCAAGGTCCTATACGTACTATACCTGTATTGCTGTGAATACAATGAGACGGCGTATGATTAAACAACGACCGACTAATTGACCTGAGGGCAAGCAGGATAAGCACGGCGACGGCGACGAGAGGCTCGAGAGGACGAAACGTGGTACCACAGGGAGAAGCAGCGTGGGGGATGGAAGGGAGTAAAGAAAGGAGCGAGGGCCATGACCGCCCATGGTTTGGGCAAAGGCAAAACCGGGGCAGCACTGGCTGGATTCCTGGAAAGCGGAGGATTTCCACAAAACCGGGAGCGGAGCCAACGAAAGACCCCCCCCCTCTTCCTCCCACCCTCACCCTCGTGGGGCCCTGCCGGCTGCCGCAGGGTTCGGCCGTTAGTTTCCAGCGACCTCTCGCAGCAGCGCGCACCTGATTCCATTCCTGCCTTTTACGTGGTCATCGCCGAGACGCTGCGCCACGCGCCGAATCTACCGCACCGCGTTATCATCATCGAACAACTGCGGGGGCGTGGCCCACTGTTACAGTAAACTGGCGCCTTGTTTTTCTACTCTTCCTACAGGGTCTTCGGGGAAGAAAAATAACCAATCTACACAAGAGGCAAAAATTCGGGTTTTGACCCTTATCGCATATCAATTCAGGATATGACCCCGGTTGAATTTTTTTTCGGGATTTGACCCTTTTGCTACCGCTAGGGGGTTGGCGGTAGGGTTAGACAGCCTACCGCCTGGCTGTAGGGTGCAACGGAGGGGGACGGCGGCCGTCTTCATGTGCTGACGTGGATTAGCACCCTACCGCCAGTGACCCTGGCGGTAGGCTGTCTAACCCTACCGCCAGCACCCCTGGCGGTAGGGTATGGCTTGGTTTTTGCCTCCGAAAGTTTCTATAACGAAAAATCGCAATGCGCCAGTGGGGTTGGCGGTAGGGTGTTGTGTTTGCCTCTTTTCAAGTTTAACTAGATCATGAAGGCGCGCGTTGCCGCGCTCGTCCATCTTGATGAAATTGGGACAAAAAATTGAGATAAAAACCTGAAGAGATTACAATGCCTCGATTTAGGTTTGTTCAAAGTTCCTGTTTTGTAAAAGAAAAAGCTTATATGATTCACATACAGTAGCAGACAACACAAAAATATTCAGAAAAATATAGAAGAGATAACTTGAGATTTGAACTCAAGGTAGACACCACAAATCATAAGGTCTAAGAAGAACATAAAGCTTGGGGACTTGTGGTAGAAGCCTTGTAGAGTTAATCTAATCCATGGAGCATAAAGAAATTATCATATTTGGAGCTCTGATTTATTATGCGCATGAATGTCAGAACTAAATACGTCCCACATGGGAGGGTCAACAAATGCAAATTTTATGATATACCTGGCTACGAAGTTCAATTAGCTCAGCCATCTCCCTAGTAGGTAAATCATTGTCGTATTATCTGCAATTTGTGTGGCAAAGAAAAAATATTAATCTTAGCACATGTATATCACAGCGGCATGTGAAGTACCTGGTACAAATTCTAGAAGGTTTTCTTGTGCGCACAAGCATAAACAACAGATAATGGGAAGAGCGGCGAGAGAGCGGCCAGATCTGATAAAGGAGTAGCACACAGGCGGGAGAGGCGGCTGGAGCGGTGCTGGCAGACCGGAGGAGACCAGTGGCTGAGGAGATGGCGACGGGGGATGTATTTCGCTGCCGCCGTCGCTGTGCAAGATCGGTACGTGCGGGCGGGGCGCTTTCCCCTAGCACCACGCGATCGCAACCGTCTAGTGAGGATCGAAGGCTAGGCTCCATTAGTGAGAGAGGGCGCCTAGAGAGGTCTTCAGAGTAGCAGCCCATTGATATTTGGGCCTGCTGCCACGCTCGGGAAAAGGCCGCGAGGACATAGTTGGACGACGAGACGATCCAAAGCGTTCATTGAGTTGATCGCACGTTGCAGGGTGCCAAATCGCTGTAGAGGCTCCTAGGTCACCCCATTATACTGTTTCTTAATTGCTTGCTTCTTTTCAAAAACAATATCACAGCAATGATACAGAGTAAAAAAAACAGATCTCAAACAATTAAACTTGGGTATCACATACATATTTATAAAAGTTGAACTAAATAGACATGTCAAACGGAGTTCCACATAAACTTGTGCATAATAAGCAAACGAAGTTCAACTACTTAGTACCACATAGCAAACGGAGTTCCACATTGTTTCACAAATAGCAAACACATAGTTCCACAAATAGCAAACACGTAGTTCAAAATAGCAAACACATAGTTTCACAACCACTAGACATTTCAACTACAAGAGCCAAGTATCCAAGAGCAGAATTTAATTGATCCTTCCCCTCTTGGAGGTACGGTCCTCGTTCCTCTTTGAACGAGTCTCTTCAGTCTTCTTCTTGGGTCTCTGGAAAGGGTCCGGACTCAGAAAATCCTTCTTGTTTGGATTCCTCTTCGGCAACTGAGATGGTTGAGATGATTGAGTTGGTGGAGGTCCGTAATCTTTATCGTACTCCTCCTCCCCATTGCTCTCCTCCTCCTCTTCCTCATGATAGGCCTCCTCCTCCTCTTCTTCATTTGTGGCCTCCTCCTCCTCCTTCTCCTCAACCAACCTAGACGACGAGGGAACATGGCTCGATGAGGCGATGTGACCCTGTGTGGCTGCAGGATGATAAGCTTCAACCGACCCAGCTCCAGCACACCCAAGCAGGCCTACCAGCTTGCGACAATGCTTCACGAACTTCTGCACTCACAATGAAACAAGGGCATAATAAGTATCAGATTTACGATTGCAAGTGAACATGATGCATCTGTTCCGAGGAAGCATTCCAGTCAGTCACTCTCCTCTCCACATCTTTACGGAACTTCCGTCGGATCCACTCCGTCACATGAGTTTTATGCTCCTCTCCCCAGTCTGTGATCGACTGATTCTTCTGCCGGCTCATCCTGCAAGGCATTAGCAACAAGAAACATCATAATAAAGTCGAACGCAATGAAATCATGGGCACGAAGAACAAGCGCGGGCACTCACAAGTGGAGCGCGTGGCCGTCGGTATCGGTCGGTGGGCCCGGTGGGGTATGATGATACATCCCAAACTGCACGGCCACGCGGTGTGGCAAGTGCCACTCGACGGCGTACACACAGATCATGGGCACGATGCACTACCAAAGACCACGATCTGCATCGCACATCACGTTCAGATCGAAGTCCCACTCTCGGTCATGATACGGCCATCAGTTTACCTATTACATATACATTGGTAAGTCCCCACTCTCAGTCAAAAGTGGAATCAAAGAGAAAGGTGGTGAGCGAGTTCATATACCTGTGTAATCGTCAAAGCATCGATCTCGTTGGTGTAGGACTTGTACGAAGTCTTGTTTAGGCCCGTGTAGACTTTGACAACGTCCCACTCGTAAGCTATGGTGGGGGTGTCGAGTAGCATCGCCGTCCTTGCTATAGGCACCCCATGGGCGTCCTGGCAGCTTCTCTGGACGCCCCACCGGCAGCCACTCCCACATCCAAATGGAGAGGCCCCAGACAAAGCCACCCATATTGGACTTGTCTCCCGTCCTTTGGGTTGCGTCGTCAAGCTGCAAAACATCAAATGAGGATAAGATATAACAAAATGGCATGGACATACTTTCGTAGGTAGGCAATGAGATACTCTCTTACCGAACGGTATAGGTAGGCGAGAGATGCGGTCCCCCAACTGTACCTGCATCCTAGTCAGCTAGGAAGAACAGATACGACCAATTGGTAGAGTTCCCGGAGCTGTCTGGAAACACGACCTCCGTGAGAAGATAGCACAGGTAGGCCCTCGCGTACCACTCCACAGTCGCCTCATCAGCGTCTTCGGGGCATGTCTTCCGGTGCTCTGAGAGCCAGGGCAACGGTACACCGGATGTACAGTTACCCTTAGCATCAGGGCAATAGCCGATGAGGGTGGTAACCCTCTGCTGCCAGTTGATCCTCTCCACTTGCCCGATGAGTGCTTGACCATCGATCGGCATGGCAATAATCATCGCCCAATCCTCGAGGGTCACCGTCATCTTCCCACATGGGAGATGGAAAGAATGGGTCTCCGGTCGCTACCGGTCAATCAAAGCTGTCAGAGCTGCGTGGACAAGCGTCGGCGGCTGACACTTGAACTGCAACACGAAACGCAACAGTCGGGCTCTCTTGAAGTACGGCGCGTAGTGCTCGTCGTAGTCCATATTCCAGGCAACCCCGTGACCCCTCATGCGCAGTGGCTGGAGCATCTGTCAAAAAGTGGACGACAAGAGTTAGGAACTTATTTTCATCAATCCGAAAACTTTGATCAATATTTCCTTCATATTGCTTACCACTCCGTTCTCTATGAAACGGGCACGATGAACCTTGTCGAATGCATAGTCAAGCATGGAGTACCGTGGGCCGATGTTGTTCGCAAGAGGTGCCCGCCTTAATAAAATTTCATAAACAAAAGCATCATAAGCATACATAAACAAAAAATGAAATTTCTTGGTTAAATGAACTAGGGGTCATCTTAAGCATATTCCTCCAACAACATCTACTACACATGATGGATCACATCATATGAACATGCATCATATCAAAATAAAATCCTCCAACATGCATCATATCATCAATTTTTTAACAATTTTTTTTTGAAACAGAGTTCATCTTTTCTCCAAACAACATCTTCATATCATCATATCAACATGCATGATAAAACAAAACAAGTCCTCCCACATGCATTACATCATAATTTTTTTAACAAAAAAATATGAACTAGGGTTCATCTTCACACTAACATATGAACTATTGATTAGAGTTCATATTCAATACCACTAGTTACTAAAGAACTAAGAACTAGAACTACAATCAAGCTAAAACAATCCTAGGTGTAAAAAGATTCCAATCTAAGTTCAAAAATATGAGGGATTTCAAGGAAATAATGCGTCGAATCGGAAGCAAGTTTACAAAAACTACTTGGAGTGATCGGAGGAGCTTACGTTTCTCTCTTCAGCGCCATCTCAATCCGCAAAAAACGATGAAAAAACGGTGAAGATCCGAGGGGGAGAGTGGATGATACGAGAGAGGGAGAGAGGGGCGAGGGGGGAAAGAAGAGAAACTGCCAACGGGGGAGGGGAGGGGTGGGAAGATGGGCACGGGCGGGGGGTCGGGCAAAATAACTGCTCGCACCCTACTACCAGGGGTTCCGGTGGTAGGGTTAGACAGCCTACCGCCAGGGACCCTGGCGGTAGGGTGCGACGGAGGGGGACTGCGACCGTCTCCACGTGCTGACATGGATTAGTATCCTACCACCAGGGACCCTGGCGGTAGGCTATCTAACCCTACCGCCTGTGCCCCTAGCGGTAAGAAAAAGGGTCAAATCCCGAAATTGTTTCCAACCGGGGTCAGATCCTGAATTGGTATACAAGAAGGGTCAAAACACGAAATTTTGCCCACACAAGACAACAAGTTTTAAGGCGAAGCCAATTTTTACTAAAAAACTTTCTGGTTGGCCTGCCAAGCCTGGAGGGGAGAGTAGGCCCTAGCCCACAAGGGATAGGGAAGGATGTGCTTCCTGATTTTAATCCTCATAGATACGGTGTTTAGAGGTATCATTGGCGGTGGACAAGCCATCGGAGAGCAGCCATAGGTTGATTGAAAATGTCGGCACCTCATAGGACCATGGGCTAGAGGGGAGCATGTCTTGTGAACCTTGTTGGAGAGCCGAGTTCTCCCAATAGCTGTCCGGGCCAGCCCGATGTTTGCTTACGCGGGGCTCGAGGATTTGACGTGGGTCACTGATGACCCACAAGTGTAGGGGATCTATCATAGTCCTTTCGATAAGTAAGAGTGTCGAACCCAACGAGGAGTAGAAGGAAATGACAAGCGGTTTTCAGTAAGGTATTCTCTGCAAGCACTAAATTATAGGTAACAGATAGTTTAGTGATAAGATAATTTGTAACGGGTAACAAGCAATGAAAGTAAATAAGGTGCAGCAAGGTGGCCCAATCCTTTTTGTAGCAAAGGACAAGCCTATACAAGTTCTTGTATAGAAAAAAACGCTCCCGATGACACATGGGAATTATCGTCAAGCTAGTTTTCGTCACGCTCATATGATTCACGTTCGTTACTTTGATAATTTGATATGTGGGTGGACCGGTGCTTGGATACTGTCCTTTCTTGGACAAGCATTCTACTTATGATTAACCCCTATTGCAAGCATCCGCAACTACAAAAGAAATATTAAGGTAAACCTAACCATAGCATGAAACATATGGATCCAAATCAGCCCCTTAAGAAGCAACGCATAAACTAGGGTTTAAGCTTCTGTCACTCTAGCAACCCATCATCTACTTATTACTTCCCAATGCCTTCCTCTAGGCCCAAACAATGGTGAAGTGTCATGTAGTCGACGTTCACATAACACCACTAAGGAGAGACAACATACATCTCATCAAAATATCGAACGAGTACCAAATTCACATGACTACTAATAGCAAGACTTCACCCATGTCCTCAGGAACAAACGTAACTACTCACAAAGCATATTCATGTTCATGATCAGAGGGGTATTAATGTGCATTAAGGATCTGAACATATGATCTTCCATCAAATAAACCAACTAGCATCAACTACAAAGAGTAATCAACACTACTAGCAACCCACAGGTACCAATATGAGGTTTTGGTATAAAGATTGGATATAAGAAATGAACTAGGGTTTGAGAGGAGATGGTGCTGGTGAAGATGTTGATGGAGATTGACCCCCTCCCGATGAGAGGATCGATGATGATGACGGTGGTGATGATTTCCCCCTCCCGGAGGGAAGTTTCTTCCTCCACCCTGCCTCCACCAGTGATGGATGCCCCCATGGCTGACTCACAAGGGTCTTGAGAGGCTATCAGGGTTCGACGCCCGAAGCCTCGACCTTAGAGGCAGGTAAGTGTAGAGTTTGTACCTCCTTCATTAAAGTGTTGTAGCAAGTAGCCATGGTAATTGATATTCTTATGGCGTCAGCTATCCCGCTTCCATCCGTTGATCCTAAAGGCACGGTACTGCCTTCTCCAGAAGCGCAAGCCCTAGCCCCGCCTATATTTAGTGAGGACGGGGCCAGAGCTTCTTTGGCCGGCTTGGCGGTCGTCGTGTCCGGGGCCGGTATCGGAATGGCCAGGGCTAGCACCCCTAATGCTTTCGCACTACGGGTGGCTTTGGTAGGGACGAAGCCGAATGTCCCACGAGTTGCTCCTACATCTTTGCTGGAGCCCGTCGTTGTTTCTGTGGGGTTCAATGCCGACTGGCGAGACGTTCGGTGGAGGAAGAAGAGGATGGTGGTGATGAATTCTGCTATCGCATATTCAACCTCCTTCTTCTCGGAGGGGAGTGAGCTAGGTCCGTACGTGCCGAAAGGGACCAAGCATGCCATGGACAAGGCCTTAACGGATATGAAGGCCTTCTGCTCATCCATCCGGAGGCTTGGCCTCTCTGCAGACCAGGGTTAAAGATAACCATTTTTACTCCAGTTCACTTACTTTGTGATTCGTTGAATATATTGCCTATGGTAGCTGTAGCCCCCGGGACTATGTGCGGTTGCCTTTGAGAACTGGGCTGGGGTCTTGTGATCTTGCTGTCAACAGTGTTGCCGGCTACTTATGCCTTTGCTTTATTCTTTTGAACTTGTTGGCTGAAACCAGAAGCTGGCCTCCAAGAATGCCGAGATGTGGAAACAACTCTCAACGCTAGGCTAATGACAACCTAGAGTGTGTGCGTGCCAACACTATTCGTAAGTCTACTAGCCCTCGTTGTCTTGCTCTCTCCACGTACTTAGTTCCTACTCTTGACGCCTTGTGTGTTGTATCTTGCAACCTTCGGGGAAGCCGCCTGGCTTCAACAGTCTTTGAGCTATGCCCAATGCCCATGCAACAAGGTCCGTGAAGCCTCGCATGTCGCCGAGGAGGCCCATAAGCCGAGGAAGGCCGTATGCGTGCTTCAAGCCACCGTGGCATCGGAACGGAAGGTCATCAAGGACCCGCAGGCCGAGGCCGAGCTCAGCAAGGATGCGCATGGTCACCTCCGTAATTAGGTTGATGCCCTAGAGATGGAGCTTCTTGTAAGAAGCTGGAGGAAGAGGTTGTACAACTAAGACAATCTCAGTTTGAACAACCACCCAGCTTAGGTAGGTGCAAGAGCATTGCACGAATCTGGAGGCCGCCGCAAAACGTACATCTTCATCCCCTGGTCCTAGCCATTTCTTTCGGGGACTTGTGGCGGTCCAAAATCTCATAGGCATTTTGCTTTGCAGTTCCTCTTCTGGAGATTGCCATCAATGATGTTGAGGAGCGACTCTGCCACCTGGCAACGCTAGCGCAGAAGATGAGGGTCGCCATTGGTACTCTGAAATTCCCGGGCCATGAGGCGAGCCCACTGCCAGGCTTCCTATCTGATGGGCCACCACACGTCTGTTGCCCTTCCTCGCGGGGACATTTCCCTTGCGATCACTAGAGCGGTGGTAGTAGTCCTCCATGTAGGCATCCATGGTAGGAGGTGTGTCATCATCATCTATGCTCATCATGTTGCTATCCGATGATGATGAGATGATGTTGGCGAGACATCGGACATCGTGGTTGATGACCCACAAGTACAGGGAATCAATTGTAGTCCTTTTGATAAGTAAGAGTGTTGAACCCAACAAGGAGCATAAGAAAATGACAAGCGATTTTCAGCAAGGTATTTTCTGCAAGCACTGAAATTATTGGCAACAGATAGTTTGATAGCAAAGTAATTTGTAATGAGCAACAAGTAGCAACTATAACAAAGGTGCAGCAAGGTAGCGCAATCCTTTTTATAACAAAGGACAAGCCAGAACTTTCTCTTATAGCAAGCAAAGCGTTCTTGAGGACACATGGGAATTCATCTACTCAATTTCATCATGTTTGTTTGATTCATGTTTGTTACTTTGGTAATTTGATATGTGGATGGACCGGTGCTTGGGTGCTGTTCTTACTTGAACAAGCCTCTCGCTTATGATTACCCCCTCTCGCAAGCAGCCGCAACTATGAAAGAAGAATTAAGATAAATCTAACCATATCATGAAACATATGAATCCAAATCAGCCGTTTATGGAATAGCGCATAAACTAGGGTTTAAGCTTCTGTCATTCTAGGAACCCATCATCTAATTACTACTCCACAATGCTTTTCCTTAGGCCCAAAGATGGTGAAGTGACATGTGGTCGACGTTCACACGACACCACTAAAGGAAGCAACAACATACATATCATGAAAATATCGAACGAATACCAAATTCAAATGATTACTTATAACCGGGCTTCTCCCATGTACTCAAGAACAAAAATAACTACTCACAAATCATATTCATGTTCAAGATCAAAGGGGTATTGAATATCATTAAGGATCTGAACATATAATCTTCCACCAACTAGCATCAACTACAAGACATAATCAACACTACAAGCAACCCACAGGTACCAATCAGAGGTTTCGAGACAAAGATTGAATATAAGAGATGAACTAGGGTTTGAGATGAGATGGTGCTAGTGAAGATGTTAATGAAGATTGGTCCTCCCACGATGAGAGGACCGTTAGTGATGACGATGGCTTCGATTACCCCCTCTCAGAGGGAAGTTTCTCCAACGGAATTGCTCCGCCAGGGAGCAAAAGTGCTCCTGCCCAGGTTCCACCTCGAGACGGCGGCGCTTCGCCCGAAACCTTCCTTCGGATTATTTCTAAGTCAAATGGCATCATATAGTAGCAAATGGGCTTCGGAGGCCTGCCAGGCCCCCCACAAGTCCAGGGGCGCGCCCTAGGGGGGGCAGGCTTGTGGCTGCTTGGTGGGCCTCCTTCTGTTATTTCTTTCACCAGTACTTTTTACATATTCCAAAATAATTCTTCGTCAATTTTCAGGTCATTTAGAGTTGTGCAGAAAAGGGGTCTCTGATAGCCCTTTCCGGTCCAGAATTCCAACTACCGGCAAACTCCCTCTTCATGTGAAACTTGCAAAATAAGAGAGAAAGGCATAAGAATTGTATCATAAAGTGAAATAACAGTCCATAATGCAATAAATATCGATAAGAAAACATGATACAAAATGCACGTACCAGTGGTCCTGCTCCTTTGTGTGTCGTACCGCCTTGGCCTTAACAGTCTCCCTTTGCATCGTGATGCACTCTAACTCTTCGATGCTGAGCCGAAGCACCTTCGCGTTCTTACGGGGTGGCGCCTCAGGTTCGTCTTCGTCGTGGTCAATGATCGGCGGAAGACATCGCGGAAGAGCTGCTCGTCTAGGTCGACATGCGTGGATCTCGAGCGTGTGCGGGAGAATCCTACCTCCATCGCCCTCCATGCGGCATGCCGCCTCTCACAGCGGGCGGCATTGGCCTCCTGCTCCGGCATCCTCATCTAGTGGCTCGACGCAGGCATGAGCACCCAATGTTGCCCAGGAGGAGCTGCGGGCTAGAGGGGAAGGGGAGTGGCGTGCCTGACAGTGGATCTGGGGCGACAAAGACCATGACGAGCCACCGCGCTCGGCCTCAATGCGTTGCCGAGACACCAGGGACGACGCGAACGATGCAGAGCTTGAGATGCCACCAGTGTCCATCTAAGAACGCTTGATGGCAATGCGAAGTGCGAGCTCCTCGTCGCCCGGAGCCTCGCTACAGGAGCCTCGCTGCCGGAGCTGTCCTCCTTCAAGAGCCCGTCATAGTAGATGTGATCAGACTTGTTGCCGGAGGAACTGCCAGAGTGCCTGCGGGGGACGGCTATGGTGGAGGAGAGGGGACGTGAAGGAAGGGGAGGATACCGAGAGGGAAGCAAAGTGGTCGAGTGTGGACTTTGACTAGGGCTTCGTCCGATGATGGGGTTTTTGCAAGGTCGTGGTGGGTCATAGCCTACATGGCGGACACGTCCGGACACATCTGGACCTCCCCGTATCCACCCCATATTATGTTGTGCATGAGGGTGCCGGACAACCCAGATGTTTGGGTTGCGTTCGCTGGCCCGGTTGGGTGATAAATTTATGACCGGAGAGGCCTCTCAAACGTTTTGGACTGGTATGGAGTGTCTGGTTGTAGATGTTCTAAAATAGTTTGGGACCATCTATATGTGAGGTACATGGAAACGTTTCAACAATTAGTCACTTTTCGCACAAACCGTTAAATCTTAATCCAACGGCCCAAAATGGATCATCACTATTCATCTTCAACTTCCCGATCTCTTGTTCCTCATGCACGCCTCTAGCTACCCCGCCCCAACCGGCCTCCACCACGCGTAGACGACGGGCGCTATCGCGCGCCGCTTCACAAACGCGCCTCCCGTCCCCCACGCCGTTGTTAGCC